>NW_012152752.1:75949-77395 GCF_000956105.1 Propithecus coquereli
TATTCCAAAATTATATCCTGCCTGAACATGATGCATTGTTTTTATAATACACTGTTAAAATCAATTAAATAATATTTTGTTAGGAGTTTTCTATTTCTGTTTGTATTTTAAATGTTTATAATTTTCTTTACTTACATCTGGTTTTGGAGTATAACCTCCACTGGCTTCATAATGGACTATGCATTTTTGTTTGCAAGTTTCTTTAGAGTTGGGTTCTGGAATTTATTTGGAGGGGAGGTTGGAAACCCATAACTACCATTTTACTTTCTTCAATGTTTAGTGGTCTATTCAACACTCTGTTTCTTCTCGAGCCAATTTTGGCATTTATGTTTTTCCAGGGAATTGTCAATCATATATAAGTTTGGCATATAGTGGTTCACAATACTCATTATTTTTAAGTAAAAATTTTTATCAACGTATAACATGCGTAGAGTGCACAAAGTATAAACATGGCAACAGCTGCACAATTTTCGAATCTTCCCCATGAAAAAACAAACAGTACAAACAGTACTAAGTACTTAGTACTTAGTCACACAATACAATTGTGTGGCTAGTGTGAGTAGTTGGAATAAAAGCTGATACAAGACATGCACGGTATTAGCATCTGATCAAGAGAAATCAGAGGGAAGCCACAGACTTCTGACACACTCGAGATAACAAAAACAGCCAAGAGATACTCATGGAAAGTTGGAGGGCCAATTTTAGAAGGAAAGCTGAAACTTGGAGGGGATTTGCACTTCCAGAAACAGGCGACTGCAAGGGGTCTCTCATACGGTCTGAGAGGTCTGGAGCGGTCAAAGCCCGATGAACTCTCAAGTCTGCCCACTGTTGCCTCTTAAGACAAAGTGCCTCTACAATGCAGAGCAATTACTGAGAATAGCAGGAAAAAAAAGGAGACAAAGAAAAAATACTGTCCAGGTAAAATTGTGGAAGAGAAACAGAGCCAGGAAATCTCAGAAAATGGTGCCACATTTTTTAACACAACATCAAACAACAAAATAGGGAGCTCTTCCTTCTAAAGTTCAAGAAAAATAGCTTCACTTGAAGATGAGCAATAGAAACAGATCAAGTACTAGAAAGAGCGTGAAAAAGAGGGCATACATAAATTTTAGGAAAAATTTTTGTTGCTACAGCTTATTTGCAATTTATGTTCATTCTTTTTGAGAAAATGCCACTTTCTGTACTTATTTTACAGGAACTCAAGCAACAGCACAAAGAGGGAAAAGACATAAGTGCTAGGAAATTTATGATAATATTGCTTGTAACAATAAAAAGGTGCAATTACTCAAATATCCACCGATAGGTGATTGAGCAAAATAAATTATTGTATATGCATACAATGAAATACTATGTGGTGTACAAAAAAGAGTGAGGTGTATATTAAGGCAGTGATGAGAAAAAAGTTTCCATTGTGAAGTTTTAAATAAAAAACACAAGTTTGTGGCC
>NW_012152752.1:87461-88829 GCF_000956105.1 Propithecus coquereli
TCATTATCTCTTATATTTGGGTCTTTTCCACAGTCTTACGGGTTCCATCCACCAAGGGTGTGCTCAAAGCCTTCTCCACCTGTGGTTCTCACCTCACAGTTGTTTCTTTGTATTATGGGACAGTCATGGACACGTATTTCCGCCCTCTGACGAGGTACAGTCTAAAGGATGCAGTGCTAACTGTGATGTACATCGCAATGACCCCAAATGTTAAATCCTTTCATCTCTAGTCTGAGAAATCGGGACATGAAGGCTGCCCTGCGGAAACTCTTCAGCAAGAGAATCTCCTCATGATAGACGTGAGGGAAAGAGACAGAGACTGCAACATACACTTGAAAATCCACCCTCAATGTAGTTCCCCTCGAGGAAGCTACGTTTGATCTTTCCAGCCAGAAAATTCACCTCAGAAATCTTGTAAAAAATTGATGAGATATTTCATTGAGATGATCACTTTTAACACATTTTTTCTCCTTTTGGCAGAGTGGCAGCAAAGAATATTGGGTACGTGTGCCAGCTATGCTACTGACTAACAGAGTAAAGTTGGGAAAGTCTGAAGCTCATGTACATATTAGAATAATAATACCTGCCCTGTCTCTATCCTTGGGTTTGAGGATCACAATACCTCATGCTTTAAATGCTACAAACCGCTATACAAAGGTCAATTTTTATTGGACTACTACGTTTAAGCACCCCTACTTTGTGTCAAATTATGAAGGCAAAAGCTGTTTTAACATACCACACTGTATATCTCACAGTCTTGATCATATAAGATGCATACAATTATTGGTGGAAGTGGAATGAATGTATGAAAATATTCATATTTGAAATGGAATCCATTAGTGATTAGACATAATCAGACTGCACATTATTTTCCCATACATTATTATAGAGCTGGTATATCTTTTAGGGTCACTTAGAATCCATTCTGTAAACAGAAATCATATCCAGTATTTTTAAACAAAGAAGATTTAAAACAGAGAATTAGATACTTAGTTATATTCTGAAAGAGACTAAAAGTGAAAAAGTTCTACTGTAACTAAAAGTTATTAACTGTAGAAATAAGTTACTTCTACTAGGACTAGGGGTACAAAAAGGGAAAAGTGGTGTTATCAGAACCTAGGAGTTCAGAGAAGGGATGACCACATAGCTGATCCTCAAATCTCTGAGGGGAACTGCTGAACAGCTGCCATTTGGTCATTATTTAGTGAGGTGACCCAAACTTTTATTTTTGAGGGGTCCGAAACCTCCATCGTACTACTTTTTAATTTTTGTTACTGCACGTTTTATTACTCTTTGCTATTGGACATGGAAATATCAAGAAGCACCCCAGACATGGTTGTGATCCTTGCTGCTCATTGTGTAGCAGCA
>NW_012152752.1:88879-89179 GCF_000956105.1 Propithecus coquereli
TCTTTCTTCTCCTAATTTTGCCAAGAATTTTCTCACTCTGTATTTAGGATCTGTCTAAATACTACATCAGAATAAAAAATATATAGATTAATGGTGTAGTTCAAATAGCCACTCCATTTATGTTAAACCAAGAAAATGTTCAGGTCCACACTTCAAACATCCATCAGTGATTTTATTAACCCACAGATGCTTTCAGCTGCTGTTTAAACTGTAATATGATATATAATAAATACAAGAACTTAGTCAATGGAACAGAGGGGATTTTCTATACAGACCCTTCCAGCACTGTTTAGAATGATC
>NW_012152752.1:91943-93013 GCF_000956105.1 Propithecus coquereli
CAGATACCTTCCCTACCTCTGATCCACAGAGCAGGTTGCATCCCTTCCCTCCCCTTCACTTTGGGAGCCTCCTGTCACCTTTCTATTGATTCCCAATGTTCTCTTTTAGATCATCAATCTGAAAGTGAATATCCACTACACACTTTCGATCTTCTCCGTGAAAGCAGCGTGTGCAGTCTGCTTCTGGCCCTTCATCTTGGCCCCTCCTCCCGGGAAACACACCTTCTGATTTTAGAATTAATATTTAAAAATGTTTAAATGTCTCTTTTCTGTGTGTCTTTTTTTATAACTTAAGCTTAAGCCAGTCATCCTCACACATTCCCAAGTCACTCAGGGAGGCTGGGATTGGCATCCAGCTGTTGCATCTAGAAGAGCAAAGAAAGGAAGGACTCCTGCCTGTTCTGTCATTATTGAAAATGTAAGTATATTTAGAATTTATCATGCTGCCTGAAAATGATTATCTTTATTAACTAGGCTAGCTCTAGTCCAAATCAATAAGAAATCACATCACAAAAGTTCTAAATATACTCATTTTTGGCTAACCTAGAGTTCTACTGGGTCTTTGCTAGACTTAATTGCCGAAAATACAATATTTTCTAAGGCATTTTACAACTCAGGGAAACTACTAATATCTGAAGATGGGAAAAAGAGAAAAGTATAAACATTTCCCTCTGCTTCTAGGTAATTTATGATAACTCTACATTAAACTCTGTGGGAGGCCGTAGAGAAATACAACTGAAAGACATCTTTTGCCCCAGACAAATTTACAATGTAATGGGGAAGACAGATGGCTGGACCAAAAATTCATATGGATGGGTAGGCACTGAGATACAGGGGGCAGGTAAGAAGAACATTACTCCTGGGGGAATGAAACATGAACTGCGCCTTCAAGGAGGAGAAGGGGACAGTCACAAGTGGAGCAGGACTATTTCCTGGTCAAATCAATAGCTTTCAAAAGGTTAGGGAAGGGACACGACCAGCCAGTGGGCCACCAGAAAGGTGGCCTGAGGTGGATGAAGAGTGAAACCAAAACTGGGAGCTGCACCTGTACCGTATGACAAGGGAGGGCT
>NW_012152752.1:99080-100793 GCF_000956105.1 Propithecus coquereli
TTCTGGCTTATTTTACTCAACATAATTCTTTTGAGATTCATCCAGTTTTGGTTTTTGTTCACTCGGTGTTATTGCTGAGTAGTATTCCACTGTATAGATCTACTACCGTTGGTTTATCCGTTCACCTTTTGATGGACACTGGGCTGGTTCCAGTCTTTGACTAGCACAAGTGAAACTGCTATGAACATTTGTGTTCAAGCGTTTGTGTGAACAAATGCTTTTTGTTTCTCTTGGATCCGTAACGAGTGCGGGATGATCAATGTCTATTTACTTTTAAGAAACTGCCAACTGGCTGTTCCAAAGTGGCTGATGCACTTCACATCCCCTGCAGTGTCGGAGAGTCCCAGTCTGTCCCCACCCTTACCAACCTTTGTGTGGTTGGTCTTTTTAATTTTAGCCATTCTGATAGGTTTTCAGTGTAATTCTTGTATGTATATATTTAAACAGTTTTCCTTCTCTACATTGCAAATTTTTCATTGTTTTGAAAGAACTGTTTTTGTGGCTCCCATTCGATTATTCGAATCTCAGTGTGGCTAAATATTTTATCGTATTTTCTAGGTTGACACCTGGCCTGAGTTCACTTCGTTCTAACCAAAAAATTCCTCAGTTCTCTTAGGGATCCCATAGAACTTTGTGTTCTTCTACAACAGAGATCATTCCCATTATCTTCAAGGCTCCTGAAGACAATCATGGATTTTTTTGTTTGAGCTGGAAAGCAAGCTAGAGTAATATCACAATGTGACATTCTTTCAGTTTCTTCTATGCTTTCTTATGCTGTCCCCAGCTTTTGTTCTGAGACAGGGTCTAGTGCCTCTAACATGGCCCTCATAGGCAGTCGTACAAACTTTATTTTTCATGACAGCAATATCCAAATGCAGAATTTAAAGCACCTGGTGACAGCACCAAATTCTTGATGTATCCCCCATGTCACAAAGGCACATTTGCACATCAAATTTCAGAGCTAGCCATCGGGAACTCTTCATTGGTCTCCAAGAAAAATGTAAAAATGCATCTCTCTGAACAACCATAGCTGTTGATTTGTGCTGTGTGTATGGAAAGCAAAGCACATAGGCACTGACCCAAATGTAAAGTGGACATAAGCAGTACAAGGCAGATGTTCACCACCCCTAGACAAATGGACCGTAGGACTCCGTAGACACCCCAGCTATTGATTTGCTCTAATTTCAGAGAGAAGAGAATCTCTTAAAATAAAATCCCTTTTGTTTTGCAAAAACACAGTTGTGAATGAAAAAGACATTGCCTTCTAGAAACATAATCTCATGATCATTTGTTTGGAAATGCATTGAGTCCAAGGTCCTTCTTTGCTCTCCAAAGGAACAGAATAGTACTTCCTAAATGAATGAATGGTTATAGGAATGTATGCTATGTATAAATTCATTCGGCAAAAATCTATTTATAATGTATGTCTAGCGCTTTCCTAGACATAACCCTTGGCCTCATGTAGCTTGCAGTCTAGAGGAAGAAGAGGGACTTTATTCAAACAACCTATAAGCACATATATAATTAAAGTGGAGATGAATGTTTTAATGGGAAAGTACAAGGTACTATGTGAGGATGTATATCTGTGACCTGCACTAGTCTGGGAGTCAGACAAGTTTTCTCTGAGAAATGATATTTAATTTGAAACCTGAATGATAATCAACTGAATGAAGAGATGAAAGAAGTGTATTCCAGAGAGAGGAAACAGCATAT
>NW_012152752.1:102203-103272 GCF_000956105.1 Propithecus coquereli
AGACTCCACGGGAAGACGTTCCGGAGGAAAACTGGAAGGAGAAGGGTCCCGAGAGGCTTGGAGACCAGCGACAAGGGTAGGTGGAGCAGAGAACTTCCCCCTCCCTTGCATCTCGGACTGCTGGTGGCTCCTGAGCGGCTGGAGAGACCTGCCGACACCAGCCCAGAGACGGCTGCCGCCGGTGAGCAGTGGCCTCTTGCGGACTCAGCGCCGGGCTCCCAGCCCCCTAGGGGCACCTCCCCGGGCGCAGACCCGAGCCTAGCGGCAGACGCCATAGTGCTCCATTCTCTCCTTCCCCCTCCCTACGCGTGCATGCCCAGAGAGACTATTTAGCCATCACATGGAAGCATCTCCAAGGAACAGGACCTTTCCTTTTGAGGCCCTACAGCAGACTGAGGGGTACTCAGACTGCGAACTCCCTGCCCGCCAGCCCTCCCAGGTGCTGCTTTCCTGGGGACTCCAGGAGAGCAGGGCAAATCCCGAGGTGGAATGAAATCGATCCAGCTTGGGCACCCTGTAGGTGATTCGAGACCAGCACCCCTCGCCCTGGTAGGGTCAGGGGTTGATCTCCAGGGCCCAGGGGACAGGCCTGCAGACCAGACCCCATACACCCAGGTCACAATCACACTGCCCCGGGGCACAGAAGGGAGATCTGTGAAAGAGCCTACTGAGGAGTGTGCGCCTTCAGGGGCAGATCAGCGTGCCTGAGTGGCAACCCTCCTCCCAAAAGAGGGCTGTGCACCGAGCTCAGGCTACGATCCTGGGCAGGGAACCTCCTGGCCCACATCACAGCAAGGGGAGATCCATTGGCCTGAGGTCCTGCCTGCTGGCAGAGGCCTGTCAGAGGCCACGGAGAGGGGGAGGGTGGAGGGAAGCGAGACCTGCTCCAGAGTGCGGGTCTTGGACAGCCCCACCCCCCAAGCCCAGACTTTACAGCTGAGTGGAGCCATTTCAGCCCCTCCCAGCAGCTTTGCACAGAAGCAAAGAACAGACCTTTGACCCCTGCTAACAGCATTTGTGCAACTTGAGGGCAGGCTTACCCAACCCAGCCCCACCCAGACTCACTTCC
>NW_012152752.1:116797-117091 GCF_000956105.1 Propithecus coquereli
GTAACTTTTCCCCTTGTCTTAAAGTTACTACTAAAGGCAGGGGGAGGGGGACTAAATTCCTCTAAAATATCTATTGCTTTGACTTTTTAAGTAGCGGTGACCTGGCCTACAAATTTATTCTACCAGCATCCAGAGCTTTTTGCTCTCACGACTGTCCTGCTGGAATCAATGAACTGTCGATTAAAAACCTTGTTACTTAATACATTTCATGAGCTTAAACAGTTTTTTTAGAAACCTAATCACTTTCGTGTTACCAGCTGCAGGGGTAGAGACAAAAGCTGTGGCTAATTATTA
>NW_012152752.1:117141-117620 GCF_000956105.1 Propithecus coquereli
CCTGGGCTCAAGCAGTCCTCCTGCCTCAGCCTCCTGAGTAGCTAGCTGGGAACACAGACATGTGCCACCATGCTGGGCTAATTTTTAAATTTTTTGTAGAGATGGGGTCTTCCTATGTTGCCAAGGCCAGTCTTGAACTCCTGGCCTCAAGCAATCCTCCCACCTTGGCCTCTCAAAATACTGGGATTATAGGTGTGACCCACCATGTCTGGCCTTTAGTTATATTTAAATAGAAATATTTTTAATTTTTGGATTATAATGTCATTGTCAAAATAAAATCCAAATAATATAGAAATATAGACAATGGAAAATGAAAGATCTTCACACTGCCACCCCCAGGAAGAATCTCAATTAAAAACAAAATTCTTTGGTTTCCCTTTCCTTGAAAAACATACAAGGGTATTTTAGAAGATTTCAGCGTACTTGGCAATCTGTAGCCCTTTGTAATGTAAAAATTCATGTCTCTCTAGACTTGTAAC
>NW_012152752.1:117670-118271 GCF_000956105.1 Propithecus coquereli
GTCCTTGCAATGCCACCTGCTTCAAGACGGCTTCTCCCAGCTCCTGAGAGAAGCAGAGGAAGAGGGAGAACTGCCTTGTGAAACAGGCGACCTGGTTTAGACATATTGTAACTCTCACATCTCTTTCTCCTCCCCTGAATTCTCTCCTGGGACGCAGAACTGCATTTCCAACATTCTCCAAGTTGCAGAGGACCACAGCCAACTGTCTGAAAGACCAACCATACTGAAAGTTGGAGAGTAGACACAGATTTTGAACTGAAATCCAGTCCTCAAACTGTCCCTGGGGTTATGTCCTGGGAGTGAAGGTGACATAATTAAGGCATCCAATTAAGCTAGTGTTTATCGGCGAATGCTCTGACTTCTGAGTAACTCACCCCCTCTGTCCTATAATCTCATACTCAGGAAGGGCAGGCTGGAATCATTACACTGCAGACACAAGTCCCACTGGTAGAACAAGGTCAAAGGGCAGGACAAAAAGATCATTTTCCCCTGAAATCTGCCTATCTCATTAGCCTTTTCATGGGTGATATAACTTCTCCTTCTCTCTAAATATGCCGGGGTCCCATGGCTATCAATGCTAAGCATGTCATTTCCACTATTG
>NW_012152752.1:119936-120930 GCF_000956105.1 Propithecus coquereli
AGAACCGTAAGTGCATACACAACTAAAACAGAGGCCCAAAATACACTAAGCAAACATTGACAGAACTGAAAGGAGCAATAGACAACTGAACAATAGCAGACTTCAATATTTCACTCTCGATAGTTAATAGAACAGTTAGAAAATCAGCAAGGATATACAAGAGTTGAACAATACCGTCAACTACTTTGACCTAAAAGAGCTAGAGAACATTCCACCAATGACAGCAGAACATGCATTCCTCTCTAGTGCAAATGGAACATTCTCTAGGATAGATCATATACTAGGCCATAAAACCACTAATAAATTTAAAAGGATTCAAATAATAAAAAGTATGTTCTTAACCACAGTGAAATTTTAAACAGCAATGGAAAACAACAGTGGAAAGAAGACTGGGAAATTCTCAAAGGCTTTTAAATAACCCACGGGTAAAGAAGAAATCACAACGGAAATTAGAAAATATTTTGAAATGAAAGAAAACGAAAACACATACATCAAAATTTGTGGGATGCAGCTAAGCTTAGGGGAAAATCTGTAGCTTTAAACACCTGTACTAGGATAGAAGATAGGTCTCAAATCAGTAACTTGAGCTTCTACTTTAAGAAACTAGAAGAAGGAAAAGCAAACTAAACCACACGCAAGCTGAAAGAAGGAAATAGTAAAGATTAGAGCAGAAATAAATGACACCAATAACAACCTAACAGAAATTAAAAGAATTACAAAGGAATGCCACGACCAAATTTATATCAACAAAGGAGATAACTTAGATGAAATGGAAAAAATTCTTAGAATCAAATTACCAAAATGAATCCAAGAAGAAATAGAAAATCTGAATGAACCTACATCAAAGAAACTGACTTAGTAATTGAATTCTCATAAAGTCAGGCCTAGCTGGCTTTGCTGATGAATTCTATTGGATATTTAAAGAGGAAATAATGTCAATTTTTCACAAACTCTTTCATGAATTAGAAGAGGAAGGAAACTTCTCATTTTTCCC
>NW_012152752.1:133265-133575 GCF_000956105.1 Propithecus coquereli
ATATTATTTGTTATCGATTCCTAGTTTTGTTTTATTCTATTGTGGTTCAAAAAGATACTTGGGATGATCGAAGCATTTTAAATTTGTTAAGAGTTATTCTGTGACCCAGAATGTGATCTTAGAGAATATTCTCTGTGTACTTGAAAGTAATTTTTATTATGCTGCTGTAGGGTGAGGAGTTTTGTATATGTCTGTTAGGTTCATTTGGTCTGAAATGTTGCTCATGTCTGCTGGTATCCTTACTGATTTGTTTATCTGGATGAACTATCCATTATTGAATGTGAGAAACTGAAGCCTCCTACTATTATTA
>NW_012152752.1:141110-142738 GCF_000956105.1 Propithecus coquereli
CTTTAAGAACAGTTAGAAATGTACTTTCTTCAGGTATTTTTAGCTCCTGGCCCAATTCAAATCATGGTCCTATAGTCTCCACCACAGATGTGCCTCAGTCTGCTTCTCAACTGCAGGTAAATGATGTCACGATGGAAATGGAACCAGGACAAAGGACAGGAGTGAAAGTGGACGTTCTTATGAAGTCAGGCAGAAGGCCAGGGAAGATGTTTAATAAAACCTAGTGCCCACTCTTGGTTTAAAAAAAAAAACTCTCAGCAAAGGAGGGATACGTAAAATAATGTATAACATAATAAACAATATCTATTTTCCACCAATTGAAACATACTTAATTGGGTCAGGGGCTGATGTTTGCTTTGCAGTATTAATTACCCCCTTCTTCCTTCTCAACAGAACCTCAATTTAGGCGGACAGCAAGGTGCCCAGGAGAGTACTCCATGTGACGGCTCTCAGGGGCGCAGCCAGGTGGAACAAAGTTTAGACTTATCTAAGTGGCTGTTTCTGCCAGAATAAAATAATATTTCAGTTAATTATTTGAGAAAGGGCATAGGAGAGTTTGAATTTTTAAAAAGCACTCTTAATTATGCCAATACAACTGGTCACAGATATACATTTTGAAATGCACTGCCTTAAACCTATCATTAAAAACTGGCACATTTTAAAAAACATGAGGCTTAATCAATTATTCCATTTTTTATGTAGTCTTCTTCCTCTAACAACTGTAAGTATTTGCCCTGAAATGATATATCAGTAATGGCATCATTAAGTATAAAAAAGAAGAAAGGTTTGGTAGGACAGTAAAATGTTTGAGATCCACTTTGAGGAACTGTTACAAGGATTTCTTAAATCACTATCTCTTGGATAAAAACTTCCAAACCAGAGCAGTTATAAATGAGTAAACAGCAATTTCTAATTTCCTCCAAAGAATCCCAAAATGTTGTCATTAAGAAAGACTGAAATTTAGAAGCAAAAAAAAGAAAAAAAATTTAGTGGGCAATAGTACAGGGTTAAGAAGAAATGCTAAACACATCAAAAACATACAAGTTGGGAGAGCAGATTTAAAACAGTAATTCTAGAATGTATACTAATAGTTTTGCCCCACTAAAGTATTTTTAAAGGATCTAAATAGATCCTTAATCATAAAGAGAGTAGATAGAACAGGATAAATACTGAAAGGTACTTGAAAAATAATTGGAACCACTTAAACATGATATTATTACTTCATTTCAGACCAGGAAACTGAAAAATTATGGGACTCTAAATGAGTTAATTTCAATTTTAAGAAATTTTATGTAATTTTAAGAAAACTTGTGATTATCTTTGAAATAGAAAGATTTAATTTTGTATTGCCATTGTAAAATTCTATATAATTTTAAAATTTTATAATTGGACAAGTAATATTTTCTAAAAATCTTGGAACCTAACCACCACTAGAAATAGATCATCAAACTAGAAACATTAATGTTTTCTTTCTTTAAGTCTTAGATAGAGTGACCATCAAAAGGAAACAAATGTTTAAAGGAATAAAAAATAAAGAAGTTAGAAGAGCTTCTACCAGAAAAAAATGCTTTTTTAAAAGTCCATAAACACTTAGTTTCATTGATTTTTTTCTATCATTTTTCTACTCC
>NW_012152752.1:142788-144414 GCF_000956105.1 Propithecus coquereli
CGGCACAGAATCGAGAGTCCAGAAATAAACCTTACATTTAGTTCAATGTATTTCTGACAAGGTGCTAAGGCAATTCAGTGAGCAAGGACAGTCTTTGTCACAAGCAGTGCTGGCACAGCTGGAGATGCCCAGGCAAACCTATGAATTTAAACCCTTACCTCACACCAGAAACAAAGATTTCTTCAAAATGGATTATCTATCTGAGTGTAGGAGCTAAAACTATAAAACTTCTAGAACAAAATGTGTGACCTTATGTTAGACAGCTCATTCTTTGCTATGACATCAAAAGCAGGGAGGTGAAGGAAAAATGATTATTTGAGCTTCACTAAAATTAAAAATGTTTATTAAAAATGGTTACACTTCCAAAGAAAACATTAAGAAAGTGAAAATATAAGCCACAGACTGAAAAAAAAGTTACAATCATGTATCTAATAAAAGATTTTATACCCAGAATATACAAAGAACATTTACAACTCAATATGAAGACAAACAACCCAATTAAAAGAGTAGAGATTTCACCAAGAATATATATGAATGGCTAATGAGCACATGGAAAGATACTCAGTATCCTTAGTCATTAAGAAAATATAAATTAGAATCATAAAGATACTGCTGCACATCCACGAATGCTTATAACAAAAAAGAAATAAAATAAGTGTTGGAGAGGATGTTGAGAAACAGATACGTTGCTGGTGGGAATATAAAATGGCGTGGCCACTTTGGAAGACGGTGTGATAACTTCCCAAAATAGTGAAACGTAAACTTACCATACAATCCTGCAAGTCCTTTGGTAGGTATTTACTCAAGAGAAATGAAAATACATGCTTGCCAGAAAGTCTTGTACATTATGGTACTTTATAGCCAAAAACTGAAAATCCCATATGTCTGTGAATTGGTGAATAGATTAAAAATGTAGCATTTCCATACAATGGAATACTACTAGCAATAAAAATCAGCAAACTACATGCTACAACATGGGTACACCTCCAAAACAGCATGCTAAACGAAAGAAGTATACGATTCCTCTTATATGAAATGTCCAGAAAAGGCAAAACTTAGAGAGACAGAAAGCAGATCAGTGGATGTCTCGGCCCGAAGGTAGGGATTGCCTTGAAATGGTCATGAGGGAGTTCGTTGGGAAATAGTAAAAACTGGATCATGGCAATAGCACAGTTCTACAAATTTATTTGAAATTATTGGTTTGTATATTTACAATGGGTGAACAATATGGAATGCAAACTATGCCTTACAAAGCTGTAAAAAAAATGACCAGCAATAGGTAGGGTTTGGGAGGTATAGCTAGAACAAATTTGGCAACATATTGATACTTGTTTGAAGCTGGGTGATGATTAATGGGGGTTCATTATACTATTCCTTCTACTTTTGTGTATGTTTGAGATTGTCAAAACACGAGTTACAAAATAAATAAAAAACAAAGTAGTCCCACATTTACGATTAAATGATGCATTTTCTTTTTTACTGGTAGAGCTAGACTGCAGAATATGGCTTGGACTTGAGGCTGAAATTGGACTTCGTAACACTTCCTCCCCACACCACTCCCAGTCTAGACCTTGAGATTTGCCTGTGAGCGCAGTCAGTTCTGCAGAGCAGATGCTTCCCCCAGCC
>NW_012152752.1:148314-150531 GCF_000956105.1 Propithecus coquereli
TGAGTGAAAGACTGATTTATTTTATCACTTGAGATTCATGCCAGACTTCAGAACAGTGAGAGTTTATTAATTTCATCTTTTTCCAGCAGAAAGAAAATGTGTTACATGGCAAATTTTCAAAGTTCCCTTGGCTTGAAAACAGGATCATTTAAGGGTCTCCTGGAATAATTGGGTCTCAGCTCAGCTCCTTAAAATTTAACAGTTCTCTCCTGCCTCATAGCTAACCCAGCATAAAGTTATTTTTCTCAGGTGTGACATGCCCTCATTTCCCTTCAGTTGTCTTATTTCTAGCATTTAAATCTGCACTGTCCGTGGTGTAGACGCTTTGGAAAACAGCCTGGTAGCTTCTCAAAACATTAAATATAGAGTTACCACATGGCCCAGCAATTCAGCTCCTAGGTATATATCCAAGATAAGGAAAACATATGTCAATAGAAAAACTTGTACATATATACAGGCGGTCCCTGGGTTACAGATGAGATATGTTCCCAAGAATGTCTTTAGATGGGATTTGTATGCAGCTCGGATCCCTGATGAACAGGGCATATACGGTAATAATAATAATATAATGGCTCATATGTGCTAATAACAATACAGTGTAATACTGTATTAATAATACCCCTGTATTGTAATAAGTTACAGAAACTATTGTGCTCTTTCTCTTAATTCCTAGGCTAAGAGGAAAGTTATGCTTGGTCTTCTAACCAAATCAGTAGTAACCTTTCCATTTCAATAATTAATCACTCTGCTGCTTATTAATAACTGATGCTTTCATTGCTGCCTTTCACATGTTCCATTATTCTTACATTATCCTTTATAATTGTTCTGATAGTCGAGTGACTGAAGACTAATGCTTTCCCAATGAATGATGGCATCTGGCCTTTCTCTGAATGCTTAAGTATTTCTACTTTCATTTCCAGGTAATCACCTTTCCCTCCACCTCAGTCTCACCTGGACCTTCAGTGGACGTTTGCTTTGGAGGCATGGTCTTAGGGTAAACACAGACTCACAAAATCGAATAAAAAAGTTAAGACAAAAGTGATGCTATGTGTTAAGTGCCCGCATAAATAATGAGACAATAAAGATGCTGCGCAATGAACCACAAACCTTACGGGTTTGTTTGCACGTATAGAAGAAACTAGCTCCGAAATTATTCATTTAATTATCTAATTATAAATTATCCTTATAGGGAGCCTTGGGAGCCCGTTCGCAAGTACAGAACACAGTAAGTCAGATAGTCTGTAAACAGGGGACTGCCTGGACAGTGTAATACTGTAATAATAATAATAGTGATAATACCCCTGTACTGTAATAATAAGTTACAGAAACTATTGTGCTCTTTTAATTCAAACAGAACATAAAAACAAACTCATACAAAAAGTTTAGATAGGAGATAGGAGAAATTTCAAAACTGAATATTAAAGGTTAACACTCACCTAATGTTGCATCTAAGTCTCGCTTACTGGAAGGGGCCTTTTTGAGGCAAGAAGGGAGGAGACAGTGATCGGAAGGTGACAATGGAGGTGGCACTGGAGAGTCGGGGTTTGAGCCTGTGGCTGGAGGAGGGACTGACCACTGAAGTGGGTTTCTTGAAAAAGGTAGCTGGGCTTGTCTGCACAGCCTTTTTCTCTTTTCATCATAAACGGCCTCGTAGCAGCTGGTGTTCTCACTAACTGCCCGGTAAACCTTTGCAAACCGCTCAGTGTTAGGATCTTGCTCCTGACGCTTAGCAAATCCTGCTTCGATGAGACGAAAGGCTCAGCGCATTCTTTTGCCGTAAACTTTCTCAGCTCTGGATCTTCTGATTCGTGTGCTTGTGTTTCTGTCAGCTGCTTCTCTGTCCACCTGTGAGACCAGCCGCCAGCGTATAGACGCTGCGCCAAGGAACCGCTTACGCCACGTGGGTTTGTTTGTATGAGCAGAAGAAACTAGTTCCTGAATTATCAATTATTTAATTATAAATTTTCCTTATGGGGAGCCTTGGGAACCCATTTGCAAGTACAGAATACCGTAAATTGGGTCATCTGTAACCTGGTGACCGCCTATATATATATATTCTCTGTATATATATCCTCTATATATGTCATATGTCCTATATATATGTAATATATATTTAAAAGCAGGGGTCTTGCTATGTTGCCCAGGCTGGATTTGAATGCCTGTGCTCAAGTGATCTGCCCACCTCAGCCTCTGCAGTAGCTGGGACTTCAGGTGTGC
>NW_012152752.1:159041-161214 GCF_000956105.1 Propithecus coquereli
CAGTTTTTAAAAGACAAAACAAAACAGGGTCCATAATTTGCTACCCAGATAAAAGATAATTTCTGATTAAATATTTTCTCTTTTCTAAGTGCAAGTATATGTAAGCCTAAGTCAGAGTGATATAACCCACAAATAATACCAATTTGAGAGCTAGAGAATTTGAGAGTTTAGATGAGAGGGGTCAGCAAACTACAGTGCGTCATATCCAGCCCACTACTTACTTTTGTATAAATAAAGTTTTATTGAAACACACCCACACCCACTTATTTACGGGTGTACACTTCCCCGCAGCTACGCAGAGTACTTACAACAGGCCATATGGCCTGCAAAGCCTAGGTTTGGTCTCTACAAGGAGTAACTGTTTATATGACGCATGAGGTTTAAGAGTTTCTTTTTTAAATAATGAAAACATGATTTACCACACAACTTGAAACATTTAAAAAGGTGAACGTTGCAAGAAAGAAATGTTTTTTAAGGACGAAATTTGATGTGTTTTAATCTGACCAAACTTTAATCTGCTCCACTCCACTCCAAGGCTAAATCACTGAATCCCAGTTCAAACTCCTATGGGAAGAGGGACCCTGAACGTAATCAAAATGTACCTTTGCAACTTACCTGAAATGCTTTGAGAAGAGAAAGTGGGAAAGCCTGCCATTTATCTCTTAAAAACTAGAAGTAGAGGGGGAAAAAAGCCATTCTCAAGACTATAAAAGCACAAAGGTTAGAAAGTGCTTAAGAGCCAACAGCATCTCATAATGCACAATTCATATTGTTATTACAATGCAAGTTTAAGTTTAAAAATTAGCTTAGGCCTTATGGGCTCTCCCAGCTTTTTTTTTTTTCTTTCGGGACACTGATATTAAATTTTAGATTGAAATCTTCCAAAAATTCCTAAAGTCCAACTATTTCTGTTCATAATCAATGTGTTTGTTAAAAGTTTTCACAGGGATAAAGTGATAGAGAAGACACATCAATGTTCAAGCAATTTAAATTGCTTGAAAGGTAAATTTAATGCAGTAACAACAATAATCTGAGGATAAATAAATCCACGACAGATTTTAAAGTTTGAAATTTTTTTTCCTTTCTTTGCAGAGAGAATGGTTTTCTGAAAGCACATAGGACTAAAGACGTCAAAACAAAATTTAATTTCTTAATGTCCAGGTGACACAGGCGTGGTCCTCCCTGCTGCCCTCCTAACACTTGCCACTGGCCAAGGTGATAGTTTCTCTTGCTTAACTCAGGATGGATGTTAGTTTCAAGAGTAACTGGATGGTTTGTTTCCTGAATCATCTTCTTGCGAGCCCATACTCTGTAAAGGGGAGAGTGAAGTAGTGTATTTTTGTTTGCCTTTGTCAAGGGTTTCCCCCCAGCCCCAAAGGAGCACACCATACAGTCACGTCATCCCTTCGAGAGGAAAGCCACCCTGTGAACAGCGACAGCTGACACCACCATAAGCATCCCTAAGAGCACTTCCAGGCCCTCATTTGAAAACATTTTCAACTAGTATTTCTCTGTGAACTTACTGATAAAAGTTTTCAAGAAATATTCAATAACTTGAAGCCAAGTTCCTGTGCCTGATGTGGCAACACCCCTCCTTCTCCACCCAGCCCACTTCTTGTAATGAGGGGAACCCCTAGTCACCTTTTGCACGAACTGGGGGTTCACTGTGATCTCCTGGTCCATGGCCTTCAGCCGCTCGTCCAGCTCTATGCACTTCAGCATCTGTACGACAGGCACATTGTAACGTGAGCAGCGGGTTTGGTTCCTTTGCTTCTTTTTTACCTTGGCTTTTTATTTTGGTTGTTCCGGGGTTTCCCATTCCTTTGTTTTGAATTCCTTGGGGTTGGGTGGTTTTGGGGTTCGGCTTTTTTTGAGTCAGAAAGTTCATACAGTACAGGCTCTGTATATTTCCTAACATCCCAGCAGGATCTAGGCAGCAGCCCGTAATCAAACACACATCAGTATCTTCCGCAGTGAAACTGAAGTATATTCACACTAAGTGAGATAAATGAAGACTACACATCATTTCAGGTGACATTCTGCCATCAAATGAGTTACCAAAACAACTTAGTTTTCAGGTTTTATTTTTTAATTTTAAAATTGCAAAAGGATTGTGGAGATATCCTAAGTTATAACGCTATGTGTTGCTTTTAGGATTCTGAGATTTAGTGTT
>NW_012152752.1:161264-163627 GCF_000956105.1 Propithecus coquereli
AATGAAATACAATGCTTATCTCAAAGCTTCTATCCTATTATATAATGGGAATTGTATGAAAAGCTGTGAAAAGCTTTGGCTACACTACTGCCCGGCACTTTCAGAGTTCACAGCATGTTTTTCCACCACTGAAACAGGCTCCATCAGAATTAAACATTTCCTGATGCTTTTCTGCCTTCTTACTACTGCTAAACGAAGAGACTTAACTACAGCTGAACACCCAGACTGACAAATCACTTCCCGGATAGCAGTTGCCAGGACCTACAGCAAAGTGGTAAAGAAAAGTCAAGTCTCATTCTGAAATTTCTCTTAAGAGGTTTTTAGATCTAACGTTACCAAATATGCTCTCATGTAGCTGGAGGACACAGTTGGGTTTTATCTTTAAGCCAAACCACAATGTCACTGACTCATAGTTTTCAGTTTCAGGCAGAAGGGGTATGTTTCATTTGTAAGCAATTGAATCTAATATTTTAAATCACATCTCATTATTATAAGGTTATTATAATCGATTCCCCATTATAAAAATAATTAATAATCTAAGCTTTAATTTCTTCCAGCAACCAAGAAAACATTCTCTGTGTTTTCAAATGTGTTTAACAGTTAGGAAGTCTGGCCAGGTGCTAAAAGGCAGCAAGTAATGGGTAGTATCAGAAGGTGAAACTGATGCACAATTTCTAAGTTGAGGTTTTAGGTAATTAGAAAATCAACTCTGCATATAAGGTGCCCAGCCAGTTGCAAGGCATGAACTGTTAGTACTCCAATCATTTTTTTTTTTTTTTTTTTACAAAAGGCTGCTAGGATTAATTTAACATTTTACCATAGCAATTTCAGTAACCTTTTAAAAATCAACCTCCCTTTACCAATTATAAGTCAACTGCTAGGCTTTTTGGGTTTTAATCTACTACTAGCTGCCTATGAAATACCAAATGGTTTTTAGTCTAATAATCAACTATGGATCCAGTCTATGGATTCAGACTTATTAAATGCGCTTTGCAGTTAGTGAAAGTTCTCTGGTTTCAGCTTTTGATTTTAGGAAAGGATACAGAGAGGATTTGTCTTTGTTCACCATCATTAAGTAATTCAACTACCTAAAAAGATACCCATCACATTTTCTTATCCAGAAATACCTGATTTACTCAGTCTTTTGTTTTGGGGCCCTTTTCAACTGCTCAGACTTACATGCAGATAACATCTTCTTTTACAAATTGGTAACTATTTCAAGTTGTATCCCAGAAACTTAGAACTAACAAACTCAAAAATTCATCTTTGAAAAAGCAAGTAATAGGAGGGAACTGGAATACAACTTGACAATTGGCAGAGAAAGAGGAGGGAACCCAAACAAGGTAGGTTCACCAACCAACAACAGTTCACACTTGAAACATACAAGTATTTGTCTCCAATGGGATGACACAGGCATTGTTCTGTAACCGAGTTGAGTTGCTATCTTTCACTGTAATGCTCTATGACTTCACCTGGGATTTTGATTTAGTAAACAAAGTTGTCATCCACACTGCAGAAAAACCCCACTACTTTATTGCCCATTGGTACCACTTTGATTTATAAAACATCTACTGCCATTTCAAAAGCATGCAACCAGATATTTCTTTAAAGAATACCTTATGCCAATGTATTCCATACTGGAGATCTCTCAGACCAAGCATACTCATTTAAGAGTCTAAATTACAAATTAAAGCTGAGTGCCATGGCTCACACCTGTAATCCCAGCACTTTGGGAGGTGGAGCCATGTGGATCACTTGAGGCTAGGAGTTCCAGATCAGCCTGGGCAATGTAGCAAGACCCCATCTCTCTAAAAAGAAAAATTTAAAAATTAACCAGCTGTGGTAGCATACATCTATAATCCCAGCTGCTTGGGATGCTGAGTCAGGAGGATTGCTTGAGCCCAGTTTGAAGTTGCAGTGAGCTGTGATCACACCATTGCACTCCAGGATGGGTGCACAGTGAGACCTTGTCTCTAAAATTAAACAAAAAAAATTAAACATTGTCACTTTGGGGGTTCACTTGGCATCAGTGCAAATGGAAACACAAGTGTAATGCAAGTATTGGATTCTGAAGGCATTAATTATTCTTGTTAATCCAGAGTATTAACATTTGAGATTACCATGAAAAGACAAAGTTGCAAAATCCTCAGAGAACTGGTAGGTCCACTAATGAACCAACCCAAGGTTAGGTCTTTGGAGCACAGAAACTTCCCTAATTCCCCAAGTGCAAACTCACCAACTTCTGGCACCATCAAAATGCCACAAGTATTCATAAACATTTTCACAAAGTAATGTGCTGCTGAGAATTAACTCAAAGGAACAGCTAAGGCTACCTTGACTATGCATGCAGCAAATAGAGCCTG
>NW_012152752.1:166262-166725 GCF_000956105.1 Propithecus coquereli
CTTCTCCACCCAGCCCACTTCTTGTAATGAGGGGAACCCCTAGTCACCTTTTGCACGAACTGGGGGTTCACTGTGATCTCCTGGTCCATGGCCTTTAGCCGCTCGTCCAGCTCTATGCACTTCAGCATCTGTACGACAGGCACATTGTAACGTGAGCAGCGGGTTAGGTCACTTGCATCCTTTTTAACCTGGACTATTAATGTGAGTGCTACAGAGGTTCACAATCCCTTGATCTGAAATCCCTGAGGCTAGGCAGGTTTCGGAGTCAGACTGTTTTGCAGTCAGAAAGTTCATACAGTACAGGCTCTGTATATTTCCTAACATCCCAGCAGGATCTAGGCAGCAGCCCGTAATCAAACACACATCAATATCTTCCGCAGTGAAACTGAAGTATATTCACACTAAGTGAGATAAATGAAGACTACACATCATTTCAGGTGACATTCTGCCATCAAATGAGTTA
>NW_012152752.1:166775-169303 GCF_000956105.1 Propithecus coquereli
TTGACAATTGGCAGAGAAAGAGGAGGGAACCCAAACAAGGTAGGTTCACCAACCAACAACAGTTCACACTTGAAACATACAAGTATTTGTCTCCAATGGGATGACACAGGCATTGTTCTGCAACAGAGTTGAGTTGCTATCTTTCACTGTAATGCTCTATGACTTCAGCTGGGATTTTGATTTAGTAAACAAAGTTGCCATCCACACTGCAGAAAAACCCCACTACTTTATTGCTCATTGGTACCACTTTGATTTATAAAACATCTACTGCCATTTCAAAAGCATGCGACCAGATATTTCTTTAAAGAATACCTTATGCCAATGTATTCCATACTGGAGATCTCTCAGACCAAGCATACCCATTTAAGAGTCTAAATTACAAATTAAAGCTGAGTGCCATGGCTCACACCTGTAATCCCAGCACTTCGGGAGGTGGAGCCATGTGGATCACTTGAGGCTAGGAGTTCCAGATCAGCCTGGGCAATGTAGCAAGACCCCATCTCTCCAAAAAGAAAAATTTAAAAATTAGCCAGCTGTGGTAGCATACATCTATAATCCCAGCTACTTCGGATGCTGAGTCAGGAGGATTGCTTGAGCCCAGTTTGAAGTTGCAGTGAGCTGTGATCACACCATTGCACTCTAGCATGGGTGCACAGTGAGACTTTGTCTCTAAAATTAAACAAAAAAAATTAAACATTGTCACTTTGGGGGTTCACTTGGCATCAGTGCAAATGGAAACACAAGTGTAATGCAAGTATTGGATTCTGAGGGCATTAATTATTCTTGTTAATCCAGAGTATTAACATTTGAGATTACCATGAAAAGACAAACTTGCAAAATCCTCAGAGAACTGGTAGGTCCACTAATGAACCAACCCAAGGTTAGGTCTTTGGAGCACAGAAACTTCCCTAATTCCCCAAGTGCAAACTCACCAACTTCTGGCACCATCAAAATGCCACAAGTATTCATAAACATTTTCACAAAGTAATGTGCTGCTGAGAATTAACTCAAAGGAACAGCTAAGGCTACCTTGACTATGCATGCAGCAAATAGAGCCTGGTAACTTTCCAAAAACAAGCACAGGCAGGGCCCAGGCAACATGTTTCTCAGAGGCAGCAGGTATGAAGCCCTAAAATACTCTCTTCTTAGTAACAAATGAGGCCATGTAGCTCCTTCACCTGGAAAGATTTTCAAAATTAACTCTTTTCAGGAGGGAAACCACTCACTAGTTTAGGACAAAAGACATAACAGAAGCCATCAACCAGGTATTATAGAAGGGAGTCTCACTTAGATAGTAACTGAAGTAACCCCTCAGGGATTAGGGAACAAAGGGAAGAGATTGGGATTAACAGAATTTAGAAGTCTGAAGGAGGGGCCCAGTGGAACTGGGTCCCTGACTTCTGTGTGGGGAGCTGGGGGAGGCCTGCCTCCTGGGCCCTGTCTCTAAGGGGCTGCGTTGAGGCTAATCCAGGAGCTTGGGGGGAACCTGCAAACTGGAACCAACTGCTGCCATGGGAGCCATCCTTGCAAGGCGCCTGCCCCTTTCTCCTTCCAAGCATCTAGTCAGTCCCTTTCCCTGCTGGTTTGCAGAGGTCTAGCCCCAGAATCAAAGCAGAATATGGAAGGGGGCGGGGTTCAAGCTGAAAGACAATAATGACCAGCACTTCCCCTTAAACACTGACTCAGGAGGGGCAAGGATTATTGGTTTGCAGCTAGTAGGACAAGGCTCTAAATACCACACCCCTTTTGAGTTCAAAGTTTCCAAACAATGTGGTATTTTAATGAATCCACCTTGGTAAAAATGGTGTTCACATCATTAGAATCTCACAAGTTACTCTTTACTTATATAGTCATGACTGTCAGCTACTAGTTCTCAAATACATTTTAGATGATTTCAGTTTTTAAAAGACAAAACAGGGTCCATAATTTGCTACCCAGATAAAAGATAATTTCTGATTAAATATTTTCTCTTTTCTAAGTGCAAGTATATGTAAGCCTAAGTCAGAGTGATATAACCCACAAATAATACCAATTTGAGAGCTAGAGAATTTGAGAGTTTAGATGAGGGGGGTCAGCAAACTACAGTGCGTCATATCCAGCCCACTACTTACTTTTGTATAAATAAAGTTTTATTGAAACACACCCACACCCACTTATTTACGGGTGTACACTTCCCCGCAGCTACGCAGAGTACTTACAACAGGCCATATGGCCTGCAAGGCCTAGGTTTGGTCTCTACAAGGAGCAACTGTTTATATGACGCATGAGGTTTAAGAGTTTCTTTTTTAAATAATGAAAACATGATTTACCACACATCTTGAAACATTTAAAAAGGTGAACGTTGCAAGAAAGAAACGTTTTTTAAGGACGAAATTTGATGTGTTTTAATCTGACCAAACTTTAATCTGCTCCACTCCACTCCAAGGCTAAATCACTGAATCCCAGTTCAAACTCCTATGGGAAGAGGGACCCTGAACATAATCAAAATGTACCTTTGCAACTTACCTGAAATGCTTTGAGAAGAGAAA
>NW_012152752.1:170763-171755 GCF_000956105.1 Propithecus coquereli
TATCTTCCGCAGTGAAACTGAAGTATATTCACACTAAGTGAGATAAATGAAGACTACACATCATTTCAGGTGACATTCTGCCATCAAATGAGTTACCAAAACAACTTAGTTTTCAGGTTTTATTTTTTAATTTTAAAATTGCAAAAGGATTGTGGAGATATCCTAAGTTATAACGCTATGTGTTGCTTTTAGGATTCTGAGATTTAGTGTTTGGTACAATCATTTCCCTTCTCAGAGGTAAGACACAGACACAATGACCCCTTGGGCTCCAGAAGCCAGCCCGGCACTAGGACAGCATGCCCTCGGGAGACAAGAGGTGGCCACTCCTGTGGCCTATGCTGCTGCCTGATGGGGACCTTTGGGGAGGGCTTTCTCCTCTCCTTCTCCAGCCACCCACACTGCTCCTGAAACAGGGAGAGATGTTTCCTAACCTCCCAACCTGTAACCCCGCAGACATTTTACCACAGAAACAAGGCTCTATATTGGAAGTGGCAGTTGGATCTAGATTAACTTATACTAGACCCTTCCAGTGCTTTCCAGTTAAAGTAGATTTTGGTGAGCTCGTTGGGATATGTAATCCACCATCTAGTTATAGCATACCATCTAGAAGAGTTTTAAGTAGTCCATTTTGAAATTAACTTTCTAGGAACTAAGATGTTCATAGACTGGGAACTGCCTGTACTTCAAACTAAAATTATCCTGGAGCATAGGACCATTATTTCAAATACAACAAAAAAATCAAAACCTGGCAATCATGTTTACCTCCTGATCAATGTTATGAAGCATAGCTGGGTTATTATACTTTTCAGGGTTATCATGGAAACTGACCATACCATCCTTCTGATTAATACTTGCAAAAATCTCGCCATCTTCTATCTACAAAAAGGAAATAATAATCAGGAAAGAAGGTTAGACTGGAACACTCTGTGAATATATTAGTCATTCAAAATAATCAGGGAAAAGTAGAGAAAGTAACACGTTCATAAATAAAC
>NW_012152752.1:181315-182945 GCF_000956105.1 Propithecus coquereli
TTTACAAAGACTCTGATAATGAACATATGTAAATATAATGAATAAGGAGCACAAATAGGACATAACCATGGTGTGTATCATATGAGTACACTAAACCGTACAGACTCTGAGGAAATAGACCAGAATGTCAATAGTGTTTGCCTTTGGAAGTTCCCTCTTTCTCCTTTTTAACATTTTCCATAATGAACACCTGTTACTTTTACACGGACAAAAATCCACTCATTAGTTTTTAACAAAAACACACCTACCATGTGTAGAACATATTTTTCTGCCTCTTGAGGTCCAGATAACTGCACACGACTTGCCATATCTTGTAATGATAGTGTTAAAAAGGTCTGAAAGTGAGAAGTAGAATTAATCGCAGGTAGAAACAACAGACGAAAGACATTTTATCAGATGTGTTCAGAGTTCTTTCCATTGCTGTATGAAATTTGTTTGCGAAGATGACTTGAAATTGATAAACCCAGTGGTTTCAGTCATTAGTCTCCCGGAGGAGTAATAACAAAAGGTTAATTTTCCACATATAGGAACTGAAAAGAAATCTAAGATATGTACATCACTATGGAGATTTTTATCTTTTGAATTCTGTATCGTAAATGTATTGTTATATAAAATAAAATTGAAAAAAATCACATTCATCCTTCAAAATTCAAAGTTAAAATTTTTAAACAAATGAGAGAGCTAAACAAAAGAGGCTACACACTTGTGCACAAGGGAAACCACTGCTTGCCACTGCTCTGCTTGGGATGTGATGAAAATGCCCCCTCTCAGGAACAAATTCAAGGAGCTCTTTTCAATAGCAGCTGGCAATATTTACAACAATGGCATTTTCAAAGCTGCGCATGTTAAAACTCTGACTTTAAAAACTCTTGATAAGCCAATGATCAAAAAACCTACCTACAGTTTACAGAACAGCACCTAAGAAATTTAAAATTATTGCTAATTTTCAGAAGTACATAGTTTAACACAAATGAGGATTCAAAAATAAACATTTCTAAATACACAAAACTATCATTTTTCCTATTTCAAAAAATATAGAAACTTCCACTTGAATGTCCATCAGTAGAGGACTGTCTGAATAAATTATGATCCCTTCATACGAGGAACTACTCTGTAAGGTAACTGTGATAGAGGCTTATGTTGCCATGGAAAAGAGCTCAGGGCACACTGAACAAAAAATGCAGAGCAAGAGGCTAGCACAGAGCATGATCCCAATTAGACACAATTGAGAGTGTCTACACATACATGCAGAAAAGAGACAGAGAAGCAAGAGGAACCCAGAAAAACATCCACCAAAATGTTAATAACAGAGTAATCTTTCAGCATTGGAGGTGGCAGATTGAACCACGGTCCCTAGCCACCTTCCAGCCAGCAATGACATGGGACAGAGTTCCTGTCACTGACACTGATTCACAGTCTACCTCTTGAGACTTCTTGAAAAGCTTTTGATTTTCTGATTGTCCAATAAGAAAGAGACTAACTTGGCTAGAAAATATTTTGATGTTTCCCCCTTCAATTATTCTGGCACTAGGACATGATGCCAAAAATGTAGCAGCCACCATCAGAGATTTAACCTTCTGACTACACACGTCCTTTAATGACATTGTCCTTGCCTACCACACCTTGTGGT
>NW_012152752.1:184635-185715 GCF_000956105.1 Propithecus coquereli
CCTTCTTGATTCCTTTTTTTGGCTATTTCATTATAAGAGTATAGAAACACTACCGATTTTTGTACATTGATTTTGTGTCCTGCAACTTTACTGAATTTTTTTTATTAGTTCTAAGAGCTTTTTGGTGGAGTCTTTTGACTTATATCTTATTTCTAGAGATAAGATCATATAGTGTGCAAAGAGGAACAATTTGACTTCCTCTTTTCCACCTGGATTCTTTTTATTTCTTTTTTCTTTCCAATTGCTCTGGCTAGGACTCCCAGTACTATGTTGAATAGGAGTGGTGAAAGTGAGCGTCCTTGTCTTGTTTCAGATCTTAGAGGACAGGCTTTCAACTTTTCCCCATTCAGTATGTTAGTTGTGGGCTTGTCACACATGGCCTTTATTATTTCGAGGTGTGTTCTTTCTATGCTTAGTTTGTTGAGTTTTTCTTGTGAAGGGGTGTGAATTTTGTCAAGTGCATTTTCTGCGTCTATTGAGATGATCATGTTTTCTGTCCTTCATTCTGTTGATGTGATAGGTCATGTTCATTGATTTGTACATGTTGAACCATCCTTCCATCTCTGGGATAGATCCAACTTGATCGTGGTTGTGTTATCTTTCTGATGTGCTGTTGGATTCAGTTGGCTAGTATTTTGTTGAGGATTTTAGCATTTATGTTCATCAGGAATATTGGCCTGTAGTTTTCTTTTTTTGTTGTGTCCTTGTCTGGTTTTGATAACAGGGTAATTCTGGCCTTACAGAATGAGTTAAGGAGAATTTCTTCCTCTTCAATTTTTTGGAATAATTTGAAGAGCACTGGTATTATTTCTTCTTTACATGTTTTGTAGAATTTGGCAGTAAGTCCAGCTGGTCCTGGGCTTTTCCGTGTTGGGAGACTTACTATTACTGATTCAGTCTCACTACTCATTATTGTTCTGTGCAGGTTTTCCATTTCTTCTTGATTCAATCTTGGTAGTTGTATGTTTCCAGGAAATTTATCCATTTCCTCATGGTTTTCCAGTTTGTTAGCATATAGGTGCTTTTATATTTCTGTAGTATCGGTTGTAATGCCTCCTTTTTCATTTCTGATTTTGTTTA
>NW_012152752.1:185765-187045 GCF_000956105.1 Propithecus coquereli
CACGGTGTTTTATTACAAAAATAGAATAAAAACTTCAAAAACAAAATGATCCTTTCTAATTTAATGAAAAACTTGTTATTTTTTATTGTTTTCTGTGTGTTAGTTATGTGGAAATGCAGCAAATGTAATGTGTACTTTTGTGTAGAATGCTTTTTCCTGAAACACACATCAATCTTAAATACTTGAAAATTAGTAATGTAAAAAGTAATGTGAAAACTTGAAAAATGTTCATAAGGGTAAAATGTTTTTCTTGACTTGGCAGACTTAAGTATAATTTAAAGGTAAACATAAATAGAAAAACAAAATTTATTGACTTCTATTCATTTAATCCACGTTTTTAGAATTAAATTGTCAATATTAATTGTAACAATAAGAACATCAACAAGTAAGAGTTTCACGAACCAACTGCAGGGGACCACCCATCACATAACATGTATGCGAGGTAAAGAGATATGTGAGTTACATATGCTTCACGAGGCCCCGGGCTCAAAACTAGTGTGAGTTAAATACAGCTCACATGGCAATTAATGTGTTAAAAGATGCTTATCCAAACTGACTTGTTAGGGTGGGGCAAAGAGCAGGAGATGCAACAGGGAAGTGATGAAGAAGAGGGTCAGCGTACTGGTAATATTTTATTTCTTAAGCTGGGTGCTGAGTCCATGGGTGTGTGCTCTCGCCTCCTTTGTGTCAGTGCTGCTCAGTGTAATCAGGACCGACACCAGCTCTTGATGAGGTAAGGGACTGAGTTAGAACGTGAATCAGTGACGTCGCTAAGCACTGCAGTTCAGCAAGGCTTTCTGATGCTGCAGTGGTCCCTTGATGTGCGTACGGGAACAAGCCTGTGATCACATCACAGATCAGCACAGTCATACTACTTATGCCTCTTTATATCCAAAATATTTCATGGGTGTTTTAAATAAGGTTTACAAAGACTCTGATAATGAACATATGTAAATATAATGAATAAGGAGCACAAATAGGACATAACCATGGTGTGTATCATATGAGTACACTAAACCGTACAGACTCTGAGGAAATAGACCAGAATGTCAATAGTGTTTGCCTTTGGAAGTTCCCTCTTTCTCCTTTTTAATATTTTCCATAATGAACACCTGTTACTTTTACACGGACAAAAATCCACTCATTAGTTTTTAACAAAAACACACCTACCATGTGTAGAACATATTTTTCTGCCTCTTGAGGTCCAGATAACTGCACACGACTTGCCATATCTTGTAATGATAGTGTTAAAAAGGTCTGAAAGTGAGAAGTAGAATTAA
>NW_012152752.1:187845-189167 GCF_000956105.1 Propithecus coquereli
GCTAGCACAGAGCATGATCCCAATTAGACACAATTGAGAGTGTCTACACATACATGCAGAAAAGAGACAGAGAAGCAAGAGGAACCCAGAAAAACATCCACCAAAATGTTAATAACAGAGTAATCTTTCAGCATTGGAGGTGGCAGATTGAACCACGGTCCCTAGCCACCTTCCAGCCAGCAATGACATGGGACAGAGTTCCTGTCACTGACACTGATTCACAGTCTACCTCTTGAGACTTCTTGAAAAGCTTTTGATTTTCTGATTGTCCAATAAGAAAGAGACTAACTTGGCTAGAAAATATTTTGATGTTTCCCCCTTCAATTATTCTGGCACTAGGACATGATGCCAAAAATGTAGCAGCCACCATCAGAGATTTAACCTTCTGACTACACACGTCCTTTAATGACATTGTCCTTGCCTACCACACCTTGTGGTGGCCCTTCCCAGGTTCCCTTGGCAGTGCTTGTGAGTTCAGTGTGCCAGAATCAACCATGAGTCAGCACACAAAGGACCTAGGACCTTGATGACTTTGTGAGCCATGGGCCCAGCCCTGGAACAACCATCTTGAGACCCTTCCTGTTTGTTTGGTCAAACTCTGGCTCTGGATCTATCCTATCCCAAATAGAAAAATGCGTTTTACTATACTGACTTCTTAAAATGTAAGCTACTAACTTATTACAAAGTGATAAACTGTGGTTGAGTATCCCACAAGATAGTTAATTGATTGCAGTGATGCCTACCTATTAGATTTCTTAAGTTCTAATTCTTCAATTTTCATTTGCCATTTTACAATTTAACATCTTTCTGAATATGAACTATCTTTTATCCTTGTTAACATCTGAATTCTTTCATCTAAACCTCAATTACTAGTCACAAATGGGATGCAGCTATTTTTTCTCTTTTACTGATAAATAATAATTTACATATTAACAGGGTACATGTGAGTGTTACATGCACAGTATGTATAATGATTATGTCAGGGTATCTGGAGTATCCATCATCTTAAGTGTTTATTGTGATTTTTATGTTGTTCATATTATTTCAAGTCCTCCATTCTAGTAACTTTAAAATATACATATTGTTGCTTAGTCACCCTAGTTGGCTATCAAACATGAAAACGTGTTTCTTCTATCTAATGGTATGTTTGTATCCATAACCAACAATCTGTTCATTTCCCTTTCCCCCACCCACTCTTCCCAGTCTCTGGTATCTATCACTCCACCCAGGCTGGAGTGCAGTGGTATGATCATAGCTTACTATACCCTTGAGCTCCTGGGCTCAAGTCATCCTTCTGCCTCAGCCTCCCCGCTAAGTTTGCC
>NW_012152752.1:189889-190230 GCF_000956105.1 Propithecus coquereli
TACCGATTTTTGTACATTGATTTTGTATCCTGCAACTTTACTGAATTTTTTTTATTAGTTCTAAGAGCTTTTTGGTGGAGTCTTTTGACTTATATTTTATTTCTAGAGATAAGATCATATAGTGTGCAAAGAGGAACAATTTGACTTCCTCTTTTCCAACTGGATTCCTTTTAGTTCTTTTTTCTTTCCGATTGCTCTGGCTAGGACTCCCAGTACTATGTTGAATAGGAGTGGTGAAAGTGAGCATCCTTGTCTTGTTTCAGATCTTAGAGGACAGGCTTTCAACTTTTCCCCATTCAGTATGTTAGCTGTGGGCTTGTCACACATGGCCTTTATTATTT
>NW_012152752.1:190588-190894 GCF_000956105.1 Propithecus coquereli
AGGCTGGAGTGCAGTGGTATGATCATAGCTTACTATACCCTTGAGCTCCTGGGCTCAAGTCATCCTTCTGCCTCAGCCTCCCCGCTAAGTTTGCCTACTTTTTAATGGGATTACTTGGGGTTTTTTTTTTTTTTTTAATTGTTTGAGTTCCTTGTATATATTCTGGATATTAGTTCCCTGTTGGATGAGTAATTTGCAAATATTTCTTCCCATTCAGGAGGTATCCCTTCACTGTTTTTTTTTTTTTTTTTGCTGTGCATAAGCTTTTTAGTTTAACACAGTCTCATTTGTCTACTTTTGTTTTTG
>NW_012152752.1:190944-191313 GCF_000956105.1 Propithecus coquereli
TCAGTGTTAACTGTTTTCTGGTTGTTTAGTATATTCTTTTTTCCTTTCCTCTTCACTTACAGGTTGTCTTTTTGGTTTGTGATTTTCTGTGATTTTGAGTCTTTTCCTCATTTGTGTATTCACTTTAGCAGTGGGTTTTATATTTTGGTGTGTTTTCATGATGGTAACTGTTATCCTTTCACCTCCAGGTTAAGGACTCCCTTTATAAGGCCAGTCTGGTGGTGACAAATTCTTAGGGTTTGCTCATCTGGGAAAGATTTTATTTCCCCTTCATTTATGAAGGATAATTTTGCTGGACAATGTATCCATGGGTGGCCATTTCTTTTCTTTCAGCATGTTGAATATATCATCCCATTCTCTCCGGGCCTG
>NW_012152752.1:191363-191701 GCF_000956105.1 Propithecus coquereli
TAAAGTTCCCTCTTAGCACTGTTTTTGCTGTGTCCCATAGATTTTGGTATATTGCATTTCCATTTGCTTTAAGAATTTTTTTTAAATTTCCTTTTTGATTTCTTCATTGATTCAATGGTAATTTAGGAACATATTGTTTAATTTCCATGTATTTGTATAGTTTCCAAAGTTCCTCTTCGTATTGACTTTTAGTTCTAGTCCATTACAGTCTGAGAAGATACTTGATATGATTTCAATTTTTAGCAATTTCTTGAGACTTGTTTTGTGGCCTAACAGTCAATCCTGGAGAATGTTCCATGTGCTCATGAGAACAATGTGTATTCTGCAATTGTTGGATA
>NW_012152752.1:191751-192308 GCF_000956105.1 Propithecus coquereli
GACTTTTTCCTGAAGATGTAGCAGTGGTGTTGGTTAGGCAGGGTCCTTTGGCTTGGATTCTGGGTGTGTGTAGTGTAGTCTCTATATGATTTCTTTGGCTGTAAACCGCATCAGTGGTATCTGTGATTTCCTTGGTGGTTTAGGATGTGGTTATTAATGGAGGCTTTGGTGAAGTTTTGATGGGGACAGGGATGCCAGGTGGGCCAGTTTTCGGGCCCCAGTGGTGGCAGTAGTGGGGTAAGTGTGCCTGTTCTTGGGCCTCAGGGTAGCATATGCTGGCACCAGTGTTAGCAAGACCAGATGGCTTGTTTCGTGGGCCTTCAGATGGCTGTTCAGATGCTAGTAGTGGCAGCAGTGGTTTGGATGCTTGAGCAGGTTTTCAGGTCCCTGGGCAGCCAGTATGGTGTGGGTGATGGCAGTAGCAGTACCAGGATAATCTTCTCGATCCTGATTGGTGTGCATTGGTGTTGGCAGTAGCTGTAATGTGGGGTCACTACCCACAGCCCCAGGCATGCAGCACCATGCACAGGGGACAAGGGTCTGCCCTACATGCCCAA
>NW_012152752.1:192358-193263 GCF_000956105.1 Propithecus coquereli
CAATTTCTTGAGACTTGTTTTGTGGCCTAACAGTCAATCCTGGAGAATGTTCCATGTGCTCATGAGAACAATGTGTATTCTGCAATTGTTGGATAAACTATTCTGTAAATGTCTGTTAGGTCCATTTGGTCTAAAGTCCAGTTTAAGTCCAGTGTTTCTTTATTATCTGTATAAATTTATGGGATATAAGTGTGATTTTGCTACACGCATATACTGTGTAGTGGTGAAGTTGGGGTTATTAGTGTACCTCTCACACGAATAATGTACATTGTACACATTAAGTAATTTCTCATCCTCCACCCCCTCAATCCCACCACTCTTTCAAGTCTCCATTGTCTATCATTCTGTACTTTATGTCTATGTGTACACATCATTTAGCTCCCACTTATAAGCGAGAACATGCTATATTTGTCTTTCTGTTTCTAATGTTTCTTTGTTGATTTTCTGTCTAGATAATCTGTGTAATGCTGGGAGTTGGACATCTAGATGATCTGTATCTTGCTGAGAGTTGGATGTTAAAGTTCCCCTCTATTATATTGGAGTCTATCTCTCCAATACAATAATAGATCTAGTAATATTTGCTTTATGAATCTGAGTGCTCCAGTGTTGGGTACATATATATTTAGAATTGTTATATCCTCTTGCTGGATTGATCCCTTTATCATTATATAATGATCTTATCTTTTTTTTTTTTTAACTGTTTTTGATTTAAAGTCTTTGATACGAGCAGCAAGCAGCTATTCCTGCTTGGTTTTGGTTTCCATTTGTGTGGAATATCTTTTTCCATTCCTTTACTTTCAGTCTCTATGTGTCGTTACAGGTAAAGTATGTTTCTTATAGGCAGCATACAGTCGTATTGTGTTTTCTTATCCATTCAGGCAGTCTGTATCTTTTAAGTGGAAAAT
>NW_012152752.1:194248-196264 GCF_000956105.1 Propithecus coquereli
TTTGTAGGGAAGGACTTTTTCCTGAAGATGTAGCAGTGGTGTTGGTTAGGCAGGGTCCTTTGGCTTGGATTCTGGGTGTGTGTAGTGTAGTCTCTGTATGATTTCTTTGGCTGTAAACCGCATCAGTGGTATCTGTGATTTCCTTGGTGGTTTAGGATGTGTTTATTAATGGAGGCTTTGGTGAAGTTTTGATGGGGACAGGGATGCCAGGTGGGCCAGTTTTCGGGCCCCAGTGGCGGCAGTAGTGGGGTAAGTGTGCCTGTTCTTGGGCCTCAGGGTAGCATATGCTGGTACCAGTGTTAGCAAGACCAGGTGGCTTGTTTCGTGGGCCTTCAGATGGCTTGTTCAGATGCTAGTAGTGGCAACAGTGGTTTGGATGCTTGAGCAGGTTTTCAGGTCCCTGGGCAGCCAGTATGGTGTGGGTGATGGCAGTAGCAGTACCAGGATAATCTTCTCAATCCTTAGTGGTGTGCACTGGTGTTGGCAGTAGCTGTAATGTGGGGTCACTACCCACAGCCCCAGGCATGCAGCACCATGCACAGGGGACAAGGGTCTGCCCTACATGCCCAAGCATTGAGGCCATGCCACCATCGGGGCTGCAGTAGCCACTCACAACCCCAGACAGGCAGCCCTCTGACTCATCTGTCCCAGCCTCCAGTGGTAAAAGCAGTGGCTACATGAGCAGCGGTGTGCAGAGGGGGAAAATGGGTCCTGATCTCTACTTGCAGGCCCAAGCACAGAGTGCAGTTATTTTCAAATGGCTACCTTTTGATGGTAAAAGACAGGAATTTACTTAGAAAAGTTCTGTTGGCACCTAGCCCAAAAAGAAAATTTTGTGGGGAGAATTACACTGTCTGTTACCTTGAGTCTCTTAGATCCTGGTCTTTTTAACTTGTGGGTCAAGTTGGTTTTTCTCTGGCTGAAAGGTTATTTATTTTTTTTTTTTAAAGAGACAGGACATCTCACTATGTTGCTCAGGCTGGACCTGAACTCCCGGGCTCAAGTGATCCTCCCACCTCCTAAGTAGCTGGGAGTACAGGCACATGCCATTGTGCCCAGCCAGATTATATTTGTTTTTGATCTTTCTTGAGTTGCTTTCTTTTTCACATTCATTTTCCTCTCACAAATTAACTTATCATAAATTCACTGTTAATTTTCTTATGTTAGTCAGGAAGCAATGAATACTCTCTCTAAAATATTTGGAAGGAATTTCTTTTCTCGTTCAGTGATTTGCTCCTCATCTTCCTTCCTCTTCTCCTTAGAGGCATTTATTCTTATATGGTCTGCCTACCTCCACAGCTACCCTGACTTACCACTCTTCTTCTCCAGGGTGCTAGGGGAAGTCACCTTCCCCAAGTCCTCACATTGCCAAATCCACCATCGCTGGGTAGCCTAGCAACAAACAGCACCTATTCTGGCTCCTCGGCTCCTTTGCCCAGCGTCACCACTGCTGACACAGGGAATAGGATATGCACAGGAACAGATTCACCAGGTTCTCACCAGTTGTGAACTACTGGATCTCTGACCAGACTTCCCAAGAGGAAAAAGCAATCCTCTATTTGTTTAAGTTACTCTTAGTAGGATTCCTATTACTTGCAGCATATGCCTTCCTAATACACACAGGATTTCATTTTTTTTATACTTTTCTATACTGCTTGAACACTTGATAATAAGCATATTTTCTATAATCAAAACCAGCAGGTGATTTTCATCTTGAAAAGAAAAATTATATAATTTGCTTGTATCCTAAAACTCAACTACACATAGTTTGTACAACCCTGGCCTAAATAGTAATGTCAGAGTAGTATTATGTTCAAATAAGAAGTTCGAATAGAGATCAGCACAGTCTGAGAGATTCCAAGGCTGGTTAAGGTCCGTGTCACCAGCTATGTCTTCTCTGCCCATCTGGAGTGCGTGACCTCTCTAAGGTTGTCTTTCTCTGCTTTCCAATGTAGTCTTTTTTTTTTTTTGAGACAGAGTCTCACTCTTTTGTCTGAGCTAGAGTGCCATGGCATC
>NW_012152752.1:196314-197438 GCF_000956105.1 Propithecus coquereli
CTCTGCACTAAAGAGAGAAGAAAAACAAGGACCCGAGGGAGTCAGGAGATGCCATCTAAGGGCAGCACTTTCCTCACCTTTGTTAGCCTCTGAATATTCTTCTTATAAAGAGATGACAAGCATTGCTTCACCAGTCCCATGTTGTTATCTCGAGTGAAAGTTTCACTGTGCTTGTTCACCAGGTTTTGGAGTTCTGAGGGGTTATTGGTTGAATAAACTTGTGCTAACTCGTGGTATGCATTGCTAAGAGGCTAAAGGTTTGAAGGAGGCAAAAAAAAAAAATATTAAAACTTCAGAAGACTCAAATTTTCACAGGAAGCAAAAAAACCCTCATGTACTATATTTTAAGCAAGTACATTCCATACCATTCCAAGTAGCAACAGACTGTTAACTAAAAAATTATAATTTACCCAAAGCAAATGCCTAGTTTTTAAGACCAAGGGTAGAAATTCACTACAGAGTAATTTACTGTTAACAAAACGTTATAGTGCAGAGCAAATGATGGCATAGCAGGTGAAAGCCCACTGAATTTAGTGAAGGAATGCATGTCTTTCTCTATCAGTGGTTCTATCTTTTTCTACTGATAAATTATACTGGGGAAAAAAGAAGGCAAAATGTCCATTATTCCCAACTTACATACCCCCTCATATACATACCCTCTCACTTACATAGCGCCTCTCCAGATTCAATGGGACAATCTCCTACTTCTGCTAGCAAGAAGGAAGACAGGCAGTGGCCGTAGACCTACTAAGAGACTGAGCTACTTTAGGCATTTTATGTACGTTATCCTCTATATTAAATATTAAGAAATTAGGGCAGAGGTCCAAGAGAATGTGGAGAGGTCCTAAGGAGAACTACCAACAGGGAGAAACTAGATCTAAACCCACCTCTCTGACTCTGAAGTCTGTGTTCTTTTCACCATTTATGATATCCTAAATAAATCACTAATTCTTGTGAATAATGTCCTCAAGCCATGAAGACATCACTTTATAAAAGCATTCCTTCTAAAACAGGCTGGCTCAGGGCTCACCTGAAGGACTCATGGGAGTTCTCTAAAATGATCTGAGTAAGGCTGCCCTAAACCTGCCCCTGCACATCACTTTTCCATGGGAATCCAGGCAGCT
>NW_012152752.1:199683-199948 GCF_000956105.1 Propithecus coquereli
TCTAAGGGCAGCACTTTCCTCACCTTTGTTAGCCTCTGAATATTCTTCTTATAAAGAGATGACAAGCATTGCTTCACCAGTCCCATGTTGTTATCACGAGTGAAAGTTTCACTGTGCTTGTTCACCAAGTTTCGGAGTTCTGAGGGGTTATTGGTTGAATAAACTTGTGCTAACTCGTGGTATGCATTGCTAAGAGGCTAAAGGTTTGAAGGAGGCAAAAAAAAAAAAAAGATTAAAACTTCAGAAGACTCAAATTTTCACAGGA
>NW_012152752.1:202476-202884 GCF_000956105.1 Propithecus coquereli
TAGACTTATGTACAAACTCATCAAGCTGTACACTTTAGTACTTTACCATAGGTACTTCATACCTCAATCACAAAAATTTTTAAAAGATTAAAAAAAGAAAAAAAAGTACATCTTCATGCAAAACTGGAACATGTGTCTGAAATAATCCACATACCATGTTATTCATTAAAGAAACAAGGTAAATAGCCCATACAAAATTGTTAAACTATGGTATACTCACATTATACCATACTTTGAAACTTAAAGGACAGCTATAGAATAATCTCCAAGATATATTAAATAGAAAAAAAGCAAGGTACATATAAAAGTTTGCACAGATTAAAATTCGTATAAAAAACTAGAAAATATATATTCACATTTGCTTGTGTGTACATAAAATACCTTTGGAAGGATACACAAGAAACTACT
>NW_012152752.1:202934-204486 GCF_000956105.1 Propithecus coquereli
TATAGTGTGAAGAGAGAGCACGCTGCAGCAGCAAAAAGCAATTAACCACATGTATCACTTCAATTATAAAGCAACAATACTTATATTAAATGTCCCATTATTTTTTTATATGGGACACAGCATGACACAGCATAAAGTTTACTCTTTAACAATTCAGTGGTTTTAGTATATTCACTATGTTGCAAAACTATCACCACTACGTAATTTCATACCCAATTTTCATCCCCCCAAAAGGAAAACCCTACCCTAGCCGTCCTTTCCCATTCTCTCCTCTCCTCCAGTCCCAGGCATCCACAAATCTACTTTGTGTCTCTATGGACACTTCATATAAATAGCATCATGCAATATGTGGTCTTTTGTGATTGGCTTCCTTAACTCAATATAATGTTTTCAAAGTTCATCCATGTTGTAGCATGTATCAGTATTTCATTCCTTTTCATGGTTGAATAATATTCCACTGTGTGGATATACGACACTTTGTTTATCTGTTCTTCAATTGATGGGCATTTGTGTTGTTTTCACCTTTCAGCTATTATGAATAATGCTGCTGTGAACACTGGTATACATGTTTTTGTGGACATGTCTTCATTTCTCTTGGGTATATTCCTAGGAGTGAAATTGCTGTGTCATGTGGTGACTATGTTTCACATCGTGAGGAACTGTCAAACTGTGACTGCACCATTTTATAACCCCATCAGCAATTATGAGGGCTCTAAATTCTCCAGATTCTCACCAACACTTGTTATTGGCTATCTTTTTAAATCTTATCCATCCTAGGTGTGTGTGAACCATATCACATTGTGGTTTTGATTTATATTTCCTTAATTACTAATGATAATGAGTATGTTTTCATGTACTTATTGGCCATTTGTATATCTTCCTTTGAGAAATGTCTATTCAAGTCTCTTGCCCATTTTTAAATTTTAGTATTTTTATTGTTGAATCGTAAGACGTTTATATATTCTGGATATCAGCAAAACTAGGATCTGCAAATATTTTCCCGCGTTTTGTGGCTGATTTTTCACTTTCTTTCACTGGATATATAAGGTTAAAAGAATTGAAAACTATCATACTCCTTTCAGCTCATAACTTCCAACTCAAAACCCAAACCACTGAGCCTGTAAGGCACTCATCTGAGATTATTCTACAGAAACACTCATGTAAGTGCATGAAGGCACACGTACAATGATTCCCATTGCAACACTTTTAATTGTGAAATACTGGAATCAACTTAAATTCCCATCAATTGGGAGCTAGTAAACTAAGGAGGTCAATCTGAGTGGTATGAGAAAATGAAGATACTCTCACTTTTTGCTTTATACAGTGGTATATAATCTGAATTTTTTTCAGTAAGTATATCCTTCTTTTGGAATTTTTTCTTAAAGCTGTAAAAAAAAAATCTGTATCACTTTCTGAAATTAAAGTAATAATAATCATCTGAACTGCAACATCATTAAAACATAGTTGTGGCTGGGTGTGATGGCTCGTGCCTGTAATCCCAGCACTTTGGGAGGTTGAGGCAGGAGGATTGCTTGAAACCAGAAGTTCAAGA
>NW_012152752.1:206092-207428 GCF_000956105.1 Propithecus coquereli
TCTTTCAAAGTTCTTCAGCCCAGTATAGATCATCCCTCCATAATAATAGTAACATAAAAAGTGCTTTGCATCATAGGCCCCATTTTCTTTACAGATGTCCATCATGTCCACATCAAGATATGGAAGGGCAGGCTTAAAGCATTTTGCCAGCAAACAAAGCTGTGAACAAATGGATATTAAATCATCACTTTAATTTTACTTTGGGAGGCATTAGCAGAAAGAGAAAATGCACAGATTTCAGAAATTTCCAAAAAATGCAATCTGGTTTTACATTTTATTGATTAAAATGATCTTGATTAAATGTCAACACATTATAGGTTAGTAGCTCTTATCTGAAATGCTTAGGATCAGAAGTGTTTTGAATTTTGGAATATCTGCAGAATACACACCAGTTGAGTATCCCTAATCCAAAAACCTGAAATCCAAAATACTCCAGTGAGCATTTCCTTTGGGGGCCATGTCAGCACTCAAAAAGTTTCAAATTTTAGCACATTTCAGATTTTAGATTAGGAATTCTCAACCTCTACTCTATTTTCTTGGTTTTTTTTTTTTTGGTTTTTTTGTTTTATTTTGTTTTTTTACCCTTAGGAGAAAGGAATCTATTTTCTTAACCACAAAGAATAAAAGAGCATTGTTTTTATAAAAAATCAGCCCACTATAAAGTGGATGAATTGAGAATAAACAGACTTCTGCAGACAAAATTCAGTTATCATTTAACCCACCCATCTGTTTAGAGATGGGTAAAACTGTGTATCCTTTTTCTCTTCGTTGAACTGGTGGAATACAAATAGACCAGCATGGCGTGATAAAAATAGAAGTCTTTTCTTAAATTAATCTTTTTCTGTTTTGATCCTTTAGGCAAGTATAGTTCATTTCCCTCGTGCAATTCAAGAAAGGAAGCACTTAGCAAAGTTAGTTAGACAACGGTGACATAGTGTAGCCTTATGTACAAACTCATCAAGCTGTACACTTTAGTACTTTACCATAGGTACTTTATACCTCAATCACAAAAATTTTTTAAAAGATTAAAAAAAGAAAAAAAAGTACATCTTCATGCAAAACTGGAACATGTGTCTGAAATAATCCACATACCATGTTATTCATTTAAGAAACAATGTAAATAGCCCATACAAAATTGTTAAACTATGGTATACTCATATTATACCATATTTTGAAACTTAAAGGACAGCTATAGAATAATCTCCAAGATATATTAAATAGAAAAAAAGCAAGGTACATATAAAAGTTTGCATAGATTAAAATTCGTATAAAAAACTAGAAAATATATATTCACATTTGCTTGTGTGTACATAAAATATCTTTGGAAGGATACACA
>NW_012152752.1:216153-218902 GCF_000956105.1 Propithecus coquereli
AGAGCTCCCATTTCCCTCTGGGCCCTGAAAGTTTCTCCTTTTCCTCCATTCCCTTTTCCAGTATCCCAAACCAGAAATGTACATGTTACTATCACCACCTCCCCCTCATCTCCCTCTCTGCATACAAAAGGTCAACAAATATGATTTAATCTTGCTTCCTAAGTCTCTCAGCTCCATTTCTTTCTCTCCCCCCACCCCGCCTTAATTTAGATCATCATCATTTCTTGCCTGGACTACATCACAAATCTTCTAAGTGGTCCGCCTACTTTCATCATTCTCTCCTCCAACCCATACTCCATATTGGTACTATCTGATCCTTCTAAAATGCAGATTCACTCAAATTAGTCCAAATGGCTCAGCCTGGCTTACTGAGGCCCTTCAGTAACTGCTCCCTGCAACCTCTCCAGTCTCCCCTCCTGCTACTTCCCCTCACGTACCTACTCTGGTAACACTAAGCTCAAAAAGCAACATTCTATGTTCTCTCCTCTTTATGCTTCTACACATGCTGTTCTCAATCCCTCTCCCCCACATCCTCCACTACCTGACTCAGACTTATCAATCAACACTCAGCTTGGGCCTTCTCTGGACCCTTCTCCATGACTAAGCTGGATATCTGCCTTCTCTGGGCCCTTTTTGCATAGCATGCCATTGTGGTAGTCAGGTAGTTCAAAGGATACTCAGATGGAGGGACTGTTTCTCCAGCTTCAGAATACAGTGCTTGCTTAGCAGTCAATCAACCAGCAGCTTGTTGAATTAATCTCCTAATGGATCTATCTTTCCCCTATACCACAATGCTGTGTTTTAATAACTAAGGTATAGAATCTAATTAGGCTTGAATTAGTAATTTAAATTAGACTCATTGATTTTGATGGTTATTCTGATGACAGACAGATAGTTATGGCCACACTCTGTCTTTCTGGTGGGGGTGGGTGGGTGCATATAAGTCCATGGACATTAACCTCAAGTTTCCTCCTTCTATATTTCTATACAGTAACTGCATATTGTTTTCCATATTAAAAGAACACAAAGGAAAATAAGTCATTTTTATCAAAAGACATCTGCACTTAAATGTTTACTGCAGTACAATTCATAATCACAAAGATGTGGAATCAACCTAAATGTCCATCAATTCATGAATGGATTAACAAAATGTGGGCTGCCTTCTGGACCTGGTAATCCCACTGAAGGTTTAACCTTCACCTCCCTTTGTGACAGGGACGCCACAGCTCTGTGATGCAGGGCTGGGCCCTGGTCAATAGGCTCAGAGAAGGCGCCCATGGCTCAGGGGCTTGAGGGCAACAGCCTTAGTGACATAGCGCTGAGCCCCAGCTCCGCCGACTGGGTGGCAGATCTCACGCTGACCTTCCCCTGGGGACCGGGGCTCTTCCTCCTGTTACTTCCCTGTCTCCGTGGTGACCCACCCTCACCAGCCCACGGGCAGAAAAGAAGCATCAGTAAGGTGAGGACCGTCGGCCCAGACCCAACAGAGAATGACTCTCTCTTTCCTTTTTAGTATTATTTCTACTTCTCCAAATTGACTGGAGACCCCTGAGATGGGACATGCCCTCATCCTGCCAGGCCCAGGTGGGGCAGGGAAGTGACAGTGGTGTGGGTTTCTATCCCAAGCTCTCAGACCCCATGTGCAGGTGTGCAGGCGGCATCAGGGCCAATCAAACGCCAGGACGCAGAGGCCGGGACGAGATGATGACAGAGCTGAGGTCTGTGTGGGAGGAAGTCCCCGGGCTCCGTGCATCAGGCATCGGTCCCCTTCCCGTGGCTGGCGCCTCAGCTTGGCCTTTCTCCTGTGTCAGGTGACCTGAGGGCTGTGCTGAGCCCCCCAGAGCCTCCCATCAGAGACCGGAGTGGCCTCTGGCCTCCTCGGGAAGGAGGACCGTGCCTGACAGCAGGATCCATAGGCCTGAGTCAGTGAGTTTCTCCAGCAGAGGAATGGTGACAAAAGACACCCACGCTGGATCTCACATAGAAAATCCCTCCGTGCGTGTTTCAAAGAAGGATGACAAAAGATACTTGTATGCACATTAAAAATGAGTAGAAGGAGAGAAAAGCAGACAGAGGTCCCTCAGGTATGTGCAGAAGGTCACGTCCTCCACAGACACTGAACGTCTGCAGCTCCTCTGGGGGGAGGCGGGTAGGGCCGGTCCCAGCCCCTTGATGTTTCTTGTCCCTCAGCGTGCGATGGCGATGACGGGGAGGCCCAGGAGCGGGAAGAAGAGCTGCGGTCTGAAAGGTAAGGCTCTGGCCCGGAGTCCCCGGGGGGACTTAGCCTCGCCGATCCTGAGGGACGAGTCTAGCAGGAAGTCAGCTGCAGAGGGCTGAGGGGGCTCCTGGGAAGGAAATGGGACCCGGGATTCTCCTCAGATACTGTGCCAGGCGTGAAGCCAGTCGGGCCCGGAATGGCTGCTGCCCACAGCGGGGAGGTGGGGGTGACCCATCACCAGCTGGGTGTGCATGCAAGTGGGGCCTCCAGGCCCAACTGTGGACAGCGGCTCGACCTGCCTAAGGCCGGTTCATCTCGGAGGTGACCCTGGTCTTGTCCCCCACAGGGGGCATGTGGGGACCCTGCGGGATGGATATGGAGAACTGAGTTGACGATAAAGCGCTGCCTGCTGCGCTTTTTTCTGTCACTGCCAGGTTCTCATGGCCTGGACACTGATGCGTGGGCTGCAGGGCCAACCCCCGACGGTCTGTCCTAGGGGGACAGTCAGCCTCCTGCAAGATACCCAGGCCC
>NW_012152752.1:220745-228128 GCF_000956105.1 Propithecus coquereli
GGGGTCAGAGTTTGGCAGAAGACAAGCAGGGGGCCCCCGTGCCCTCCCAGCCTCCTGGGTGTGCAGGTGAAAGCAGCCAAGGACATAGCCACAGGTGGGACCCAGGAGCTCCGTGCCCACAGTTGTGCCTAGACTGGGGCCCTCTCACAACCCTCTGGACGTCCACTCCCGAAGGTGAGCGGGGAGGCAGAGAGGAGACCAGCCAGGGTGAGGACTGACTTCTCTGTTGTCACCTTCTCTCCTGGACCTCTCCAAGGACGTTCTCCCAGCAAATTCTCAACCTCACCTATAGAGCAGCATTTGTGACCCCTCCAGGATGGTAGATTTGTGGGTTTTGTGTGAGTGTCAGACTTGGGAATGGCATGGCTGGCAGGAAGCCAGGACCCACGGACCGGCACAGGGACCACGTCCTCAGCCATCGTGCTCTGTCCAAATGAGCTTTCAGGTTTTTTTTCACATGCTGCTTCTCTGGGCCCCTGGGTAAGAAATTTCCTTATTTATAGCTCTGGGGCCTACTCCACTCACTATCTTCCTCCTCCTCCTCATCATCCTCTAGAACCTTCACTGAGGTATTTCTTAAACCTGTGCATGGATCTTCTGGGCCCCTCTCCAGATCTTGCCTTAGGTCCCTGCTTGGGTCCTTGTTTCCTTGGGGAAGGACCCTCAAGGAGCCCTTCCCAGGGATTCTTTCCCACACAAACCCCAGAAACTGCCGTCCTGAAGGGGTCAGATGCTCTGTGAACACCTCCCAGGAGATTTTCCTCCTTGATCCATACACTCAGCAGATGCTTGAACCTCACACTATAAGATTCCGGGTGAGGCACAGGTGGGGCTCAAACCTCCAGTCCCTGGAGCCCATGGAACTCAATGCTCAGCCTGGACCCTTCCACACTCTGCTTTTCCCTCCTGGGCCATCAGTGAGTCTGGGGACAACTCTATAGGTGAGGTTGACAATTTCCTGGGACAACGCCCTTGGGAAGTCCAGGAGACAAGGTGACAACAGAGCAGTCATTTCTCACCCTGATTGGTTTTCTCTCTGCCCCCTCACCTGCAGGAGAGGACGTCCAGAGAGGGCCCCAGTCATGGGACAACCACGGGCCCTCAGAGGCCCCTCCTGCTGGAGAGCATGGCAGGTGACCTTCTCAGCCCCTCACATTCAGCCTCGGGGACAGAACCTGGCAGAGTAGGACTGTCCTGGGGATCAAGAGAGGCAGCGCAGTGCCAAGTGGAAGTCCAGCAATGGCCAGGGACGCGTCAGGGGAGGGGAAGGAGAGCGTGGCCTCAGGAGACCCTTTGGGTAGCGGAGCAGTGCTGGGGCTCAGCGGTGGGTCCCAATCCTAAGGGCCCCGGAGACCATAGAGGCCGAGGAGGAGAAGACCCCTGCTTGCGAAGTCAGCGTGGGAGCAAGTATGATCACAAACTACCAAGCTGTCAATGTGAATCTGAGCTCGGGGTCTCTGGGGACCAGTAAGAACTCTCCACTGTCTAGAATTTCTCCCAGCCAGGGTGCAGGAGAGCTACGCCTCAAAGCAAAGGTTGTGAGTAAGTTTGAGTTCCAAGTGGAAATAGAGTCAGAGAACCAGCTTCAGGGTCTGCTACTGGAGTCCTTCTCCAAGACTGTGCCACTGGCCTGACTTCCCAGGCTGTCACACCGACATTGCCCCCACCCACCGCAGACATGTTGCCTGCTCAGGCCCCTCTGTCCTATTCCATGAGTGTCTCCAGTAGGGAAATGTCATCCTCCCAGGGCTATGTGACCTCGCATGGAAGGGAGGGAGCAGCCAGGGGCAGCAGGAGCCCAGCAGCCCAAAATTCAAGGTGCCCTGGAAGAGTCAGGGGGAGAAGTTTGGTCCCGCTGAGAAGACAGAGGGGGAGGCCCAAACTAGGAGAGCACGAACAGAGGTCTGCAGGAAGAAGGATCTCCCAAGACGGTGGGATGAGCCATGCTGCCCGGGCCAGGGAATACGATCATTTTCTGGCAGAAGACTTACAGAAGAAAGCCGCTTCAGTGCAGGGAATACTTTGTGCAGTGCCTGAAGGCCAATATAAAAAGGCAAAAGGCAGGAAGATCCCCTGCAGAAGGGCAAGCCCAGGTCAGCCCCAGCCCAGAGCCCAGGGCCTGCCACAAGAAGAGTGTCCGTGCACAGCACGGCTGCCGAAGTCCAGGCACTCGTTACACTAGTTGGACAGATGCCAGTGGAGAAAGTGGGGGTTGGCATGGACTTAGTTCCTTGGAGTTCAATTGTCACAAGGAGGAACTCTAGGCCCTGGTGAATTGGTGTTCCTGCTACCCTGGGCATCCCTCCTACCCAGAGCAAACGAGAGTGAGGCAGGATGTGACATGTGGTCACTGCACCACCACCATGGGCCACAGTCATTGTAGGAAGGGCAGGTTGGTCCAAAACAGGGACGGCAGTTGGGCCTCTGCACTCAGGGAGCCGGTGTCTGCAGCCAGTTCCTGCCAGCATGAGCTAAGGGTGGCAAGAGCCTTGGGCCACTTTCACTGTCACCCAACATGGTTGTCTTCTCAACCAGACCATGCTGTGTGTGCCTTTCCAGGTGGGAAGTTTTCTCCGAGTGAAATCTGGTTCATTCAGATAAGACCTGTTTTGTCTCCTGGTATCACATCCCCTATATGCTAACGGCTTCCTCCTACCAAGACGTGTATTGCTTCCTAATGTTCCTAATAGATGTGTTTTTTTCTCATGAGTGCTGGTGGCTTTTGTCTATGGGTTGCCAACGTGCAGGTGAGGGGCCAGCGTCCCTCTCCCTGAGAGTGGGTCCTAGAAGGGACAGGCATGGAGGAGCCTGACAGCAGCTTGCAGACCCACCCTCACCCCAGGGTCTCTCCCTGCACCTTGCATTCATAACCCGGGCATTACAGAGAGTCTTCGGGACTGTCAGACCCAATGGAGACCCCAGCCCGGAGTCTGTCTCACGTCTCTTTGCCTGGCTTTCCCTCTTCCTCGAACTTTGTGCAGTGGTAGGGGAGGGGTTACAGCGGCTTCTTAGGGCTGAAATTCCCCTTGGGCTCCAGGACTGTGGGAGCCAAACAGCTTCACATGCTCCAGTGAGCCGGGAGCTTCTGGGGGTTGGGGCGCTGGCCCTCAGTTCAGAGACATGAGAGATCTGGCCCCCCTGGATGTCATCGTGGGGAGCAGATGACCCTACCCACTGAAGGCTGGGATATATCCGGGCTCTCCTGACCCCTCTGGGCTCAGCCTAGAAGCCAGGAGCACCCCCATCCCCTGTCCACGTCCACCTGCCTTCCCCTGTGCCGGGAGCTCGTGCGCGGGAGCCCCAGTATAAATACTCACATGGGCTTCTCTCCTGGAGTTGCCACTGTTACATGCACAAGTTCCACTAAACAAAGTAGAAATGTGACACTGAGAATTTAGAGAGAATTTTACTTGAAGCATAACCTCACTTAAAAGAAGGCAAAACCCTCACATGTCTGTGCAGCTGTCGCTGAGAAGGACAAACGTCCTCCAGAGTCAAGACACTGAGAGTGGGAAGTGCTCTTCTAGGGTTATTTTCCGCCTCTTGTCCTGTAGAGAGCTAACTGTGAAAAATCGTGGGCTTAAAAATTTGCTTGTGTTTTTGTTTTGTATTTTTACCCAACAAAATTTAAAAGTAAGTCATGTGGGACATAATCTAGCCCTGGAAATTCTGTTATGACAACCTGAGCCTAAAGTCCGGTTATTGCCCCCACAAAAGGGGAATAGAATAGTGTAAGTTCGGACAAAACACGCAGGAGGACTTTCCCTCTCCAATTCGTGTGTCCAATAGTAGCAAGGAGCCAAGTCTGTGGCTTCCTCTCTGTAATGTCACATGGTCCTGAGCAGCCAGCGATGCCCAGGGAGGAGGCCGCAGGTGCACAGAGTCTAATGAAGACTCCCTGAAGTACTCAGTGTGGCAAATCCTCTGCATCCCTCTCCATCAAGACTTTCGTCAAATCAATTTAAAAATTTTAATTTGATTTTAAAAAGCCTTTGAAGTCTATAAACATCAGTTTCACAATTCTAGTTGGTAAAATGCAAGTGAATCAAGTTTCCAAAGTGTAGGGGACGTCCCTCGGAAATGGGAGGGCAGGAACTCTCCTAACGTATCTTCCCGGACCTCGGCCCTGTCCTCGGGATGGGACTATATTTCTAACCATTTAGAGGGGAGGTGACATTGCACAAATGTCCCATTGCTCTGCTGCTGCCATCTCTGGAAACTCCTGTCAATGGAGGAACTTCGTGATGATGCAAGGAAGTGACATGAAGCCCAGGACAGATCAAGTCACATCACGTATGGGTTTGTTTAGTATCACACATTTCCACATGGGACTGAGGGGAATCGCTGCTGCCAAGGAGCCCAATAACGTTTTTAGCCACGATCTTTCCTTCCTTCTCAGGAAGCACCATCATTGCCCCTCACAATTAGCTGGAACGCCCCCATCCCCAGAGCTCTCACCTGTGTCAGCTCAGGAATTCCCCACCCCAAGAATAGCTTTCCCTTCTAGAATGAGGAGGAGTCTGCAGATGGCAGAGCTGGGACACGAACCCAGCCGGGCTCCAGCACCCAGCACTAACCTGATGTGGCAGACCCCGACCATCTGCCCCATGTCTTCCCTGAGAGCCCAGGACTTCGTGTAGACACCGTGTGAGTCCTGGCAGGTGGGAGGAGGTAGGCAGGGTGGGTGGCACAGACCCACAGAGTGGCCCACCGTGCAGCCACCGTGACCACCCAGCGCTTCTGACCTACAGGGAGGCCTCCATGAGGATGAGTGCAGCCTCCAGCCTGGGCGCCCTTCTCCAGGCACGACAATCCTGCAGCCAGGCCAGGTGCACAGAGAGCACCTCAGGTCTGCCGGCATCTGCCCTCCTCGTAAGGGAGGCGCACACAGAGCCTGGGCCGGGCCAGCAGCAGCCCCAACTCCACATGTTTCCTGAGTCCCTGCTGTGCACCAGGCCCACACGTTAGAGGCGTGGAAAGAACCTGGACCATATTGTAATGCTAATTTGCATTTCTTTTATTAAGAGCAAAGTTGCAAATCTTCTCATATGTCTAAGGGCCACCTGAATTTCTTTGTGAACTGTTTATATCTTTCACTCATTTTTTCCGTGGGATTATTGGTCCTTTTCTCCTCATATTTTAAAACTTCATTATACAATAAACCCTAGAAAACCACGGAGCTTAGGGGCACCACACTCCATGCAGTCAGAAATCCACATGTAACTTTTGACTCCTCCAACTTTAATACTAATAGCCTACTGTTGACTGGAAGCCTTACTGACAACGCAAACAGTCAATTAACATAACGAACAATACAAAGTAGAAAATGATTCAAGAATGAGATGACCAGCAGAAATTAAAATGAGAACTGGCAGAACTCAGAAAAGAAATAGAAGAAAAAACAAAACCATCACAGAAATGAAGACCAAATTAAAAGAAGTATAATGAGAAACAGATATCGCAGAAAGCACAGTAATGCAGAGGATAAAAATGAGATAAGTAAGCATAATGAAACAAATCAAAAAGAAAATAAGGATATTAACAGGATTACAAGGTATAGAATACAGGTCAAAGCTTGCCAACACACACATACATAGTAGAAGTCCCTGAAGAGGAAACCACAGAACAGTCTACATAGGAAGATAATTTTAAAATATAGCACAAGCAAATACTTCTTTTAAAGAGACACTCGGCTCTATATTTTGAAAGAGTACGCCAGGTCCAGAAGAAATTGATCCAACATGGTAAGCACCAGGACACATCCTAGTAAAGTTACTGGACTTTATTTTTGTTTGTTTGTATTATATAAATTTAAGGGTTATAAGTACTATTTTGTTACATGGATATATTGGGTAGTGGTAAACTCTAGACTTTTAGTGTAACCATCACCTGAATAATGTACATTTGTACCCATTAAGTAATTTCTCATTCCTCACTCCCCCAGCCTCCCACCCTTCTGAGTCTCCAATGTGTATTTTCCACACTCTATGTTCATGTGTATACATTAATTAGCTCCCACTTATAAGTGAGTACCTGTGGCATTTGACTTTATGAGTTGTTTCACTTAAGATAATGGCCTCCAGTTCTGTCCATGTTGCTGCAAAACATATGATTTCACTCTTTTTTTATGGCCGAACACTATTCTATTATATGTATATACCACATTTTCTTTATCCAATCATCCCCATTAATGAACACTTAGGTTGATTCCATAGCTTTGCTATTGTGAATAGTGCTGCAATAAACATATGAGTGCAAGTTTCTTTTTTACATATTGATTTCTCATCTTTTGGGTAGATACCGCAGAGTGGGGTTGCTGGATTGAATGGTAGTTCTATGTTTAGTTCTTTGAGGTATCTTCATATTGTTTTCCATAGAAGTTATACTAATTTACATTCCCACCAAGAGTGTATGTGTTCCTTTTTCTCTGCATCCTTGCCAACATCTGGGTTGCTTTGTTAAGTATTGCTTTTTAATAATAGCCATTCTGACTTCTGTAGAATGATATCTCATTGTGGTTTTAATTTGCATTTCTCTGATGATTACTGATGCTTGATATTTTTTCATATGCCTGTTGGCCATTTCTATGTCTTCTTTTGAAAAATGTCTATTCATGTACTTTCCCCACTTTTTTGTGGGTTATTTGATGTTTTTGTTGTTGTTGAGTTGTCTGAGTTCCTTATAAATTCTGGATACTAGTTCCCTGTTGGATGTATAGTTTACAAATATTTTCTCCCATTCTGTAGGTTGTCTATTCACTCTGTTGATTATTTCCTTTGCTGTGCAGAAACTTTGTAGCTTAATTAAGTTCCATTTGTCTATTTTTGGTTTTGGTTTTGGTTGCATTTGCCTTTGAGGTCTCAAGTTATGAATTCTTTGCCTAGATCAATGTCCAGAAAAGTTTTACCTAGGTTTTCTTCTAGTATATTATAATTTTAGGTCTCAAATTTAAGTCTTTAATCCATTCTGAGTTAATTTTTATATATGGTGAGAGATAGGGGTCTATTTTATTCTTCTGCATATGGCAATCCATTCTTTCCCAGCACCATTTATTGAAAAGGATATCCTTTCCCCAGTATATGTTTTTGTTGACTTTTTCAAAGACCAGTTGGCTATAGATTTGTGGGGATTTTTCTAGGCTCTCTATTCTGTTCCATTGATCTATGTGTGTCGCGGCCTGGATTGCAGAACGGGGGATGGACACAGAAAGAAACACATAGACACACACAAGACGTACAAGACTGAAGTAGATAATTCTACCAGTCACTTTATTATATAGTTTTTCTATGTCCGGCAGCTACTTCCTGGCACGTGACTACCTTGGGCGTCTTGAGGAAACACATTTTCATTCCTTTCAGACGATTGCTTAAGGGAAGCAGACGT
>NW_012152752.1:230103-231883 GCF_000956105.1 Propithecus coquereli
TAGCCTGGGCAACAGAGTGAGACTCTGTCTCAAAAGAAAAGAAAAGAGAAGAAAAGAGAAGAAAATAATAAAAAACCATAGATCACTATATTCCAAGCAGAAAAAATGAACATGAATCCATAACTAGTCATATCAGAGTGAAACTTCAGAACACCATAGATAAAAGAGAATTTGGGGCACAAATGGAAAGAAAAGAAAGATCAGCTACAAAGGAACAAGAGTTAGCATAACAACAAATGTCTCAATAAAAACAACAGAATCAGGTCTTTGGTGTACTGAAAGAAATTATTGGTCAACCAAGAAATGTGAATCCAGCAAAACTCAAATAAAGGTGTTTTCAAATTTTAAAGAAATGAGTTTCAGACTCACAAGGATATATCCAAAAAAAAAGAGAGAGAGAGAGAGAAAATTTTCTTCTAAAGACCTTCCGTAAAGAAACTTTTGAGAATATGCTCCAAAAAAGAAGGAAAATAATACCATAAAAACTACTTGAGATGCAAGAATGTGATAATATATAAGGAAACCAAAACCAACATTGCCTGGTTAAAATAATTATGCTTTATAATTTGTAGTATTTTTAAAAGGCAGATGTTCTGGTTCCTCTATACCACTGAGTGCAGCTATAAAGACCTGGACAGAATGCATGGAATAGCTCTTTGAGGACTCTGAAAAGTAGTAGTAGCAGGTAGCCTGGTGGAAAACACCAGAAGGAAAACTAGCAGTGAGTTTACTATTTTTTCCCTCCAGTAACTCCTAGGCTGACTTCAAGGCAGCCTAAAACCCAGAACTGCAGGTCAGCAGAGACAACACGAGGGAAAGTCCTTGGTTCTCGCTTAGGGAGTGGTAAAGGGGTCTCCTGGAAATGACAACAGCAGTGGGGACCCATAGGCATACATAAATATGAAGAAGGGGGATATTCCACCCCAATCAGAAGAGGTGTGGCCCCAAAAGTGTGGGGAAACCCCCATAGCTTTTTTTCCTCTCTCTGTCCTCTTGTCACCTGACCCTGGATGAGGGTACAGTTGCAAGAAGTGTACATCAGAGTAGGGTCAATTATGCCCCAACTTTCTGGCTGGAGGAACAAAAAGGGGAAAATACCAGAGAGCTAGAAAGCACTGAGGACATCAAAGAGAGAGAGCAGCTCAGGAATGTAACCCCAAAATATTGTTTGTAAGATCTGAGCCTCACATCTGAACTGCACACAAACGGATCAGATCACAAGCAGACTACCAAAGACTGAGAACTGAATTTTGAGGTAGGCCACCACCCAGGTCCCATACAGGCCACTGGGGGGCACATGCATGGGACAGAGCCAAATAGCATTGCAAAGGCCTGGAAAAAAGAACCCGCCTTGAAAATACAACAACATTGGAACTTCTAGCCTGAACCCAACCAGGTCAATTGCTTAATAAAACAAAAATATCAGCATTCTCCACAGGATTTAAATGAATTGTCTCATAATATTCAAAATATTCCAGATACATCCAAAATTACTCATTATATGCAGACAGGAAAATCTCAACACACATGGGAAGAGACAATAGGTACCAATGTGAAGATGGCACAGATGGTGCAATCATTTGACAAAGACTTTCCAGGAATAATTACACGATACTCCAATAAGTAAGTGCAAACACCATGAAAAGATAGAAAATCTCAGGAAATAAACAAAATATAAAATAGAACCAAATGGGCCGGGCGCGGTGGCTCACGCCTGTAATCCTAGCACTCTGGGAGGCCGAGGCGGGTGGATTGTTTGAGCTCAGGAGTTCGAAACCAG
>NW_012152752.1:232443-236261 GCF_000956105.1 Propithecus coquereli
AAAAAAAAAAATCCTCACCCAGGTGTAACACAATCAAACTATTAAAAACTAAAGACAAGACAAAAAAATCTTGCAAGCAGGCCGAGAAAGGCAATGCATTTCCTATAAAGAAACAACAATCCAAACGACTACAGAGTTCTCATCAGACACAATGGAGGCCAGAAGAAAGCAGAATAATATTTTTTGAAGTCCTGAGAGAAATAACTATCAGAGATGGGATCAAGATAGCCAACTAGATGCAGGTAGTTTGTGCCTCCTTCATGCAGAGGAACCAGAATAGTAAGTAGATATTCGTATTTTGAACAGATCATCTAGGAGAGAATAGTAGGAGTCACCAAAGCAGTGAGAGGAAGCACCAAAGGTAAGTGAGCAGAGGGCTCAAGGCAGCTTGCACAGCCAAGGACTGGTTGGGAGCTGGGAGAAGTTCCTGGGTACAGGGACACAATAATAGAGAAACCCTCAAGTCTCCACACTCCAAAAAAGGCTTTTATGATCTTGGCTTCAGGGAAACCCCTCAACTCACACAGGCCTCGGGGCTAACATAGGGAGCTGCCTAGAGATTGCACAGAGACATTGTCCCAGAAGGGGAACTCACATGGAATCCCACAGGCATCTAAGCCTAGAGCAGCTTGAGCTGGGCCCCATTCTGACAGCCTAGAGACCAGAGATCTACAGATGCAGCTGCTGCCACTGCACTTCTCTGAGGAGGCAGAGGGGAGACTGGGCACTCTCAGAACCCCTGGGGAGGTCCCCACCACCCTGATGCAGGCTTCTGTTGGTACTGAGATGTGAGTCAGCTGCACTCCCCACAGCATCTTGCCCACACCGCTTGCCTGGGAGAGGGCCCACCCTCTCTGGTTGCCATCCCCAAGGTGCCATTTTGGGAGTTTAATGCTGGGCCGCAACCCGTCCTTGAGGCAAGTTTGGGCTGACACAGCTACATCCACCTCCTGGCCAAGGAGGGACAAGGAAACCAGGCTCTCCAACACATACCTAGGACAACAGCCACTGCACTGGACTGGGCTACTGTGAGACCGAGATTCAAGTGGACCACACTCCTCACGGCTTCTTGTCCATGCTGCTTGCCTGAGAGGGGCAGCACCCTCTCTGGTCACAGGCCCACAGCCAGCACCATTTTGAGAGTTTAATGCTGTGCTGCACCCCACCCTTGGGCTGAGTATGCGGTGACTCAGCTGTAGCTGCCACCTACTTGGGAGAAATGGAGGAGACCAAGCTCTCCTAAGCACACTTAGGACAATACCACTTCCCTGCTACAGGTGCCGGCTTTCTTACACCTAGACACTTCCCCTTTGCACCTCCTCCAATCATGGCATCAGAGAAAGTAGTTTTAGCTTAGGCTGGCTGCTAGCTATGGCCCCTCCCCCACCCCCAATGCAACAGCAAGACTACTCTGAATCCAGAAGCTGCTTCTCAATGGCAGGTGCACGTTCAGGCCAAGGCCCCCACTGAGAACGGGGCTGTGGCAATTTCTGAGCTTTCTGCCTGCAGATATTTCATGGGATTGTGCACTGGCAGCTTAGATAGGTAAGCTGGACCAGGTGCCCCCCCGGACACAGGAGTGGTGCAGGGAGATGGCGGGGAGAGATCTTAGTCTCAGAGTTGGGTAGTGAGGAAGCCCTTGTGGACATATCCAAATGGGGAAAGAAGAAGTCAAATTATTGCTCTTTGTTGACAATATGATCTTGTACCTAGAAAACCCCAAAGATTCTGCCAGGAGACTCCTGGAATTGATAAATAAATTCAGCAAAGTCTCAGGTTACAAAATCAGTGTACAAAAATCAGTAACATTCCTATACACCAACAACAGTCAAGCTGAGAATCAAATCAAAGACTTAATACCTTTCAAAATAACAATAAAGAAAATATAATACCTAGGAGCATATTTAACCAAGGAGGCGAAGGACCTCCACAGGGAGAACTACAAAACACTGATGAAGGAAATCGCAGAGGACACAAACAAATGGAAAAGTATCATGCTTATGGATTTGCAGAATCAACATTGTTAAAATGTCTATACCACCCAAAGTGATTTACAGTTCAATGTAATGCCCATTAAAATACCAACGTCATTTTTCACAGATCTAGAAAAAATAATTCTATGCTTTGTATGGAATCAGAAAAGACTTCAAATAGCCAAATCAACCTTAAGCAAAAAGAACAAATCAGAAGGCATCACTTTACCAGACTTCAAGCTATTCTACAAGGGTATAGTAACCAAAACAGCATGGTACTGGCACAAAACCGGAGACCTAGACCAATGGATCAGAACAGAGAATCCAGATATAAAACCATCCTCATATTGCCATCAGATCTTTGACAAAGCATACAAAAACATACACTGGGGAAAAGAATTCCTATTCAATAAATTGTGCTGGAAAAATTGGATAGCCACATGTAGAAGACTGAAACAGGATCCGCACCTCTCACCAATCACAAGATTTAATTCACAATGGATAACAGACTTAAACCTAAGGCATGAAACTGTAAGAATTATAGAAGAGGTTGGAAAAACTCTTATAGATATCAGCCTAGGCAAAGAATTTATGAAGAAGACTCCAAAAGCAATAACAGCAAGAAAAAAATAAATAAGTGGGACCTGATTAACTTAAAAAGCTTCTGCACAGCTAAGGAAACTATCGTCAGAACGAATAGACACCCTACAGAATGGGAGAAAATATTTGCATGCTATATGTCCGATAAAGGGCTGATAACTAGAATCTACATAGAACTCAGGAAAATCAATAAGAAAAAATCAAACTACCCCATTAAAATGTGGGCAAAGGGCACGAACAGAAACTTTTCAAAAGACGACAGACTAATGGCCAATACGTGAAAAAATGCTCAACACCACTAATCATCAGGGAAATGCAAATCAAAACCACAATGAGATATCATGTAACTCCAGTGAGAATGGCTGTTTATCAAAAAGTCCCAAAACAACAAACGTTGGCGTGGATGCAGAGAAATGAGAACACTCTTACACTGCTGGTGGGACTGCAAACTAGTATAACCGCTGTGGAAATTAATATGGAGATACCTCAAAGAACTCAAAGTAGAACTACCATTTGATCTAGCAATTCCACTACTGGGCATTTACCCAAAGGAAAAAAGACACTCTATAAAAAAGACATCTGTACTCGGATGTTCATAGCAGCACAATTCACAATTGCAAAGACGTGAAAAATGACCCAAGTGTTCATCAATACATGAGTGGGTTAATAAAACTTGGTATATGTATACCATGGAGTACTACTCAGCCACAAAAAATGGTGAACTGATACTTTTTGTAACAGATGTACTTCTTTTCAGTGTGTGACAGCCATTTACAGCATGGGGCCATAAAGTAGAGGGAGTGAGCTTGATATTTCCTGGGGTCAGAGAAAAAAATACTAAAATACTTAACCATGCTATTTTTTCTAATATTTTTATTATCTTTTTTGGTCTATAGCCTACAATATATGTAGAATAATAATAAAATCATTCAGACATGTAGTTATTAAATAATTCCACATATACTAGTGGATATGCTCAAATATTGTTTAACTTGTACTGGATTGTGAACCAACGTTAAAATATGGAGGCCACTCAGCCTTTAAGTCAACATTCTCCTGGTGCTTCTCTTGAGGGAAACATGGCAGCAGATTCCAACTGAGCAGAGGGTACAGCTGTGTGTTTTTGGCAACTATGAGTAACTTGGTTCTGGCAGTTGAGATCAGTAAGTTCTTTCATTAGATTAAGAATTTTGTTTTTGTTTTTTTTTTGTTGTTGTTGTTGAATTTATTTATTTATTTTAAAAC
>NW_012152752.1:236701-275894 GCF_000956105.1 Propithecus coquereli
GAGCACAGAGGTGGCACTGGGGAGCAGATCTAACCCAGGAGCAGACAGAGAGGCTGCTGCAGTTTCAGGTAGCAGCGAAGACTCGGTGCAGTGAATGCCACGCAGGATGGCGAGTGGGCCCCGGAGGCAGTGCAGGGCCCTCCTCAGATTGGGCCTGGATCCTTCTCAGACCAGCGGGCCACGCCTCCCCTAGAGACCAGCTGCCTGATCCCCCCGGCCCCTGAGCCTCTGTTGTCCCTAGCCTCCCAGCCCACGCTGGGCCTGACCAGCCTCCTCTGTGCCCCTCTGCCCTCGGCGGGTCAGCTTCCCTGGTGTCCTTCAGCAGTGTCAGTCCCCAACCAACCTTCCCAGCTTGGTCACTAGTCTGATCCTGCCGTGACATTCCCCAAGCCACACAGGATTCCACTGCAGATGGTCTGATTTCAAGCTGGAGGGACACAGGGCGGGAGCTGGGGCTGCAGAGGTCCACAGGGGCTGGAGGGAAAGAGATGGGAGACTTGCAGGGCCCGGGACCTGGAGTGGAGCTCGTTCTCCCAGGGCGCAGGGCCCAAGGCAGCCCAGGCTTCCAGTAGGAAGGGCCCAGATATGTGGCCTTGGCAGGCCAGCATCTTCCTGGACACCCGCTACCACTGCGAGGGGGCCCTCATCTCCCGAGAGTGGTGCTCAGAGGCGCCAGCTGCTTTGCCGGGTGGGCACAGGGGCTGGAAGGCTGAATGAGAGGGGCTCCATGGGGGAGGCTCCCCTGCCTCGCCCAGCCTTCACTACCCTCTCTCCACAGCTGGCCTCAATCCCACTTCTACGTGACCCTGGGTCCAGATCGACTGTGGCTGGATACTTGCAAGATCAAGTCCCGGGTGGAGGAGCTGCCCCTGTCCTCAGGAGGACCAGGGGGCTCTGGGTTTGGTGGCCTGGACCTGGCACGACTGGCAAGGCCTCCATGTCTCACCAGTGCTGTGCAGCCTGTAACCCTGGCCACCCAGCCCCAATATTTCATCCTCCCATGGAAGCTCTGCTGGGCCCAATGGTTTGAACCCGACTTTGGTAAGGATGGGAGCAGAAGGCCAGGGTGGTTGAGACTAGGAGAGGCAGACAGGCAGGTGGGGCTCGGGACCCTGCGGGGGCTTTGGCCAGCTGCTCGTCACCACCAGGGACATGGGCATGCAGTGCAGAGGGTGGCACTGACACCCTGCTATGCCCGAGTCAGCTTCCAGACTCACCCCTGCTGGATGGCTGACACTGGGCACCACCTTGCCCACCCCCTCCCTGTCCCCTCAAGGGCCTCAGTGTGTCCCAGATCACAATAGGCTTGAAGTGTCCCTGAGGGGCCTGTGCGAGAGTCTAGCAGAAGACAGAACCATACTAAGGTGGGAACGAGGCGTGTCTGGGAGGACCAGAAGCCCAGGAAGGTGTCAGGGGGTGGGCAGACTTGGCAAAATGTTAACAACCGCACAGCCAGATATCAGCTGGGCTGAAGGTCTGCCCCCGCCCCTGTGCAGATCCCTACATCCCGCCCTGAGAGCTGCACAGTGTCGACTGAGACCACTGCAGGTCGGCACCGACACAGATGACTTTCTCCTCCAACCCGACTGTGCTGACCTGAAGGACAGCCTGCCCAGGGGCTCCCAGAGCACCAGGCCCTCCACTGGCCCACCTGAACTGGTGGTAAGGATTCCGGCAGGTGCTGAGACCCCCTCCCCCAATGTCCCTTCTGATGTCACTAGACTTGGTAAAGTTAGGCCTGGTCACCCTCCCACCCTACCCTGGGGTCTCCTATTCCCTAAAACCCAGGGGTTGGGCTTAATTGCACCCCTGAGGGCCACTCCAGAGCTTCCTGCCCCTTAAGGAGGCTCCCCCATTGTGTCCTATTTGACTGTGGGGCAGACTTTGACATGGCCAGGTTTTAAACTACTGGGAGCCCCTGATTATTTGATAATTGTAAGCATTTTGCTGAAAACTAACTTTTGTGCAATACTGAACCTCAAAGGCCACAAGGAGGAAAGAATTGGACGAGACTGGTAGAATCTGTGGGAGAGTGCATTTTAACTGGAAAGAGATGGTGGGAGGGGTGGGGACTATGACCAGGTCCCTGGGGAGGGAGATGGCCCTGCACTCAGGCCCCTGATCCATCCGGCCTCCCCAGCCTCTCCTGTCCGATGTGTGAACCCTGCTTGCCACAGTCCCCTTCCCCCGGTCAAGTGTCTGCTCCCCTGGGGAGGGGGTTCCAGTGGGTCTGGGCTGGGCTGTGACCACTCCTTCTCTCTCTTGCACAGGTGTCCGATGGGACTGCCCTGCTCTGCTCCCAAGGTGGCAGCTGGGTGCTGGAGGGGGTGATGACCTGGCGTCCCTGCTTCGGGCCTGGCCTCCCTAAAGTCTACACACCTGTGCATCTCTTCATTTCTTGGATCCAAGATAGGGCCTTGAATGTCTCCTTTGCCACATCGGCCAAGAAGCGCCCATGGGCCTGCCCCAGGACAAGACAGAGGAGGCAGTGAGGGTTGTCAGCCTGTGGAGTCCTGGGTTTGAATTCTGACTCAGCTACTTACCTGCTGCTGTGATTGTGTCCAAGTTACGTCTGCTGTCTGAGTCTGTTTCCTCCTCTGTAAAAAGCAGATGTCTTCAATTATTCATCCATTCAACAAGTTAGTAGCTACCAAGCGTTTATTATGCGCCAGGCCATGAGGGTACAAGACTGACATGGTCCCGGGACTCACAAAACTGGCAGTCTAGTGAGGGAGGCAAGCATTAGCCTGGATTATGAAATAACAAACGTGCAAATACAAACCATGGCGAGCACTAACAGGAACTGGATCCGTGTGTTAACAGCTGTGACTTAGGGCAGCCAAGGAGTAACCGTCATTTGAACAGGGCCTTAGCAGACCCGTGGGTTCTGGCCATTGACTCCCCTTAGCACTGGCTAACTGTGGGGCCAGGGGCTGCTCCTCCATGGGCCTCAGTTTCCCCAGCTTTACATTGAGGAGCGGTGGATTGGATGTAAGTGTTCTTGAGGTTCCCCAACTTTGTTTAATAAACTTTTTCTCTGACTGGGCACCATGGCTCTTGCCTATAATCCTAGCACTCTGGGAGCCCGAAGCGAGGACTGCTTGAGCTCAGGAGTTCCAGACCAGCCTGAGCGAGACCCCATCTCTACCAAAAATAGGAAAATTAGCCGGGTGCTGTGGCTCTTGCCTGTGATCCCAGCAGTTTGGGAGGCCGGGGCAGGAGGATCACTTGAGATCAGGAGTTCGAGACCAGCCTGAGCAAGAACCCATCTCTACTAAAAATAGAAAAATTAGACGGGTGTGGTGGTGTGCACCTGTAGTCCTAGCTACTCGGGAGGCTGAGGCAGGAGGATCACTTCAGTCCAGGAGTTTGAGGTTGCTGTGAGCTATGACACCACTGCACACTAACCCAGGTGACAGAGCAAGACTCTGTCTCAAAAAAAAAAAAAAATAGAACTTTTTCTCAAAAGCCACAAGGGCGCATCCCGGCCACCTGATGCAAGCTGCCTGGCCCCAGCTGGGGACCCTCCTATGAGCACCACGCCTGCTACCTTTAGCTCTGGCAGCGTCCCTCCGCTTTCCCCAAGCCCTCCCCACGCCCCCGCAGGGCCACAGCGCCGTCTAGTGGCCGAGGGCTATTTTAAACATTTGCCTTCCGGCAGGCTTGAGTCAGGGGCGGGTCTCCCCGTGACCCCGCTCTTTTCGTCTCCGCGCGTCGGGGCGGAGCAGGCCAAGTCAGAGTGGACACACGCTCCCTGGGGTACCGTAACTGGCCGCGCGATGGGCCGGGTTCTACTCACCGGTCAAGGTTCCTGCCCTCAGCCCCAGAAAGGGGCGGGGCCGCGGAGCCCCGGCCCTTTAGGCCCCGCCTCACATGCCGTTCCGCCCCTCCCGGCGGCGCCCACTGACTGCGCCTGCGCATTGCCACACACGCAGGCAGTGGCTTTCGCGAAGGAGTCGCTGCGGAGAAACACGTCCCGCGCGCCACGCCGTCTGTTTCTAGGGCAACCCCGGCGCCTCTTAGCAACTGCGCGTGCGGCCTAGGTGGGTCTCTCGAACCCCCAGCCCTGTCATGGCGGCCGGGGGTCCTAGCGTCTTCCTACTCATGGTCAACGGGCAGGTGGAAAGCGCCCAGGTAAGCGGCCTTGGACCCCGCCGGGGCCCGCCTCCGAGTGCCCCCTAGGGGCCTTTCCCGTAATCCCCTGGGCTGCTGTGTGGCCCCCCGGAGAGCCATGTCATTCCTCCGAGCCTCTCGGTTAGGCGGGGGAGGGGAGCAAGCGTTTGAGAGGCTTGGCGCGAGGTTGCTGGGAATCCTTAGCCTCGATGTGCAGGTGTGGAAACAAACCTAGCACGGAGGTCACACTCGGCCAAGCCTGTGGCCCTGGCTGGTATGGCGCCCACTTGGTTGAGTCACGGACCAGAGCCTCCGGGGTGTAACAGGGGGATCCGCGCCGCGTGCCATGCGCAGGGAGTGCCATGCGCTGAGAACCCCCAGGGTGAACGTGAGTTAGAATCTGGATGCTTTGGTTAGTCAGATCCAAGAATGGTGTGTGCATGTCCGACCGAACCTACTCTCCATCCTCCTACACTTTATAAGAACCATTTATTATAAGTAAATATAAACTAGGCAGGGCGGAACGGCTCACGCGTGTAATCCCAGCACTTTTCAGAAGTGGACGCAGGAGGATCACTTGAGGCCAGGAGTTTGAGACCAGCTTGAGGAACATAGCAAGACACTGTCTCTAACAACAACAACAAAACAAAACAAAAAACCCTCAACATTCAACAAGTCCTTGCTATGCACCAAACTCCATGCTCAGCACGGCTTATGCAATCCTTACAACAGCCTTGTGCAGTAGGTATCACTAACATCCACCTTTTACATCTGGGAAGACTTCCCCAAAGGAAGTGGCATAGCTGGGAAGTGAACCCAGGTTTGTCTGACCTGAAAGCTTTGCTACACTGTCTTTCCAGGCTGTTGGAGATGGTGTTTATTATTTATATTATTGTGAGGATTAACTGAGATGGTTCAGGGACAGCTCTCACAGGGCCTGATGATTAGTAGGTGTCTCCTGCTTTCCTGTTTCATCAGAGATACAGCCCTGTGCTCCCACCCTGTCCTCTGCCATGGCCTCGTGCCTCAGACCATCTTCCCCTTTTCTCCTGCTCTGTCCCATTAGGGGCTCTCAGCTGGGCTGGGTCATATGCATCTGTGCTCTCAGTGCCCCCCTCCACACACACACCTACTGTTCCTTCTCCCTCTGTGCTGGGCCCCTCCCTCTCTCCAGGCCCTCAGCTCCAGCCAAGCATGTCCTGATGGCTTCCTGGGTTTTCAGACCTTTCACTTCAGCACCATTCCCTTAGACAACATCTGTGTCCACCCTGTGCCAGGCACTGGGGACACAGAAAAGCATCAAACCTGTTCCCTGTTCACAGTCTAGTGGAGTTGACAGACTTGGACACAGGCAATCAGTGCTTTGATGGAGGGAAGCACAGGGGCTGAGGGAGCCAAGAAGTAGCCCTTAAACCAGTCTGGGAGTGGGGCAGGCTCCCAGCAGGATATGTTTGGAAGGATGAGCAGGAGTCTTCCAGATGAAGAAATAGGAAGGGCATATCGACAAGGCTCAGGCCCAGGGGTGGCAGCAGCTTGGGACTCTCCCACATCCGGGTCCCCAGCCTCTCCACTAAACTCCATGTCCACATCCCCAGCTGTCTCTGAGACCCCAGCCCAGGTGCCTCATGTTCAGAATTGCTGTCGGCTGCTAGTAGATGCACTGGCCTCAGCATGAGTACCGGTAAACAGAATACATGTATGCTTTTCCCACAGTTTCCTGAGTTCGACAACCTCTACTGCAAGTACTGCTTTGTGTATGGCCAGGACTGGGCCCCCACAGCGGTAAGCTGGACTCTTGGGCCTTCGTGACTTTTTGGGGTTTCCAAAGGTGTTTATCACACCCTTCTTCTCTGCATTCAGAACCCATTGAGAGGTAGACACCAAGTTCAGAGGGAACCAAACCTCAGTTTGTTCCTAGTAAAACTAGAGCATAGAGCACAGCCACTGTTGGGCTCCCCGATCCGTCCCCAAGACTGCGCTCACTCACATACCCGATCCTGTGAATTTGCGTGTGGCAGCAAAGAAGACCCCATGGGCAGGGTCTTCCGGCAACCCAGCCGGGAAGCGGCTGGGCTGTAGACACTCCGGGCCAGTCCCCTCACTGTTTGGCCTCTCCTCAGCTGCCGGAGAGGACGCAGCAGAGTCAGAAGGCAGAACAGTCACTCTCCTGCCGAGACTTCCCAAGGGGCAGCCTGTCTCCACAGGAGAGGGATGCTGGTGACCACTTCAGCCAGCACCACACATTACTATTTGCAAAGCGCTTATTTAATCCTCACGTCAGTTTAAGAAATCGAGGCTCAACTTATTTAACCTCCTGAGCCTCAGTTTCCTTATTTGTACAACTGAGATGATAATACTTATTTTCCCTTTACCCATTCATTGACAGACTATTGATCGAGAGTCTTCTGGGTGCTGGGGTACAGTGGTGAACAGAGCCAGACAGAAGTCCTGTCTTCCTGCAGTCCACATTCTCTCTTGTGGAGGGGACAAATAGTCAATAGCACATAGTCTAGTATTTAGCTAATAAGAAGTGCTGAGGGAAAGGGTAAGAGGGAGACGAGACTCAAGTCAGCCACGGAAGGCCTCACTGAAAATGTGACTTTTGAGCAAAGGCCTGAAGGAAGTGAGGAAACAAGCTATGTGGAAATCTGTGGAAAGAACTTTCTAGGCAGAAGGAGCAGAGAGTGCAAAGGTCCTGGGGCAGAGAGGCACAGGGTGGCAGATCTTGTAGGGCTTAGAAGGTCAGAGTAAGGACCATGACCTCTACTCAAGGGGAGATGGGACCTTATTGGAGAGTTTTGAACGTGGAAGAAAATGACCTGACTCATGTTTTAAAAAGATCCCTCTGGCTTTTATGCTGGGAATAAATTTCAGGTGCGAGGGCAAGAGCAGGGTGACCAGCTGGCTGTGACGGCAGCACACATGGAAGAGCAGGGTGGCAGCCGTAGATGGTGAGGGGTGGTTGGATTTCAAGTATACTTTGAAGATTGAGCCAACAGGTTTTCCTGTTGGACAGATGTAGGGTATGAGAGAAAGAGGGGTTAGGAATCACACCAAGGTTTTTAGGCTGAGCACTTGGAAGTAGAAAGTTGCCGTCAGTGAGACGACTATGGATAGAGCAGATTGGGGACAGCTCCCTAGCGCTAAGCCCAGCATGGATTACGGTTGAGATGCCCACTAGATATCCCAGTGGAGATGCAAGGTTGGCAGTGGGAGATGGGGCAATGCCGATCTGGAGTTCAGAGGTGAAGACCAGGCTGGAGACATGAATTTGGGAATTGTCAACTTCTAGACCACATTGAAAGCTGTGAGATCAGCAAGTGCAGGTAGAGGAGCCGGCCAGAGACGCAGCCTCAGGACATGCAATGCTGGGAAGGAACCGGCAAGAGCTACTGAGCAGGAGCCACCCCATGAGGTAGAAAGACCCAGAAGCAAAGGAAGAAAGTGTATCAAGAAGCAGATCAACTTCCAGAAGTGATCAGCTGTGTCAGATGCTTCTGATGAGTCAAATAAAATGAGGACAGAAATGACCGTGGATATAGCAATGTCAAGGTCACTGGTATTATTTAAAAAAACCTTTTGGTAGAGTGGGGGAGCCAGTAGTCAGATTGCAGTGGGTTCATGAAAAAACAGCAGAGGAGGAATTGGAGCTGGTGAGTGTGACAACGCTTTTGAGGGGTTTTGCCGTAAAGGGGAGGAAAGAATCAGCAGGCAGGTGGAGGAGGAGGTAGAATCAGGAGAGATCGCCTGTGATTGAGAAAATCGTATATACGTGTATGCCAAGAGGGATGCCCGGGTGAGAATGGTGGTGTAGGAGGGACAGTGCAAACAGTGTCAGTGCCATTGCCTTCAGTGAAGCAAGAGGGGACAGGAACTAGTGCCTGGGAGAGTGGCTGGCCTCCTGCGTTGTCACGCTTTGATAAGATAATGCATTAAAGTACCAGACTAAGAGGTGCTCTGTTACTTCTTAGTCCCCTTTTTTTGGGAGTTAATGTCTTGGTAGAAGGTAGCTGAGGAAACATCCCTCGCAGCTGCCCACCCAAGGCAAGGGGAGGAGCCATGGCAGCCTGATGCTCAGACACCAGTTGACTCTGTCATTGTCCCCACAGGGTCTGGAGGAGGGGATCTCACAGATCACATCCAAGAGCCGAGATGCATGCCATGCGCTGGTGTGGAACTTCCCCATCGACATCACCTTTAAAAGCACCAACCCCTTTGGCTGTGAGTCTGCAGAGGCCCTGGGGGACAGGGGCCCAGAGCTTGCACGCAGCACTCCCAGGGCAGCCTCTGCCTCGTCCTGTCCACCACTGTCCACATTCATGTCATCACTACCTGTCACTTGGGCTCTTGCACCAACCTTTGATGTTCTCTCTCTGGCCACCTGCCCTTTTTTCCCTCCTCTTCCTCATCCCCACTCCAACCCAGTTCATCTTCTACATGCTGTGCTGCTGGCCTCATGCAAGTTCAAAGTGGATCAGGTCCCAATGGGCACCTTTGCTAGTCGCTGTGCCAGTGAAGGGCAGATGCCTGAGCCCAGTGTACACACTGCAGCTATCTGGCCTGGAGGTGTGACCCTGGGCCTCTTTTTTTTTTTTTTTGAGACACAGTCTCGCTTTGTTGCCCTGGCTAGAGTGAGTGCCGTGGCATCAGCCTAGCTCACAGCAACCTCACACTCCTGGGCTCAAGCAATCCTTCTGCCTCAGCCTCCTGAGTAGCTGGGACTACAAGCATGCGCCACCATGCCCAGCTAATTTTTTCTATATATATATATTTTTTTTTTTTTTTAGTTGTCCAGATCATTTCTTTCTATTTTTTGGTAGAAACGGGGTCTCACTCTTGCTCAGGCTGGTCTCCAACTCCTGACCTTAAGCGATCCACCTGCCTCGGCCTTCCAGAGTGCTAGGATTACAGGCGTGAGCCACCGCGCCCAGCCGACCCTGTGCCTCTTGACTTTCCATGGCCTGTTGTGCTCCCGCCAGACCCTAACACTCGCTCCTTCTGTGCTAGGCCTCAAGTGCCCTCTTCTGAGCCTCTGTTCATGCTGTTCCCTCTGCCAAGATACACTTTCCACATCCTACCTCCTACCTCCGTCCCAAGGGCTCCCTTGCTTGCAGTGTTCACCTCCTACTTTGGTCATTATTAACCATTCTAATTGTTTACTTTCACTGAATAAGTGCCTACTGTATGCAAACCCTGGGGTTAGGCTCCATGGGGGCTATGAATACTTTATGTGGACTTGTCCAAGCTTCCTAGTCCTATCTGGCAGACAGACTTCTCTTCATTTCTTTTCCCATCTTGGGAAACTGAGACTCAAAACTGGTATCACTTGCCTTCTGCTTTCCAGCCAGTAGCCGAGTGTGGATTTGAATTCATCCCCATCTAATTTCATAGTCCAGGCCTTTCTACTGCATGTGGCCTGGGTCCAGGTTCACCAGAGCGCAGAGATTCTGGAGCAGGGGCTGCCTGTTGTCCTTCTGGGCAGGGACATCCATCCTGCTGTCATCATCCCTGAGTAAGAGCTTTGGTAGCCTTCCTGGAACAAAGCACCAAGTGGTAGAAACAGCCTGCTCCTGCTGAGGATGGCTAGGAGAAGTGAATAAAATACTGAAAAACAAAAACAAAACACAACCACCTTGAAGGCTTCAGAGAGTTAGCAAAGTAGTGGAGATCTACCAGGATCCAGGAGAACAGAAATCCAGAGATGTGACCCCAGTTGCATCTCCCTGAGAGTGTTTGCTGATTCCAACAGAGGTGACTAGGAGACTGATCAAGACCTTTGACAGCTTCTCTGTGCCCAGGGGACAAAAACTAATGTTCAGAACCCTCCAAGGGGTTGGTGGGGCAGAGGGCCTTAGGAAAATCTTTGCAACTTGGGTGGAGGCCTCAAAGAGCTGCCCTAGAGATAAGGGAGAGATGAAGTAGAGCAGCCTCACAGGATGGCAGCCCGGCCTCTGATCATTTCAACCCCCTGATTTTTGGATTAAGCTCCAAAGCTTTTTATAGCCAAGTCACCTGGAAAAAGCAAATAGGAAGCCTTAAATTATTTCTATATTTTTTCAAATATAGTGTCTGGCATATAGTAAGAGGCACATCAAGATAACAAGAAGGATAACCAGCAAAAATAAGGCAAGAAACAAACAGGAACTCCAGATGCTAGAATTGTCAGATACATTCTTACCATCACCAAAAGAGAGAAAACATAATATTGGCAATTATGGCAGAGAACTAGAGTATCTGACATTTTTTAAAGATTCTAATAGAAATTGTAGAACTGAAAAATATGATAACCATAACTGAAGAGATAATGATACACTGAAAGCTCAGTCAAAGGAATATACCTGCAATGAAATACAAAAATAGAAAATATTGAAGAGAGAGCAGGAGACAGAATATATTAATAGTAAATCTATGGTATGCAATTGGAATCCTAGGAGAGGAGAAAGAACGAGACACAGGCAATATCGGAAGGGATAAATAGCTGTAGTTTTTCCCAAAATGATGAAAGACATTAAGCCACAGATTCAAGAAGACAAACCTCAAGCAGGCTAAATGTAAGAAATCCATGCCTAGATGCATAATAATAAAACAGTTGAAAACCAAAGATGAAAGGAAAATCTTTAAAGCAGCTGGATTTGGGTTACACAGGTGTATGTATTTGTCAAAATCCATTGAATAGTATACTTAAGACTTGTGTGTTTTGTTATGTGTAAATTTTATCTCAAGAACTATAAAAAAATATTGAGCTCTAGTTAATGATATACATAGTGAAGTATTTTAAAGAAAGTATACACTGGCCAGGCACGGTGGCTCATGCCTGTAATCCTAGCACTCTGGGAGGCCAAGGTCGGAGGATCACTTGAGGCCAGGAGTTGAAGACCAGCCTGAGCAAGAGCAAGATTCTGTCTCTACAAAAATAGGAAAAAAATTAGCCAGGCATGGTGGTGTGCACCTGTAGTCCCAGCTCGGGAGGCTAAGGCAGGAGAATCGCTTGAGCCCAGGAGTTTGAGGTTGCTGTGAGCTGTGATGAAGGCATTGCACTCTAGCCCAGGTGACAGCTCTGTCTCAAAAAAAAAAAGTACATATACAACTATTACGTACCCATAAGAATTAAAACATTTTTTAATTTAAAAAGTTTCAAAGAGAAAGTGTACAGATACCTGCAATTTTGAAATTCCTCACAATAAGTAGGATGGATTGACTGAAGCATGGAAAGATAGGTGCTAAAGCTAGCATGGTCAGCCATTATGGTAATCTAGGTAGTGAGTAATCAAGGATTCATTGGGAAACTCTTTCACCTTTTCTGGGGGAGTAGAGTATTTTCTCTGGCCATCATGAAATTAAGTTAGGGATCAATAACAAAAGGTTAATGAGAAAATCTTCTTATGTTTGAAAGACAAGAAAATCACTTCTAAAAATAACCCATATGTCAAAGAAGAAATAATAATGGAATAATGGAATTTTGAATTGAATTATGGTGAAAATATTTGACTATTTAAACTTTGTAGTGGGCAGTTAAAATCCTGGTTACAAGGAAATTTTGTAGTTTTAAATGTATATGTTAGAAAAGAAGATAGGCTGGAAAATTAGTAATCTAAGCACCATTTTAAGAAATTAGTAAAATAACAGCAAATTAAACCCAAAGAAAGTAGAAGAATGAAAAAGAGTAGAAATTAACAGGAAGCACATTTACGTAAGAGAAGATGAAAAAAGACAAGTTACCTTCTCACGTCTCAATTCAAAAAAATAAAAAGAAAAAAGTTGTTTTTTACAATTGAAACGTGCAGGTTAAGATGATCAATAAGAGAAGACAGAAATGGCAAGAATGAAAAAAGGGACATAATCACAGATTTTGCAGACAATGAAAAGATATTAAGAATAGCTATTTGCTAATACATCTGGCAAGTTAGACAAAATGGTCAAATTCCTAGAAAAATATAACTACCAAAACTGACACAAAAAGAAAGAGAATATGAGTAGTCCTGTATCTATTAAATTGAATCTGTAATTAATTAGAAATTTTCACACAAAACTCCAGGCCCAAAATGTCTTTATAGTGAATTCTACCAAATATTTAAGGAAGAAATAAAACTAGGCTTACACAAAACTCTTAAAACCAAAAAGATTAAACATTCCCCAACTTATTTTTTTAGATCAGCATTATTTTGATTAGAAGTGCCTGTTGAAGACATTAAAAAGAAGAAACTAACTCATGAACACTTGCAAAAATCTCATACAGAATATTTACAAACTGAATCTGGCAAGATATAAAAAGGATAATATGAGAAGGGTTTATTAAAAAAATACAAACCTTATATAACATTTAAAATCAACCAGTGTGATTCACCACATTAAAAAGAAGAATCATGATCATCCCCATAAACGAAGAAAACACATGATAAAATTCAACATCCATTCATGATAAAAGCTTAGTCAACTAGGAATAGAAGCAAACTTCCTTAATCTGATAAAGGTTATCTACAAAAAGCTTAGAGCAAATATCACTTTTACTAGTGAAATGTTGAAAGATTTTCTTGTGAGGTGAGAATGCTTGTTATCACCACCAACATTGTACAAGTAAACACTATAAGAATTAGAAAGGAAAAACAAAATAGTCGTTATTCACAGATGATACAATCATACAGAATTTCAAAAATAATCTATAAATTATTAGAATTAATAGATTGCTGTACAAAAATCAATTGCTTTTTGTGTACCAGCAATAAATAGAAAATATTTTCAAAATACATATGTTCTTTACAATAATATCAAAATATATTTGTTCTACCTGCTATAAAGGTTCCGTTATAAAGCACAGTAATTAAGACAATGTAGTTTTGGCACAAAGAGATCCATAGAGACCCCCAAGACAGACAGACCTAAGCACATGTTGATTCATGACAAAGGTGGCAAGCAGAGTAGGTTAGGGAAAGGAAGGTCTTTCCAGTAAATGGTGCTGGGACAACGGGATAAAAAAATGAAGCCTGACCGCACATATACAAGTCAGTTTCAGATGCCTATGTAAATCCAAATGTGAAGGGCAAAATGATAGGCATCAGGAAGATAGCATGGGGGCCTATAGCATGATATCAGGGTAAGGGAAGATTTTCTAAGAGGACTCCTTAAAGGAGAAGATAAATGAAATTGACTGTATTAAAATCAAGGGCTTCTATTCATCCAGAGACGTCATTGAGAGTGAAAAGACAAGTCACGGGACATGCACACGTACCTACATACTGAAAAGCAACAAGAAAAGCATCCAGTAGAAAGCCGGGCAAGAGACTTGAGCAGGTTCTTCACAAAAGAGGACATCCACATGACCAAGAAGCAGGAAGAGGTCTCAACCTTATTTTATTGAGAAAAAATTTAAGGAATGCAAATTAAAGCTACAGTGAGCTACCACTATTCTCTCATTAGAATAGCTCAAATTTGGCTGGGTGCAGTGATTCATGCCTGTAATCCCAGCACTTTGGGAGGCCAAGGCGGGAGGGCTGCTTGAGCTCAGGAGTTTGAGACCAGCCTGAGCAAGAGCAAGACCCCATCTCTACTAAAAATAGAAAGAAAAAAAAATTATCCAGACAACTAAAAATAGAAAAAATTAGCCAGATGTGGTAGCATGTGCCTGTAGTCCCAGCTGCTCGGGAGGCTGAGACAGGAGGGTCACTTGAGCCCAGGAGTTTGAGGTTATAGTGAGCTAGGCTGATGCCATGACACTCTAGCCCGGGCAACTCTGTCTCAAAAAAAAAAAAAAAGAAGAACTCAAATTTAAAAGGTTGATAATGCCAAGTCTTGACGAGGCATAGTAGCAGGAACTCAGATGGCACCGCTGGGGAGAATGCAGGTTGGTACGACCCCACTGGAAACAGCTTGGTGTTACCTTTAAGAAGGGAACATAGACATGCCCTGTGCTATGATGCCCTTCTTGGGTGTACACCCACCAGAGAAGTGTGCAAAGTGCGCCAAGAGCCTGTGCGACAGAGCTCAGCGCCTCACTGTGTGCCACAGCCCCCAGAGGAGGGACAGACTGCTTGTCCTTCAGCACTAGAGTGAATGGTTACTGTGGCATATTTTGATGGTAGAATATAATACAGCATTGAAAATTAGCAAACTCCTATACACCAAACCATTTGAGCGAATCTCACAAACGTAATGTTAAAGAGGCTAAGTACAAAAATATACATACTACATGATTCCTTTTTTTTTTTTTTGAGACAGGGTCTCACTCTGTTGTTGGCCACGCTGGAGTGCAGTGGTGTCATCATAGCTCAGACTCATGGGCTCAAGCGATCCTCCTGCCACTGCATCCCAAGTAGCTGGAAATACAGTTGTGCGCCACCATGCCCAGCTAATTTTTTTTATTTTTTGTAGAGACAAAGTCTCACTATGTCGCTCATGCTGGTCTCAACCTCCTGGCTTCAAGTGATCCCCCAGCTTCAGTCTCCCCAAGTGCTGGTATTATAGGCATGAGCCCCTGCACCCAGCCTATGATTCCTTTTATATAAAGTTGCAAAAACATGGGTAAAACTAAAGTACCATGTGTGGGACACATTCTTTGGCAGTGAAGCCTTAAAGAAAAGTAACGAGTTGGTTTCCTGCAATTCAGAAGAGTGGTCACCTTTGGTGTGGGGTAGTGAAGGGAGGGGTGCAAACCTGACCCTAGTATTTCGTGAGTGCTTACTACACATAGGCTCTATGCCAAGTGTTTCAGAGATGAGGAAACTGAGGGGCAGAGAGGTTAGGTAATTTGCCTGAGGTCACTCAGGTGGCAGGATTGGGGCCTGGCAGGCCACCTCCGTCCAGGCCCTTCCTGGGCCTCACTGCCTCACCTTTCACCTGGGGCAATGATCTCTCCCCTACATGTAGAGGACAGAGAAGCTAATGAGGTGAAAGCACCTAATGTGACCTGATGTTAGCAGGAAACAGGCATCACTGTTAATTTTTAAAGGTAACTGCCCAGAAGGTCTTTGTTTTCTCTCTGACTTCTCTTAGACACCCCCAAACCAAGCCCCTCACCCCGGTCCTGTGAGCCCGTCTGGTGTGTGTTTGACTGTAGCTGCCTCCATCAGGAACCTCCCAGAGAGCAGGCAGGCCCTTCATCTGCTCTGATCACAGCTGGGGACCAGTGCCTAGCACAGGGCCTGCAGAGGCACTTGCTGTGTCCGTCAAGTGACAGAGTAGGGACAGCATTTTGGCTGTGTCTCCCCAGCTGTGAGAGGGATGGTAGAGAATGCCTGCCCAGGCATCACTGGAGGCACAGGAAGTACCAGGGTGGGCAGAAGCCCTTGGTGCAGTCCGGGTTCCCACATCTGTTCCTGCCTCCCTCAAGCCTACAGCCCCAGGGCTTTGAGCACCACCCTGTGATTCAGCCCAACACCCCCTGTTCTCTGCCCCGCACCTTCCCTGTGTTTCCCCACCTGCCAACCCCCTGCCTTGTCCTTCCCAAGGGCCACAGATTGTGCTCAGTGTGTATGGACCAGACGTGTTCGGGAACGATGTGGTCCGAGGCTACGGGGCAGTGCACGTGCCCTTTTCACCTGGCCGGTAGGTCCTCACTCTGACCTGGTCGCTGGGCCTCAGCCTGTCTCTCACTGGGCCATGCTCACCTTGGGACCCAGGCACCCTCAACAGGGCTTGTTCTGGGGAGAGACATCACCTCATCTGTCCCGGTTTCAGGCTGGGAATCCTCTGGGGCCCCCCAGGGACCTGGGCAGCTTGGCGTGGAGGGTGGGGGGTGCAGCCCAGATCTGGGAAGAACCGCACGCGGGTGGATGGTGAGGCTCGTGCTGCCAGCTGCACACCAAGTGGGGTGGGGAGGGAGTGGGCCCTGAAAAGAAAAAGACCCTCACGGACTCTGACCTCTGTGAGGCTGGGCCCGGGCCGGTGGTGGTCACGGCTGTCTCCCCGCGCTCAGCCAGCGCAGGTTAGATTTGTTGGCATTGACCTTGACTCAGCCACGCTGCGGCTGCACCGGCCTGATCTGTGAGTGTTGCTGCTTGCTGCTGGCGGGAGGCTCAGAAAGCTCTGTCGCTTGCCTGTTGCTCTGCATCTGTCTGCGAAAACATTTGTTTCAGGCACAAGAGGACCATCCCCATGTTTGTCCCGGAATCTACGTCTAAACTGCAAAAGTTTACAAGGTGAGTTTTCTACCCTAACCCCTAGCCCCTCTTTCTGATCTAGAGGAGGATTGGGTGTCACATTCCACCCCTCTTTATGTACCTGGTCACCTCAGATCTTCAAGTCGCTCCACTGAGTGGGCACAACTAGAAACACGTCCCATGGAGGTGCTGAGAGTCACTGGGCTCCCTACAGCCACTGTTCTAGCAGCATGCATCCATGCAGTTTTACTCTGTGCCTTGTTAGAAGTCTTTGTGTCGGATGGAGCAGGGGAAACACTCTTGTCTGATGGGAAAATGCTCATGACATATTGTGACATTAAAAGGTGGTAAACAGGTTACAGCAGTATGAGCTGAACACCTGAAAACAGTAATAAGATAATGGATAGCTTTTCTCAGTAAGTTACTAAATGCCTTTACATACGGGGCCTCTGGGAGGAGCTGACATTTGAGCAGAGACTAAGTGGGAAGATGGGGGGGGGAAGAACATGGCGGGCGCAGGGAACAGCATGTTCCAGGCCCTGAGGACAGTGTGGGCCTTGCATGTTAGGGGCAGCCAGGATGTCTGGCTGGTAAGTGGTGAGCAAGGGGAGATGTGGGGAGATGCCAGGGGAGGCAGGCAGGCAAGGCCAGGACACGAGGGCCTGCGGGGAGGCCCAGGATGTCTGGAGGAAGCCCCAGGGAGGGCCTCTTACCCCTTACCATGTCCAGGTGGGAGATGGGGGGAGGAGGTTGGGGCGCATGCAGTTGAGCCCTGGCTGGCTGACTTGGGGGTTTGGGATGGAAGCGCCTGTTGGCGCGGCTCAGCTGCAAGCCACTGCTGCCCCCAGCAGGTCAGTGAGGCTGAGAGGAGGTGGACGACCACTGGGCTCCTGGGTAGCAGCTGGCAAATGGCCCCTGCGGGCCTGGCCAGTACCGGGGTGAGACCTGGCCAGAGCCCTGCTGGGCAGAGGATGGCATCGAGCCTCAGCCCTGGGGATGCCTCACGGAGCTCTGAGGCCTGTGGCGGGGTGGGACAGCAGTGTCTCCATTGGCCTCAGCCCAAGAATTTAGGTTCCCATCGCCCCTAGGAGCCCCTCTGAGAGGCTGCCATGTGGGAAGAGACTTCTTTACTAGATGCCCTGGGCCAGTGCCACCTGGAGGTGACAGCGCCCACCCCACAGGGCTGTCAGGGAAGCAGTGGAGCAGTGCACGTCTGTGGGCTTGGGGAACATTAAGGGGCTTTGAGAGTCTACACGGCCGTCCTGGCCCACAGAGGCACGTGGGCCTGCAGGTGGGCGCTCTCTGAGGAGAGGGCTCTGTACCCACAGAGGCCTCTGGCTTGCAGAGCAGTGAGGTTTGTGCCTGTGCCTGAGGGATAGCAGCCAGTGCAGGGGCCCTCTCCACCCCTTGTGAGGGGCCCTCAACTCGCATTTCAAGCACCAGGCAGCATCTGATTAGCGAAGGCCGTGTGATTGGCAAACTCTTCCCAGACGGGTCGGGGGTCTATGGAGGCTCCCTGCTCAGGCAGAGCCCTGGGGGCATCTCGACTCCTCTCTCCCACCCCTCCCAGCACCCTCCGGGGGCTCCCTCTCTGCTCCCCACAGCTGTCCTTCCTCAGCCTAAAGGGCCTACCCATAACATTCTCTGCCCGCTATTAGTTTCCCATGGCTGCTTCAACAAAATGCCACAAACTTGATGGCTTAAAACAACAGAAATTTATTCTCTCACACAGTTCTGGTGAACAGGAACCCAAAAGCAGTTATCACTGGGCCAAAATAAGGCATGGGCAGGGCTGCACCCCCCACAGACTGTTCCTTGGCTCTTCCAGCCTCCCTCTGGCGGCTGCTGGCCTGCCTTGGCTTGTGGCCGCGTCACTCCAGCCTCTGCCTCCCCTTCGTGTAAGGATGCGTGTGATGGCATTCGGGGCCCTCCTGGATCATCCAGGGCCGCTTCCCAGCGCAAGCTCCTTGGCTCCATCACCCCTGCGAAGACGTTTTTTCTAGATAAGGTCACATTCACGGTTTCCAAGGACTGGGACCTGGTATCTTTGGGGGCCATTACTCAGCCTACTGCGGCTCCCCCAATCTAGTCTTCACATAGCGACAAAAATGGTGTTCCTGAAGCAGCTTAGGCCATGCCTTCCCCGCTAGAGCCTGCCCAGGCACATCCCTTCGCCTTTAGGATTAGCTTCACCCGAATGCTGCACAGCCCTGCCATGGGGCTCTGCCTGCTTCCCCCGCGCCTCCATTCCTCCAGCCCACTGGGTCCTTCCTGCCCCAGGCCCTTGCCTGGAACATTATCCAGAACAGTCTGTATCGCCTCTCACGCCCCAGTCAGCCAGGCAGACTGCCCTGGTGTAGCCCAGGGAGCATTAGAAACGCAGCGAGCATGGTAGCTCCGTGCATTAGCACTTGTGACCCGTGGGGCTCAGTGGGGACTGCTTCTGGTGCGTCAGTCCTGACAGCCACCTGAGGTGGGTGCTCCCAGAGCCCTGCCCTAGGGTGGAGTCGCAGAGAGAGGCTGCGGCCCGCCCCGCCTGTCCCCTTCTGGAGTGTGTGTCCTGGTGTTTCACTCCCTGTTCCCACCCTGGCTACACTGCCCCGAGGCTGGGCTGGGAGCCTGCCCTGCCCTGCCCTGCCCTGCCCTGCCCTGCCAGGACCGGCCCTTGTCAGTGGAAGGGCTAGACGGTGGCTTGGACAGCCATGCGTTGTCATGGTTACCAGCGGCCCTCCCTTCCCCTCCCCACGGCCCCACCGGCGCTGGGAGCCTGGTGGGGGTGGGGGGTCGGTGTTTCCCCGGGAGAGGACGCGGCTGGGCGCGGGAGGAGCTGTGGAGCAGAGGGCACCTGTGGCCCGCAAATTCCTCCTGGGCGGGGCGAAGCCCGCGGCTGCCGGACCCACCCAGCCGGGAATAGTGCACCGTCTTCTTTCCGGCTTGAGTGGGTGTGTCGGAGGCGTGGCCTGGACGCCAGTCCCTGGAGCCAGCTCCCGCCAGGGGTGTCCCAGGCCCTCCTGGCTGAGGGCTGCATGCTTAGCAGGACTGCCTGCGGAGTCAGATGACAGTGTCTGTCACTGCAGAGCATCCCAGGGCCACCGCCTAGGTAGGAAGGGTAATGTTCTATCTGGCTGTTGACAGAGTGCCTTCACCCCCCCACCCCATGAGGTGGGTGCCATATGATCCCCATTTTACAGTTGCCAAGATTGAGATTCAGAGATGGGAGGTGACTTGTCCTAGATCCCACGCTACTAAGAGGAAAAGCTGGGCAGCCCAGATCTGGCCCTTCTGCCCACCTCACAGACTCTTGAGCCTCCTTCCTGGGGAGGCTTGGGGGGGTCACACTGTCCCCTCCCTTCCCCCACTAAACTATTGTCAACTTTCTGGGATCTACACCTAGGTTCAGGCTGTACCCACACCCAGCCCCAAATCCCTCAGCTTTCAGCCCCCAGGGACTCAAACCCATGGGAGACTGGGATGGAAAGGCGTGGCACTCCAGCGGAGGAGGACTGGGGCTGCAGAGACCTGAGAGCTGGTGGAAGCCCGGCCAGGCCTCCATGGGCTGTGTGACTCAGACGAGGGACGCCGTTAAGATGACGGGCAGAGGGAGGGCGGGCTCGGGAAGGCTTTGCCCAGGGCCTGGCCCCTGGGCTAGCGTTGGGGGAGGGATGCAGGTTTCTGAAACAAGGAGAGCCCATAGCTGGTGTTGAGGCCAGGAATACCCAGGTAGGAGCCCTGCTCACTCATGTTCTCCTGTATTCCCAGCTGGTTCATGGGACGGCGGCCCGAGTACACAGACCCCAAGGTGGTGGCTCAGGGTGAAGGCCGGGAAGGTAAAGCACGATGCCCCCCGCCGCACAGGCAGGTTAGAGCCTGGGTGGGACTAGGCGGGCGCAGTGCCCAGGGACCTGCCCGGCCACTAGGAGCTGGCCTAGGAACTTTCCCAGATGAGGGCCTGGTGGGAGAACAGAGGGTTTGCCAAGTCTGTCTGTCCCTGCTTCAGCCCCTTTGCCTTCCAGTGAGGGACACAGGCTAGGCACTGTCATCCTCATTTTACAGAAGAGAACACTGAGGCAGAGAGATTCCCAAAGCAGCTGGGGTCTGTCTCTGCCCCAGCCCAGCCCAGCTGACGTTGACCTTCTGTCCCCAGTGACCCGCGTCCGGTCTCAGGGCTTCGTTACCCTCCTCTTCAACGTGGTGACCAAGGACATGAGGAAGCTGGGCTACAGCAGTCGGCCTGCAGACACACAGAGCGACCCAGGGCCCAGCCTGCCCCAGGGCACCCCCGGGTGAAGGCGTCGTCCCCTTCTGCCCGCACCCTGAGTCTGGCCGGGCAGGCTGAGCAGCTCTCTGATAATGAAGGGCCGTCTTTCCAGAGTCGGCCGCTGACCCATCAGCCTGAAGCACAGCCTGTGGCGGGGACTGGGGAGGACAGAATAGTTTTATATAATAAAGTGCCACATTTTCAGAGAGCCCAGGCCTGGGGCTGCCTCTTCCCCTTTAGTACCTCCCCCATGGGAGCAGGCCAGTGGGGCCGCAGCATTTTCTGACCCAGCCTCCAGGGTCTACCACCGCACCCCCGTCGCTCCTTGGGCCACTATGCTGGGTGGAAGCTGTCAGGAGGCCACACAGCAGGATGGCCAGCCAAGACGTGAGCTCTGACATAACCTGGTTCTCCTGCTTACAGCTGTGTGGCCTTTCTGCCCCTCAACACCCGCATCCCTGAACCAGGCACAGCACCCACCGCCCAGGATTTCAGGGCCTGGCCCCAATCCTGCCAGCCGTGCTCCATGCCCACCTGCACCCCTCGGCAGGAAGGGGAGAATCCTGTTAGCAGAGCTGGATGACAAGGTGCCCTGGGGACTTGCAGCCCGGGCAGGTGGGGGAGGTTGCTGGCTGGCTTTCTGGCAGGCCGCACAGCCCAGCAGCCTAGCCTCTGAGCTGCGCCGGGCCCCTCTGGGACCTGAGCACTTTCAGCACTACCTCGGGAGGCCCAGGGCTGGACCTCCTCACCTGCTCCATGCAAAGGCCCTGGCACGTCACAAGGCACCTCGGGTGAGCCCTCCTTGCCCTGCCACAGAGCTTTCCTCAGCAGACATGGTGCACTGGCCTAAACACTGCCCTCGTGGGGTTCAAGGGAAGCCACGGTGTGTCTTGCCTGGTCCCGGGCTCTTGGGCTCCTGCGAAGCTCCCACCTCCCGGCCTGAAGACCCGCAGCCTCAATACTACATGCTGCCCTGGCTGTCACGGAACTTGCCCTGGGACCATCCAAACTGACCCTTTTCTGCCTTTTATCTCACTTTTAGGGCACTCCCATCTCCTGCCCCCAAATCACTGTGCATTCTGGAACTCCTCCTCCGTCATCAGCAAAATTCCTAGGATTCTGACCATCTTCTCTGAATGGTGCCTGGCCTCAGACACCAGCTGCGGGCTCTCCTCGTTTCAGCAACCTGCATCCCTCCCCGCCCTCTACCTCTGGCCTTGCCGGAACCCACTCTGTCCCCTGCAGCCCTTTTAAGAAAGTCTCTTTTTCTTCCCACACCCAGTGTACCGTGGGTCTGGGGGTGTCCTTGCCCCCACTACGTTTCCAGAGCCCTTCTCATCCTTCCTACCAGCCTCCCACAGCCCAAACCATCAGATCAGACCTCTGATGTCAACATCCGCCACAACCTTGCCTGCCTGCCTTGCTTACCGTCTTGCTCCAGCCATTCTTGGCAACACACTGTCCGCGGGAGGGATCCTTCCAACAACTTGGCCTCTTCCTCAACCTCTCACCTGCAGTGATCTTGACCTCTACCCCTTACAACCACCCATCCCCATGGTCTAGCCATTTCTTGTTCCTGGTGACTGCTCTGCTTCCAAGATCTAGACCCAAGTGTCCCTCCCTCAGCTCCCCCCTCCCGAACAGGGCCCTTCCCCACTCTGGTAGTGCCTCATGCCACCAGCACCGCCAAGCCCCAGCCCAGCCCCTTTGCCAATCACCAGCCCCTTGTGTGGAATCCATGGTCATCGTGTACACGCGCTGGCCGGTAGACGTGCTTGGCGCCCGTGCCCTGCCTGCCTTTACACTCGCCTGGCACCACCTCAGCACCCGCCTGCTCTGCTGGGCATCGGGCCTGTGGACTGGCCCACGTTGGATCCGAAGCCCAGGCCTTGTGTGGCCCGCAGCTCTGCCGGGAGTCCACTCTTTCCTTAGACTACTCCCTCCCGCGAACCCTTCCACACCTTTGGTCTCTTCAAACCTCCCGCACCCTCCTGGCCCCCTCAGCTGAAGAGCTCCCTGGGGTACCTGGAAGGTGCAGCACCCACAGGGGCTTCTCCCCTCCTTCCTCCGGCTTGAGTCCTCCTCCTCCTCCTCAGGACCACCCTCGTCAGCCTTGGCTGAAAAGCAAAGGCCCTGCACCCCCGCACCACTCCAGTCCTCTGCCTCATGCCGCGTCCTCCCCGACCCAGGCCACTGGCCTTCTTCCCTGTCACTGCCCTGAAACCTCCAGCCTGGCATGTCCACATCCAAGCTTCAGGCCACATTTGCTGGCCTGTCAGCAGCTTGGACGTAGGTGGTTCACCCTCTTCTCGTTATGTTTAATTGTTCGATTTTTTCCAACGTTAAGATGCTCAAACATAGAAAAGTTGAAATAATTTTACAGTGTACACCACATACCCACCACCTAGATTCTACCAATGACCGCTTTCCTGTTTGGTACGTGCATTTTCACATCTACCCCACTGCTCGCCTCTCCTTCAACGTGTCCTGTTTTTAGTGCGTTCCACGGTAAACCGCAGACACCAGGAAACCCCCTTCTGTACGTTTCAGCACAGTTAACTGGAGTTCAGTTATCACTTTCTTTGGGGGGGACGTTTACATACAACAAAATGCATAACTCAAGTACTGTGTGCTGAGTGTTGAGGAACGCACGGAACATCACCGAATGCTCAGAAAGCTCCCCATGCCCTGCGCAGGCAAGGCGAGCGCGATGCGGTGAGCGTCGGAGGCCAAAGGCATGCCTGTGACTGGAAGCAGAGAGCAGCGTAGACACGTGGGACCACCCGCGTGAAGGACAGTTGCACATACAGCCCCCACGTCCACCCTCACTTAGGGGCCGTGCCGTCATCCCCCATGACAAAGCTGTGTGTTCACTGGACTGTTTCCCTTTTCTCCTGGACACGCCAGAAGACTGCGCCTCCCAGGCCCCTTGTATCTGTGCTGGTCCCTGTGAGCAGTGCTGAGCCACGTCACTCCCCGACCCGATCCTCCCCACGCTAGTCCACACGCGCTCTGAGGCCAGGTGTTGAAGGCCAGATCATCGCAAGGGAGAAGCCTGGATCTGAGTCCCAGCTTGAAGGAGAGCTACCAGGAGCATCTCCACTGGGCTTTTGTGAGTGAGAAATGCACTTTTATTGTGTTCAGCCATAGAGCGTTTGGGGTTATCAGTTCCTGCATAGCCGATTCTATTCTAACTGACACGGAAACTGGTACCAGCAGTGGGTTTCTGCTCTACCCACAAAACAGAAACACATGAATGCCTGTGGCTGTGTGGCAGGCAGGAGGAATCCACAGCCTGGACAGCAGGTCTGTGTTAGCCAAGAACAAGACACTAGCTAAGATGCTCTTGTGCCAACTCGGGAGGCAAGTTATGTGCCCGCTGAGCCCACAGCTCTGGGGGAAAGGAACAGACGATAGGATTGCAGTGGGCACTGGCTACTGTTCACTGCATTTTGGAAACTCTCGCAGTAAAGAGATAAGCTCAGGAAAGAACTGGCCAGTTTGCAAGTCTCTTGGAAAAAGAGACTTTCTAGAACTCAAATGGGAAGACATAAGGTTGAAAATTGCATTGAACAATAAATGCATAATAAAACTTCACATGTGAACATAGTAACTCAGGCTTTTGTTAAATATGGGGTTTAGGGGGTGGCCTCCCCATCATGATCCCATGGGGATGGCCTCACGGTCGCTACCGTGAAGTTGAGAGAAGCGCGGGGGTCAGGCAGCACGGAAATAAGGCGGGCTTGTGTCTAGCAGAGCACCTGACACATGTGCGTCCCTCATCTATTGCTGTGTCACAAATTGCCAAAACACTTTGTAGTTTAAAACAACCATTTATTATCACTCGTGATTCTAGGGGTGCCTGGGCTCAGCCGAGCGGTTCTGCTCCACATGACGTTGGCTGGGGCTGACTCCTCTAGATGGCTCATGTGGCTGGCAGTTGTCTGGGAGCTCAGCTGGGGCTACTGGCCAGGGCACCTCAGTTCTCCCCCACAGAGCCTCTCCACGGGTTTGGACTTCTCACAGCGTGGCAGCCGGCCTGTCAGCAGAACATGTGAAGGGGACAAGCCCTGTGTGCAGGTGTTCATGAGCCCCTGCTGGCAACATGCCTGCTGATGTCCCATTGGCCCCATCTAGTCACAGCCAAGCCCAGAGTACGCACGGGGGACACACTGGGAGACAAGGTCCACCCGGGGCCCCCAAAGGAGCACTCGGACCAAAATAATGTGGTTATTGTACATGGAGCTGACTGGAAGCCCTGAGGCCAGTGATTGCCCACGTTTTTGACGCAATTGTGTTTCCACGGGATCCATGAGCCTAAAGCCTCTGACTCACCTAGAACAAGTCTTGGCCTAGAACCATCCACATGCAGCAGCAGGTGAGAAAGCTGAGCCACCCCAAGGAGCTCATTCTCTCTAGCACTCACCTGGGTGCAGCCGAAGGGACACAAGAAAGGCTGTGCCACCTATAGAGGGCAGAGCCCAGGGCAGGGCACCATCAGGTCCTCTCCCTCCTCGGGCAGGGGGACCTCGCAGTCTGCGCCGCAGGGTTCCAGCACTGCCAAGGACCAGCAGCTGCCGGGCGCCTTCCACTCCGCTCTCCACAGGGCAGACTGTGGCCGCTCACCCTGTTCCACTATTTGTTATCGTCAGGGTGGCGCAGATGGATAATGGGTCTTTATAGGCTGGGTCTGGCTTGCAGGAAAAAGCTCTGCACCCTACAAAGACCCCGAACTTCAGACTGGGTGCAGAGATGCGATGGGACCTTATGGTCTATGTGTGAGGAAGAGTAACTATTTGGTGGCCAGAGGGCCAGCTGTGGCAGTGAGTGACAATGTGTTAACACCAAGCCCATTTCCCGTTCCCCTGGCCACAAAGTCAGTCTGCACTTCCCCATTCCCGCGCACCTGGTAGCGTCGGAACACAGGTGGCAGCAACGCTCTTCCAGGCCTGGCCTGTAAGAAATCGTCCACCCCCGCCCCTCCCAGGCTTCCCTTCCACAGCAACCTTCAGGGTTATGTCAAAGACGGCAGTCTCAGATGAAAAGGGCTTGGGTCCTTGGTTACCAAGTTTGTAAGAAATAAATTCCTATTAAGCCACTGAGACATGGGAGACTTGTTACTGTAGCATAGCCTAAAGCACCCCCCACGCCCCTCTTCCTCTCCTGTCACCTGCACTGAACATGGCACCCTCTGCCCTCAGTCCTTGGCCTCTTGAGTCAAGCTTGTCTGCTCAACCCTGATGGACCCTGGGAGCCAGGTGCTCCGCGCGGAGCAGCCGCCACACCTGCTGGGCTCCTCCCAGGCTCATCAGAGGACCTCGCTGCCCACCTTCCCATCGGCACCTCCCCAGCCTCCGTGCCTCTGCCTTGCGTTGTCCTACAACTGGAACACCTCTTCCACCTGGAGATGCGCGTCTGTCCTGCAGGCTCTGAGGGGACATGGGCTCTGTACCAGCCAGCTGTTGCCACGACGAAGCTGCACAGCAAGCCATCCAAGTACCAGTAGCTCCAACAAGCACCGGCCTTCGGGAATCTGCAGTGGGCTGGGCAGCTCTCTCCACGTGCTCCCTCTGGGCCCCAGCCGCCAAGGCAGCAGCTCTTCTGTGACGTGGGCGAGAAGGCAAGCAGAGCAGGGAGGCCTCTGGGGACGCCGCCACTTCCCCCTCGTTCAAAGCAGGAAGGGGTAAAGACTGGCCAGCACGTGCCTGACACAGCCGTGCAGACCACAGGTCCCAGTGCCCACCAAGGGCAGCCTCCACCCCTTCCCCTGAGGTTCAGGCACTAGGACCAGGCCGGTGGCCATGTTAACGGCAGGCCAAGCTCCCTCCTCTGCCCACCCTCCCCTGTGGCACAGGATTGTTAAAGATCGGGTGGGGGAAAGACACAGCCAGAAACCGCATCATGATACAAATGATAAATTATATTTATACAGTAAATAAGTATCAACAGTCAACACAAGTTCAAAACCAGCTGCCGACCCCTGGTGGCTTCCTCCCTCAAGGTGCCCGTCAGGAGGGAGCACAATGGCAGCGGCCGGTGGCTTCATGATCAGTGCAGCAGGCAACAGGGACAACGTGCGCTCGGGATGGCCTGTGCCAGGAGCTGGGGTGGGGGCGGTCATGTTGGGGCCTCAAAGTCTCGTCAGCAAGAGCTCTTGTCTGTTACAAAAGAATCACTGACCCCAAGAAATTGAGTCTGGTCTACTGACCTGTAAGGCTGGTCTGGGCCCCGCACCATTTGAGGGAAAGCACCTACCTGGGCAAGCACCCTGCTCCTGCGCCCAACCGCGCCTCCCACCCTCGCCGGGCAGGAAGAGACCAGCCACCAGCCTTCCTGAATGGCACCCTCTGGTTCTGGTGGAGGAGTGGCTCCTGGAACAGCACAGGTGGGCAATCTTCACTCAGACCCTGCATGTCCTCCTGGCGGCCCAGGAGCATTTTAGATCTTAAATCTCCCTGCGCCAGTGTGAAGGGCCAGCTCTCCTTCAGGAACCAGAGAGGGGCTGGCAGGTGGTCGGCTGCCCTGGGAGCTGGAGGTGGGAAGTCCACACGGTGGAAAACGAGCCAGAAATGCCCGGTAGCCATGCTACCGGGACACAGGATTGGGGGAATGTCTCTTTGCTGGGGAGAAGCAAGTCCTTTCTGGTCTTTAATTTGTGACTTAATACTTTTTTGTTGTTTTTTTACAGTGGTGGTGGGGTGAAAACAGCAGAAGGTTGGGAGAGGGAGGTAATATTAGTGTATATTTGTTAAAAAAATCTTATCCCATATGAGAATGATTTTTTTCTACATCTCCAAAATGAGAAATGATTATTTTTAAGTCTGCAATTTAAAAACAAAGGAGTTAGCAGGTAGGTGGATCAGGGCCAGCCCTGGTCCCTCACCCCCGTCTCAGCCTGGGGACTATCCCCTGGGGACCTGTGGGCACAGAGGCACCCCCACCCCCTGGGACAACTGCCATTTCCACATTATCCCCATCTTTAACCTGAGCGTGGGCTGAGACAGAGGAGAGCAGACACACAGGGTCAAGATGTTTCTTCCGTTTCAGACTCCACTGTAAACAGAAGTCCTTGTTAATCCCTGCATGCCTTTAATTCACAAAAGGAATTAGTTGATAAAAATTGGTGAGTCACATTCTTATGTTAGATTTTTTTCTTTAACTTTCAAGATGTTGGTGTATCAGTAAGAAAAATAGCCTCTCTCTCAGGATCTAGCCAAAAAAGGCTGAAAGTCAATCAGTTTAGTAATTCACCAAAAAAGGGAGTTAAAGAAAGGAAAAGGCAACTGGAGGCTAGGACTTTTTGTTGCTGTTGTAGTTTTTTTTTTTTTTTAAAATAAACATCATCTTTTATGTGTAATCAAGTTCCCATATTTTTCCCTATAAAGAATTTGCTTTAGTTTTTCCATAAGGCATTTTTTGTCATCCAAACATCTCTTCTTTTTAAAATTTTCTTACAGAGTTAAAACCATAAATAAGACGATTTAAACCACTAAAATGACACGTGCCAATATCTTAATTTAGCCAGACCTGGTAAATTCTATCAAAACTAGACAGTTAAATAAGAACCACGTTATAAAAATATTAGCCAAAAAAAGACTATTAGATAATTCTGCAAACTCAAATATGAAACTGTACTAAACAAAATATGTGCAAACGTATACAAGCATAGAGCCATGTGGCAGGGTTATGCTCAGATTAGTTTTAAAGCTCGCTTTAGTGGATTTAATTCAAGAGTTGTCCACGGTGGTGTTTACTTTGAACTCAAACACGAGTCAAAGAAAAATAAAATATGCACAACCACTTCCCCAAAAGGTCAGTGTCTCATGGAGCCAGCGCTTCATCCCGTCCACACCTGGGACTGCCTGGGCTGTCCCTAGGGCTGGGGGCAAAGACTAGGAGACTGTCCCAAGTCCTGGGCCAGGCAATGTCCCAGAGACCCTCGGGCTGAGGCTGACAACTCCACCTCCTCGTCCAAGGCCTCAGAGGAGCCCTGACAGGAACTGAGTGCTTGGGAAGAGGTGGCCAGAGCAGGCCAGGCTGGGGCAGGTGAGCGGGCCTGCCTTGGAAGGCGAGGACCTCACGTGACGTGACACGACACTCTAAGTCTGAGGGTTGGGGCTGTAAAGACAACCCTTTTATCAGGAAGCCGGAATTGAAAAGCCCTAACACCGCCCACCCCAAACTCTCAAGGCCCATCCCACAAACGAGAGTCCCTGCTCGGCGTCCTCTGGCACAGGTGCTCTGGACGTCCCTCCGGGGTGGGTCCCAGGCCCGGGGCACTAGAGAAGGAAAGGGTTGGTTGTGCTGGTGGCCTGAGCTGCCGAAGGAGGGATGCCCATGCTGCCCACCATGTTCATCGTTGCGGGGCCCAGTGGTGTCAGAGAAGAACCACTGGTTCCCAGAGCTGAGTGTGGGGCCGTGGAGGTCATGGAGGCCACAGCCATGGGTTCCACCCCAGGGCCAGGCCCGAAGGACATGCTGGTGCCCAGGACGGGGCTGCCCCGCAGCTGGTTCAGCGTCAGCGGCTGGGGCTGGTTCACCTGGAAGGGGTTGACAGGGGCCGAGGCGGCGGCTGCACCTGGGGAGAGAGCAGGAGGGGCAGAGGCTGAGCTGTCAGGACAGCGCCAGCCCCTCCAGCAGGCAGGGCCACAGCTGCCACCACAGATGCAGCTCTCTGAGCTCCAGGTCAGGGACCGTGTGTGTTCTGGTCTCTGCCGTGCCCTCAGAGCCCTCCACAGTTTAGTAATTCACCAAGAAAGGGAGTTAAAGAAAGGAAAAGGCAAGTGGAGGCTAGAATTTTTACATTTTCCCCCAAAGGAGAGGGGGCGCTGGCAGCAAACCCTGGCTCCTCCTCTCCTGGCAGCCCACCCTCCTTCACCGGACTCGGAACTGGCAACTCCCTCGAGGGTGTCCCTGCCCGGGGCACCAGTCAGGGGCAGCTTCTGCTTCGTGGTCTCAGCTGAGAGGAAAGGGGCTATTTCCTACCCACCCTACTCCTCCCCCTAACTGAACACCCCTGAGGCCCTGGCGAGGACAGAAGTGCTGTTCCCGGAGCTCCTGGCTGACTGCTCCTTCTCAGCCACAGGAAGGGCCCCCTGAAGCCTGCCACACGCCCATTCTTGGACAGAACAAGCAGCCAGATGACATCCCGGGACGCAAGCCTACCTGGTGCCAGGAAAGGGTTGAGCGACTGGGCTGGCAGGGCGGGCCTGGTCACCAGTGAGTCTAGGTTTACGAGGGCTGCGTTGGGGCCCAGGAAGGACTCAGGTGTTTTCCGGGCACTGCTGGGCTTGCTAGAGGCAATGGTCAGGGGCTGAGACTCAAAGGGGTCAGGGCTTGTGGTTCCATTGTTTTGGGACGGCAGCGAGGCCACAGATTCAGCTACGAGACAAGGACGTACAAGGGCATGGTGAGCGTGAGAGCATAGCCTGAGACTGGGCACGTAACGCAAACACAGACAGTCCCGATGCCGCAACTCCCCAGGGACACACGTGCCTATGCACAGATGGCGCGTTCGCTGCAGTGTTGTTTCCAACAGCCCGAAGTGGTGACACACAGCCAGCCATGGGGCAGGTTAAATAAACCACATGTCCATATAACCAAACACCAAAATGCAGGGACAGAATACTTAATGATGAGCAAAGAAAGGTGTTATCAAAATATTAAGAGAAAAAAGCAGGTTACAAAACACTATGTTATAGCCCAATCCTCCAAAAAACTGATGTTATTTTGGGTTGGTGACTAGGTATGGGTAATTTTTTTACATTTTCATTTTCTAACTTTTCTACAATTAACATGAATTTCTTGAAAGAAGCAAGCAAATTGTTTTTTAAAATTCAGCCAAGACAGGGTGTGCTGAGATGGCTGGCAGGAGTGGGACTGCTTTGCTGGGATGCAACACGGCCGTGGGGACAGCGGCTCTTAAAAACAGCACGCTCTCACCCAGTGGTCCCATTTCCAGCATCTGGTCTAAGGAAATAATGCAAAACGTGAACAGGGATGCGAGCACACGGATGTTCACAACAGCATTATTTACTTTAGCAAAATCTAAAATCAACCTAAAGTCTCTTCCCCAAAATTAATAAGTAAATTACTGCTGAGCCACACAGAGATACCACGCAGTTACAAAATACTTGCTAATGAATTTCAAAGTCATGAGAAAATGCCTTCGATCTGTTAATCCGTCAAAGTTGAGGCAAGGAGTAGGGGGGCAGGACTCAACTATATCTGACAGGCAAACAAAAAAGACTGTAAAGCAGTGGCCCCCGACCTTTTTGGCACCAGGGACCTTTCATGGAAGACAATTTTTCCATGGCGGGTGGGAGGCAGGGGTGGGGGAGCAGGTGGTGATGCAAGCGATGAGGAGCCGCTGTAAATACAGATAAAGCTTCACTCGCTTGCCCAGCCGCCGCTCACCTCCTGCTGCGCGGAGAACCTGGTTCCTAAGTTTCCAGGGGTCAGGTACAGGGATTGCGGGGGAGGCAGGAAGGTGTAGATCTGTGGCCCGGTTCCTAACAGGCCACGGACCGATACTGGTCCACAGCCTGGGGGTTGGGGACCGCAGCTGTAAAGGACACGGTCAGGAGGCCGAAGTGGGAGGATTCCTTGAGGCCAGGAGTTCGAGACCAGCCTGGGTAACACAGCAAGACCCCATCGCTATAAAAAATGGAAAAATTATCCAAGTGTGGTGGTGTGTGCCTCTAGTACCAGCTACTAGAGAGGCTGAGATGGGAGGATCACTTGAGCCCAGGAATTCAACATTGCAGTGAGCTCTAATCACACCACTGCACTCTAGCCCAGGCAACAGAGCCAGACTCTGTCTCAAAAAAAAAAAAAAAAAAAAAAAAATTAAGGAAACAATAAGAGCTCAGGAAAAAATACTGGAAAGAATATAACGGCTGAATATAAGTGGAAGGATGATGGATAGTTTTCGTATTCTTTCATAAATTTTTCCAAATTTTCTACAATTTAGAAATTCCAAACTGTACAATTCCAAACTTTCTACACAGTGGGAATATTTCTATAATTGGGGATAAATATTTAAAAAGTCAACACATAACAATGGCCAAGCTGCCTTCTCACCAAGGCACAGAGGGCGGGCAAGACAGGTTAGGTTGTGCTTTGGCCTGCAGAGGAAACACGTGGAATCTTTTTTTTTAATGCAGCAAAAGAAAGACCCTGAAGACCAGCACGTGGTCAAAGCTGCCTTGGTCTCCTGGCTAGGAGCCCAAGCTGAGAGGGTTGGAGGTGGTGGTCCACACAGGAGCATGTGAAGAACACATCCCAGGCCTCCTCCCTCTTCCCCTCCAGGCCCACCTCCGCCTCAGGTCCCATCTCTCTGGGCCCACCCGACATCCTCCCAGCCCAAGGGCACACATGGAAGGAAGCCGGGTCTGGAGACTGAACTGTGGATCCAGGAGCTATCACCTGGTCACCTGGGGTGATGGTGTGGGGCAGAGACTGACCCGTCCATCCGCAAAGGCAGGGCTGTCTGGGAAAAGGAGGCGCCTCTGGGAGTGGGAGGTTGGTGAGAGGAAGGTGAATGGAAATGCCAGACCAGGCTGGGAGTGGGGTCCACGCTGGGCTGGGGAGGCCAAGGTGCTGGCATCTGCAGGCAGCAACGGGGGGTTCCTGACCCGGAGACATGGCCCCGCGGAGAGCAGGCACAGACGCAGAGGTTATGAGACACAAAACATGGGGCTCAACATGAGGAAAAGTTGAAAGAAAAACTCAACCTCTTGACTTTTCACTGTCAATGTGTGAATTTCTGTAATTAGAAGCTTCAGGGTCCCAGGATCAAAATAAGAAAATGCACGAAGCCGATGGGTTTTGAAAGCTGATTATTTCTACTACAGCTGAGTTAGTCAAATGCATAGAATATTACAGAAACCACCACCACCTTTACATACCTGTTTTTTTTGAAGTTCGGAGGTTGTCAAATTCAGAAAAGTCATCTTTAATTGTACCATTCAGATTACTGAAGAGCTCAAAGGACCCTGGGTGGACACAGATGTCAGTGACTGCAGGCGCAGGGCACACACTTCTCGGCAACTCAGCTGCCCAGTGCACACCTTGGGGGCGGGCTGGCAATGGGGGCCTCCCCCTCCTACCACACCTCACAGGGGAGAACTCCAAGAGCCAGAGAAGGCAGGACGAGCTCAGGTTACCCAGTGCACAGTGTGGGGTGCCCACCTGCCGCTGCGTCCACTGCTCCCACCCCGAAGAGGAGGAGGTGACGGTGAAGATCCGTGGTGCTGGGTCTGGACGTGAGGATCAGGGGCTCTGGGCGTCACCCAAAGAAGTGGCTGGGGGCCAGCCTGCCCGGGGCCACCAGGGTGAGGACAGGACCCCTGGGCTGTGGGCCCAAAGCAGCCTCCTCTCTCAACACCCACTCGGGGAGGCCCCTGGGGAAGGAGATGCCTAGGATCTGGGGACCTGGGGATCTTGGACAAAGGCTAAGCAGGGAAGGGGAGCAAATGCAAGCAGAGCGACAGGCCCAATGCCAATGAGGCAGGAGACAGGAACGCCCGTGGGGGCCAGGGGCTCTCACAGCCCAGGCAGGAAAGTGAGTGAGGCTCTCACCAGAGGCAGACACTGGCTTGGTGGCCGAGACCGCACCCCAGGTGTCAGAAGTTGTCTTCCCAGCGCTGGGGGTGGGCTGCTGTGAAGCGGCCCAGGGGTCTGAGCTCTTAGGGACAGAGTGCGTGCTGGCTCCGGCAGGCACACCCCATGGGTCGACAGAGGCCGCTGGCTTGGCACCTGTAGGAAGGCGGAGTCAGGACTCAGAAATGCCCACGGAAGGTCTGGGCAGCTGGGGTGAGAAGGGAAAGGATGCTGCGGTCCACACCACGGTCTGTGCCAGGTGAGGCAGCCACCCAAAGGGTGCTGTCCCACGCCCGCAAAGCTGGCCAGAGCTGCAGCCCAGGACAACCACCTTGGGAAGGAAGAGTGCAGGGCCAGGCCCGTCCAGGACAACCCCCCCCACCGCAGGGAGCAGAGAGGAAACAGCCAAGAGCAGCCCTCTCCAAGCCCCTGCTGCACACACAGGGACTTGCAAAGGACTCCCTGAACTAAGCTCCTCTTCGGTGGACGACCCGAAGCAAGGCTGTCTCCCACTGAGCCCGGCCCAGCACCCTCTCCACTTGCTTTGAGTGGTTTCTGCTTTCTGCCAGAAGTATGAGTAACATGGATGAGGCCCGTATAAAAGCGGAATAATAAAACAAATAGTTACGTACTTACCACCCAGCTTAAGCAATAAAACATTTTTTCAAACTGTGACAAAATCAATTTGGTAGGTCACAACTTTTTTTTTTTTTTTAATTTCTGCAGTAGAGAGGTGGAATTAGGAGCTTGCTCCATCCACTCCACACATGGACCTGGCATTGCAGTACCTCCAGGAACGGTGCACGGTAAAAAAAAGAAAGAAAATTCTTGAGTGCACCCAATGTTAAGCTCAACCCTGCTATAGTCATCTTTCTGTCACGTGTAGATACTCGCGTACTTGTGTATGTACTGTATGAGCACATATAGAACACACATCTCCTTCCTTCCGGTGGAACACCACAGCAAACGTTCAAATGCCACTGCCGCCTCTCAGGGACCAGAAAGTGCCTCCCCAGTGTCCCCCACCGCCCCGCAACTGTGAGTTGTGTATCAGCCAATCTCCTGCCTTTCCCTCTAGTTTGCCATGAAGGGATGCCTTTAAACAACATATTGATTAGTTGTGCCTATTTTCTGAATGTTATATACATAGAAATATACTGTACACATTCTTTTGTGACTGGCTTTGTTCACTCCAAATTTATTTGAGACATTCATCTGTATCGAGGTGTAGCTGAAGTTTTCATTTTTCTATACAGTTTTCCATTCTATGGGGAAAAAAGTCATGGTTACTCAGTTGAAGGACACTGGTTTGGTTTGGTTTTGCTGCTTGTTTGTGTTCACATTCCCTCGTTCACACGTATACACGAGAATTTTTGGGTCACAGGTACCTTCACCTTCACAGAGTAAAGCCAAAACTGTTTTCACAATGGTCCTACCAGTTGTAGATTGCCTCCAGCAGGGCAGGCGAGTCCTGTTGCCCCAGGAGTTGCCCCACAACCTCTCTGATACTTAGTATCATCTTACTTTCCCATTGGTGCCAATCTTGTGGACGTGAAGTTATCATTCTGTGGTTTTGATTTGCATTTCCTTGTTCCTTAATGACGCTGGGCATCTTTCCTTACACTCATGAGCCATTCACGATTCCTCTCCGGTCAGGTGCCTATTCAAGTCTTTTGTTCACCTTCCTTTAGGGTTCCCCTTTCCTTACCGACCCCACCCCGCAGTGTGGCCGAGAGCCCGTTTCCCGCAGCACCGTGTGCAGTGTCAAAAGTCCAGTCTTCCTGGGTTTGCTGCCGGGCTCCCCACTCGCTACGCTCACCTACTCACCTAGTTGCTTATCCTCACAGACACCACGCTCACCCTGGATCCCTGGTGCAGCAGACCCCAATCTTGTTTTGGCTACTCTTGGTCCTCTGCTCTTCCGCAGTCATCTTAAAATCATCTTACCAAGTTAAAAAATAATAATAAAAACAAGAAAAGTAAAACCTTATTGGGATTTTGACCAGAATTACACTGAATCCCAGATCAATTCATGGAGAAGTGTTATCATAATAGCAAGTCTTCCAAACCAAAACCCCATGATATCTCTGCATTTACCCAAGTCTTCTTTAATAGCTCTCAGTGAAGTTTAATCTTTTTTATTTTATCCTTTATCTCCATAAGGAATTTGTATAACTTTTGTAAGATTTACTCCTAGGGACTGTTATCTTTTAAAATTTCCATTATCTATTTATTTTTACCCAGAAAAACAATTTAATTTTGTATACTGTTTTTATATCCAACAATCTTGCTAAACTTTTTTTATTCTCACAGCTGAAGAACAAAATGCATACTCTTAATTCTAATAATTGGAAGTCACTCTAATTATTGATTCTAATAACTTCTTTTTTTACAAGTGCTTTTTTTTTTTTTTTTAAGGCAGGCTCACTCTGTCACCCGGGCTAGAGTGCCTTGGCATCAGTCTAGCTCACAGCAACCTCAAATTCCTGGACTCCAGTGACCCTCCTGCCTCAGCCTCCCAAGTAGCTGGGACTACAGGTGCTCGCCACTGCACCCGGCTAATTTGTTCTATTTTTAGTAGAGACGGGGTCTCACTCTTGCTCAGGCTGGTCTTGAACTCCTGACCTCAAGCGATCCCACCTTGGTCTCCTCTAATAACTCTTAATTCTAATAATTTATCTAGAAATTTTTTTATATTCTACGTACATGATCATCACCTACAAATGATGACTGTTTAGTTTCTTCTTTCTAGTAGTCCTTTATACTTTCTCTTTTTCCTGTCTTACTGCACTGGCTAGGACTGCCCGCTACAACAGAAAGCAGGAGTGCTGCTAAATCAGTATCCTTGTCTTACTCTCGATCCTCCAGGATCAATCTTCAACATTTTGCCATCAAGTACAGTATTAGCCACAGGCTATTTTCAGAAGCCCTTCATCAGGTTATAGAAGCTCTCCAATATTCCAGGTTTGCTAGGAATTTTGCAATGAATGGCTAATGAACTTTATCCAACTGTTTCTGCCTCTATTACGATGATCACATGATTTTTCTCTTTTAACCTATTAATATGGTACATTAATAAATTTTCTGACTTGGTCCTTGCAAACAAAGTTTCTCATGATGTACTACATCTTTTTTTATATTTTCCTGGTTTTGCAGTTGTTTCTTTACTTAGATTTTTGTATTTCTAGTCACAGGTGAGACTGGCCTGTTCGTTCTCACACTGTACTGTCTTTGTCAGATATTGGTGTTAAGGTTATGCTAGTCTTCATGAAATGAGTAGGAATGTTCCCTGTTTTCCTATCCGCTGAAGGAGTCTGTATAACCCTGGAATTGTTTCTTGAATGTTGGTAGCAGTTGCCAGGAAAGCCCTCTGGGTGAACTTGGGGGAGGGGAGGATTTTTAAGTACTGATTCCATTTCTTTCATGATTATAGGACTATCCCTATTTGTAGGTTTTCTACTATTCATGAGTCAGCTTTGCTAACTTTCTTATTTTACCGATTTTATCTAAGTTTTTGGGTTTGTAAGCACTGAATTGACCAAATAGCCTCTCACTCAACATTAAATCTTAGAAGTGCCTGCAGCTGTGTTTTTTCCTTTTCTAATACTGTTTGTGCCTTTCCTCCTTATGTTTTTAAAATTAATCTTGCCACAGATTTGTCTATTTTATTACTCTTTTCAATGACTGACTTCTGTCTTTGTGGATATAATTATGTATTTATGTTCTATTTCATTAATTTCTATTTTATCCTTATTCTTTCTTTCCTTCCACTTTATGTGGGTATAATGCTATTCTAACCCTATTAATTCTCTGCCTTCTTTCTTTGCTGATGTGAACACTTAAAGCTATAAATTTCTCTTACTATTGCTTCAATTTTCCCATAAATTATGATATAAAAATATTTATATTACTTGGTTCTAAATATTTCTAATTTTCATTATAATTTTTTGACTCAAGAATTTAGAAATGTTTTAAAATTTCAAGTGTATGAGTTTTTCTACTTATTTTTTGTTACTGATTTTTAACTTAAGAGTATTGTGATCAGAAAATGTGTTCTATGTGAACATTTTTGAAATTTGTTGACTAGCTTTTTTGTCTAGTACATGGTCAATTTTTTGCAAGCATTCTGCATGTGATTGCAAAGAATGTGTATTCTCCAACTGCTGGAAACAACAAATTCACAAGCTTATGAATTGTGCTGCTCAAATCTTATGTTCTTACCACTTTTTAAATATTCTCCCACATTATTCCATTTATTTCACAATTATAGGACAATGCCTATTTCTAGGTTTTCTACCATTTCCAGTGATCTTCATCCTGTTCTGAAGATCTGAGTTTTTTTTCCAGCTGGTTTTCTCTCCCCATGTGCCTGAAGAACTTCTCTTAACATTTCTGTCATTCAGGCGTGCTGGCAACACATTCTCTTAGTGCTCAGTGACTAGGAGACGCCCAGCATTTCACATTCGCTCTTGAAGAATACCTTCGCTGGATACAGAATTGTGGAGGTTGACAGGTTTTGGTGTTGATGTTTCCAAATTTAAAATACCTTTTTTTCATCATCGTTCTTGGAAAAAAGATGATTTTGCTAGGAACGGATTTCTAGGTTGCCGGTATTTTCTTTCAGTGCATTTAAGAAGCGATTCCACTGTCCCCTGCATCTACTGTTGTTGTTAAGTCAGCTGTCAGTTTAATTGCCATTCTGTTGTAATGATGGCCCGTTCTCTGTAGGTTTATTTAAGGTATTCTCTTTCTGTGGTGTTCTGCAGTTCCTGATGATGTGTCTAGGTGGGGATTTCTTTTAATTATCTTGCTTATGATTCACTGGGCCTCCTGGATGTGAGAAGCAGCATCTTCCCCCAATTCTTGAAAGCCCTCAGTCATTATCTTTTGAAATATTAACTCTTCTGGAACTCCAAACAGATATATGTTAGATGCCCTCACTCTGCTTCCATGCTTACCCCAGGCACACCGACTCCCCAGTGCTCCCCAAACACACCAGGGCAGCTCCACAGCCTGCCCTCTGGGGGCTCCCAGCCCTCCATCTTTTTACACCTTCTCTTCTCACTTTCTCCAACCCTTCCGGAACCCTCCATGCAGCTTTTGTTCAGTCTGCTCATCATATAGCACCATAACTATCGTTTAACTCCGAGTCTGCCCTGGACCTGTGAGCTCCCCTGGGGTGAGGGATGTCTCCAGCCCCAACACAAGACATGAGTGTGGCACCCAGCAAGCCTGTGACAACCTGGCTGAGTTCTGGGGCTCAGAGAAGGGCAGAGGGAGGTCGCAGAAACCCACCAATCTAAGATCAGGGAGTGCTCCCCCGAGCCTCCCCACAACCCACTCCCACATTGCCCTCTTTACAGCCCAAGCTCCACTGCGCAGGGCCACACACGTGGGTAGGAAACTCCTCGGCTTTCATAAAGATGGACGCACATGGTAGAATTTCGTCCTTCTACCATGTGGCTTTATGCCTTCTAGTCTCTCAAATGCTGCGTGTCTTTAGTACAGGCCTATTATGTCCTATTTCCACTATGTTCACAGCCTTTTTAGGTCTTTTTAACTTTGGCAGGGCTCAGCTGCTGGCTGGCCAGCGCAGCATGGGGCAGGGGAGGAGAGTGCTGCCTCTGCTCCCTCCAGGCTTGCCCCAGCGACTGCAACCGTGAGCTGTGCAACCGGCCAAGCCAGGGCGGACACTGATCTGCAAACTTCATTCCCAATAGCCTATGGACAATCATGCCTTTTGATTCTTTGTGGCCTGTCCACTTGTGTTAGGGTTTAGGGATTCTGCTGCTGCTTCCCCAGAACCCAAAACCTTCTAGAAACACCCATCTCCATCCAGAAGCTCCTGGTCTTGGGGCACAGCATGCAGAACACCATCACCCTGGGCTGAAACTGCTCTCCCCAGGCACACTCTTCCCTGACATGACAAAGGGCACATCAGGAAACTGAACCTGGCCCTCACTGGTATCCCACCATGGGGACAGGCCCTTGCTCTGCCCCCACAACAGGGTGCCTTGTGGGGCCTGGGCTGTCCAGCCCGACTGGAGGGAAGTGATGTGGGGGACGCTGTGCATCGGGAAGAGAGTGAGACTGCAAGCCACACAAGCCGTGATGTGTCTTCAGGGCT
>NW_012152752.1:275944-296627 GCF_000956105.1 Propithecus coquereli
ATGTTGGTATCAACAAGCTCTGGCGCGTAAGGGACCTGTTACTCCCATAGCCTGCACGGACAAAGCTGGTCACAGCACGGAATGCTTTGGATGTGATGTGGGGGACGCTGTGCATCGGGAAGAGAGTGAGACTGCAAGCCACACAAGCCGTGATGTGTCTTCAGGGCTGTCCAGAAGCAGAGAGGACGTGGGATGACCTGGGACCTTCCTCACCTCCCACTGATCAGCAGCACCTGTGAGAACAAGCGCACCTGAGGGGGGGCACCTACTATGGGGCCACATCCTCTTAGCTCAGCTATACCTGGAGGACACGGGCTGGGGAGCCTCACCTCAGCTTCCCCCACAGCTCTGACCACAGTGGGCATCTTCCCCTGGGCAGACAGCTACTGTCCTTTCCTTCTTGCCTCTGTTAGGGGACACGCCCCGGTTGCTTCTGTGCCCCCCTACCCCACTCCACCCAAAGAATACTCTGATTCTCCTGGGGAGAATTCTCAGCTGCTCCCAGTCATGGCCTGAGGGGAACAGGACCTGCCCTGTCAACAGGGGAGGCTTCTCACTGGCTAAAGGCAATCTGTAGGCCAGGTGCGGTGGCTCACACCTGTCACCCTAGCACTCTGGGAGGCCAAGGCGGGAGGATCACTCAAGGTCGGGAGTTCAAGACCAGCCTGAGCAAGAGTGAGAGAGACCTTGTCTCTACTAAAAATAAAAAGAAATTGGCTGGATAACTAAAAATACATAAAAAAAAAAAATTAGCCAGACATGGTGGCGCATGCCTGTAGTCCCAGCTACTTGGGAGGCTGAGGCAGAAGGATCGCTTGAGCCCAGGAGTTTGAGGTTGCTGTGAGCTAGGCTGACGCCACGGCACTCTAGCGCGGGCAACAGAGCAAGACTCTGTCTCAAAAAAATAAAATAAAATAAAATAAAGTCAAGTCAATCTGTAAAGTCCCCCCAATCCCAATCCCCCACTTCCAAACCCCAGAAATGGCACAGGAGCTGCAGAGAAATCCTGTCTATCCCCTGGGCTGTGTAGACAGGGACCATGAGGTTAGGCACCCAAGGTAGCCATCGTGCTTGCAGGAAGCAGAGCCTTGAGCTTCTGAGGCGGGGCAGGGGGCACCGGGTGTACTGCAAAGGGGATCTGAGTCTTGATGATCACCTCTCAGCCACTGTATCAAGCTGAAGGCACAGTTAACTATCTCCACCAAAGCTGCCTGCAATGCACTTCCTGACCAAATTGCCTCCTGACACTCTGTGGATGGGGGCTTGCTGGGAAGGTGCAGCCCCCAGCCTGTAGCCTCCATGCCGGCCCGTCACACAGCCCCCACCCGAAAGCCCCACAAGTGCTTACGTGAGACTGCTCCGCTCTTAAGAGTGTGCGCTCCAAGAGGACAGGGGCTGGGCCTGCTCTGCCCACCCTGGGACTGAACCTGACGCTCGGAGGGGCTTCGTCACTCACTCAGGACTGAGGGAGGAGAGGAGGGATCAAGGGCACCCAAGGCTGGAGAAGATGTTGCAGTCCATCTCCTCTGACCCCTTCAGAGTTCAGTGATCACTTCTTCTAGCACGTTGCAGGTAAAGGCCTGACCCAGGTGCTAGGTACCCATGCAGAGGAGAGCTGCCCCTCATCTCCGTCCCGACAGACTGAGTGGGATGCACTTGCCATGGTGCTCAGGGGCTGGTGGTTCTCAACCATGGTTGTCCCTGGGAAACTCTTAGGGATTTAATTAATAGTAAAATACTGACACCCTCCTCCCTCACCCCTGAATCTTGGGTGGGGGCTGAGCACTTGGATGTTTAGAAGCTCCTCAGGTGACTTGAATGGCAGCCAGGATGCGTGAGAACCACCAGGCTCAGGTGCACTCAGGCCCTCAACCAAGCGCTGCTCACAAGCGATGGCCCAGCTCGGACACACAGCCTGAGTGGACAGACGCCTGGCGGGGACAAGCCCTGACCTACCATGGAGTCATCTTGTCCTACTCAAGCAAGATTTGGTCAGTGGTTCCCAGGCTCGGCCCCAGGAGGGTCTCTGCCTGAGAGAGAGACAAGGCACGGCACCCGGTGAGCCAACCACACGCAGCCAGCCATGGCAGGGACGGGCAGGAGGTGTGCCTGAAGACAGGTGGCCACGTCCCCCTAAAAGGGGACATCTGAGCCATGTTTTCAAGAATAAATAGGAGTTTGCCAGGCAGACAATGAGACACAACAAAAGATGAGGCATTTAAGGGAATCTAGGCTGCCTGAGCCCCCCTGGACTCTCCTCAGCAGTCCCTGCCAGCCCAGGCCCCTCCTGGCCTCAGCCGCTGTACACACGTTGTGTGTGTGCACAAGTATAATTTGTTTTCTCACCTGGACATACTCTCAGCCAACGAGGTTCTAAGTGCAGTTTTCCCCAACATTGATAGGTTTACATCTTTAGAGTTAAAACAAAGTATCTGAACACTTCTGGAAGAATTCCTTCTACCAGAACTCCACGACACATGCAGCCTTATGCACCGCGTGGGCCTAAAGCTCTCTCCATGAGCTGGCACCACGCTGAGCTCCATCACCCGGGCTCCTAGGCGAGGCTTCCACACAAGAGCCTCACGCACAGTGCCATGCAATCCACCCTTAGATTATTCTAGAGCCTGTTTTGTGGACAATTCCAGTTATTTCCCATGGGCTTCCCCTTTAGAATCTGCTGAAATAATAACAACAGCATGGCCAAGAATTTTAAAAATCAGCAGCCTGCACTATGCACAATGTTGGTATCAACAAGCTCTGGCGCGTAAGGGACCTGTTACTCCCATAGCCTGCACGGACAAAGCTGGTCACAGCACGGAATGCTTTGGATGTGGAGTGAAGTATGTGCTCGATTCAAACCCTGGCCACCCCCAAATCATCCAGGTAACCGTGAACAAGCTCCTTAGCACTGGTGAACTCTGTCTGGTTTCCATTCCACAAGTGATACTGACAAACTATGTGTGTGCACAACACTCTGCAAACTGCTAGCCTCAATTCTGATTATGCAAATGGGCAAAGCCTCACAAACACAGGTAAACAGTCAAGAATAAATAGGAGTTTGCCAGGAAGACAATGAGACCCAACATAAAGACAAGGCATTTAAGGGAATGGCCAGTGTGACTTTCTTCTTCGCATTGTGCTAGGAAGTCATTGGAGGCCCCATGCTGTGGCACCTTGCTTTCTTCAAATGTGACTTGGGAACAAATAATGTTCCTTCCTCCTTCTTCGGGAGAGGGGCCAGCACAGGGGCTAGGGCACAGCCGGCCCTTGGGGAACACTTGCTGGCAGGGGAGGCACTGGGCGTGCCCTCTCCATCAATGGACAGTAGACCCATTGCAAAGCTTCTCTGTGCTCTCACCCTCCACATCCTCGGCAGGGGCCAGGCCATGCCACACACCCAATAAATAAATGCCTGTTGAAAGCTCGAGTGAATGAGAGGAAAGAGGATGGAACCAAGGTTCGAAAGATCAAGCAGCTTCCGGCCTCATCCTCTGTGGGCCCATTCACAGAGAGCATGTGTCCTAGTCGCCTCTCACCCACCAGCCTGGTTCACCCCGAGCCTCATGGATGAATATTTATGTGCACGGGAGGCAGTCAAAACTCAGGGGTCACAGACGAACTAAGCTGTGCAGGGGTCACCAAGAAGCCAGCAGCACCACCTGCTGCTGCTGGGGCGGAAGATGGCTCTGTCCCAGCCCGGGCGGTGGGCGGCTGAGCCAGCCAAGACCTTCTGAATCACCAGGCTGTGAGCCCTCCTCAGACCAGGTGGCTGCTTTGTGTGTCTGGAACAGAGGAGGAAGTGCCCCGCTGACCTGGCAGGCTCCAGACTCCCTCCTTTCAGCCCTGAGCATTTCCTCCCAGGCCACTTGGCCAAGCTGCCCCCAGTGCTGTTTGGAAAGAACTGGTAATGATAGGGCTCACTACCAATAGTGGCTTCCAAAACAGTGTTTCTTTTATCCAGAGAGTACAGCTAACAGTGCTATGGGAAGAGCCTCCAATCTTTCTAATTTATGAACACCTAGCAGGGCAGAGGGGTGGCCCTGAAAATGTCCACTATTGGATTTACTAGAGGCTAAACAGTAAATCTGACACCATGCTCTTGCTACAGGGCTGTGTCAACAGAACCTGGAAGGAAGGGTCTGTTAACATGCTTTGGCAAACTAGGAAGCTAGCATAGGGCCGTTGTCCTGCAGAGCTGGTTAACACCACCACTGAGAATTCTCACAAGAACACTGTGATTTTAATGTCTTTTTCTATTGAATGCAAAGTGTTGAAACTGCAAAACCACCTCTGTGTACAACACGGGCTGCTGAGTAAATGATGGTACAGCCATATATGATTCCAGTAGAGCCATGTTATTTATAGTTTCTGATGATGACTGGAAATGCCTGTGACATAATACAAATTGAAAATATATATATATATGTAAAATTATATGTATAATACAGCCTCAACTAAGCAAAAACATAATGCCCAGAAGAAGCCAGGAAGCAAACAAGCTAACATTTCAAAGATGGTTATTTCTCAATACTGCAATTTATGGTAACTTTTCCAGGACGTGCCAAGGCCACAGAACAACTTTGCAGCAGTCCAGGAGGTGTGATGAGTCCAAGATGTGGTGCCATAAGCACGGACCCTACTCCTAACTTGCTGTGTGACCCCAGAGCAATTAACAGTCTGCCTGGGCTTTGGTGGCCTGTCTCCTCCTCAAGTCACTGGTAAAATCACCAAGTGCATCAGAACCAAGGGGAAGGCCCAGGGTTGGGCAAGTGGCAAGAGACAGCAAATTGGTGGTCCACAAGCCCCATGTGGCCACCCTCAGAGAGATTTTGATTAGCCCCAATCATGTTCTTAATTTTTTTAATGTACTGCCAACATTTAAACATTAACGGATTTCAAAAATTCAGGTTTTGATCTTCTCTTTAAAAAACGGGATTCATAATAGCCAAAACGTGGGAAAATCGCAAATGTTCATCAACTGCTGCATGGATAAACAAAATGTGGTATATCCATACAATGGAGTATTATTCAGCCATCAAAAGGAAGGAAGGACACATGCCTCAATATGGATGAACCTTGGAAACATGATGCTAAAAGAAGTCAATCACAAAAGCTCATATATTGTATGATTTCATTTATATGAAATGTCCAGGACAGACAAACACAAATCCTGAGAGACAGAAAACAGATCAGTGGTTACCTGGAGCTGGGTACAGACTTTCTTTCTGGGGTGATAGAAATGTTCTGGAATTAGACAGCAGTGGTAGTTGTACAACATTGTGAATATGCTAATAACTACTCAACTGTCTACTTTAAAATGGTTAAATGGTGACTATTATCTCAATTTTTTAAAATTTGGAAGAGCAGACTACGTGGATGGCACCCCTGAGGGTGCTCAGCTGCCCTCCCGCCGGCCCTCCTCCCTGTGGCCTCCCAGGAGAATACCAAGCCCTGCAGGTGGCTCTGCTCCCACCCACCACGGAGACTCCCCAGCTCAACTGAGAGGGCTGGGTCCAAAGCATAGCCTTGTCCATAAGCCAAAGGAAGGGCTAGGCATTAACTTGGTCATTTAAAGAAACTAGGTATTTTGTCTCTCCTGGCCAGGAAAAACTCATCCCTGGTAAATATTAATCAAACAGTAAAAAAGGGTAAAGAGTAAAAACTAAGTCTTCCTCCCACAACCCTGACACCCACCAAGTGCTTCCCCAGAATCAACTGCTGACTCAGCAGAATCGAATCGCATTAAACTCACCTGGCTCCTAGGGCACTGAGAAAACTACACATCAGTTTAATGATCCATCGTACAACTTTGAAAGGGATCGAACAGTCTTTCCTAAAGAACATCCTATCCATAAATTAAGATGGCCATTACTTTATAGAAGAATCATTTTTCAGATTTAAAAATAAAGCCAAAGCCACTGTCGGGAAGGGCCTGCTGTCCCCAGGGTACCCCTGTCCCTGTGAGTGCTCAGCCAGACTATAACCACCACAGGCTCCCTGGGGCACAGCACACAGGCAATGAACTGTGTAAACCAACCTCCTAAGCAGCCCTGGAATTGGTCTTCAGTGAGAGAAAACCATGGGAAATTTTGCCTAGGGTTTGCCCCAAGGCCCAGGGGGCTCCTGCCAAAGCAGGTATGGGGCTGTGCCTGGGTCACAGAGGTCAATAGCAGCACCAAAGGGCAGCTGGGGCTGATGCTGTCTTCCAGACCAAGTCCATGCACTTGGCAAGGCTGTGACCTGGTCCCCCACCCTTCTCCCCTGTGGCCTGGTTTATACCAGGCGGGTTCCTGCACCTGCACCCACTCCACCATTCCATACCCTCTTGCCTTCGCACACACTAAGTCTCCTGCAGGGAACCCCCTGCCTGTCCGTGCCTGGCCACCTGCTGTTCCTTGGCGACTCAACAGAAGGAGCCCTCCTCTAAGATGCTACCTCACACCCTCTGGACTCTTGGGCTAAGTCTCACCCAGGATGCTTTTGAATGACTTCCACCGAGGCCTGGACTACACAGCACTGCTGTTCGCTGTCTGCACCTGACCAGGGCCTAGAAGGCATAGACCGTTACCTGTTCGTTTCAGGGCTCCTGCACAGCAGGACAGGGCCCAGCATCTGGTGCACTGCAGCAAACATCAGGGGATCCAAGCTGAATATGAAAGAAGGTTCTAGTGGGGGAAACAGGGACTCCAAGAGGCACAGGCAAGAAGCCACAAAATACACTATTCAAAGTTCCTAGACACAGAACCTGTGGGTCAGTCTGGCCGGCACGGTTCAAAGCAGGGCTGTCAGGCTGGGAAGCCCTCACAAAGCCTGGTAGGCCAAGCTCCTACTCAGCAATTAAGAAACTCATGGGCCCAAGATCATTACCCAGATCAAACCTGTTGTTTATCATGCCCATGTTTTGAATTTCCACAAATTCTCTTAAATTTTGCACTAAGCCAAACTTTAAAATATTCATTTAGCCTATTAAAAACTGACTTTCTATTACTTTAACAAGTAACAAGAACTATAGCAAATGTATCCTCTGTCCATTAGCAGTGGTGGTAAGCACATCACAATTTCCAGCTAATTACAGCAACTTGATTTGGATGTTTCACGCTGTGTATTACAGTTTCTTAAGCTGGGTGCTGGGTGCAATTCTGAGGCTGAGAGAGTTGAAATGTGTCAAGAGAAGGGATGTGTCCCAGAGAAGGGACAAGTCACTTCTGATACATGTGGTGTGAGACAGAGAGCAAATCAGCTTTCCCTCTACCAAAGCAGAATACCATTCAAAACAGAAACAGAATGCTGTGCCACCATCCTCAGAGAGGAGGGCAGGGCCTGTAGGATGCCCACCGAGGACTGGAGGAGCCTGGACACCCACCACAATCGACCAGACCTGACCAGATGAGAGACAGCAAAAGCACTGCACGGGCCCCTCACCCACCCAGCAGGCAAGCATGGGAGACCAAGGATGGGGCCTTTACCGAACGATGGCCAGGGATCCGAAGTGCTCTCAGGAGCCGCTGGCCCGCCCCAGGGGTTGGTCTGGCTAGCTGAGGAAGACGGGCCCCAGGGCTCTGCTTTCTGGGCAGCAGGGCCTGAGCTGGGGAGAGCATCCATTAAATCCAACAGAGTGGTCTGCTGTGGGTGGGAGCCATGCTTTAAGACAAAGAGAAGGGGACAGGTTTTACTTTGCTACAGTTATCACAAATACCCAGGCACTAATCCTAAATATCGCCCACACCTCTCCCTATGCTGAGGCCCCTAGGAAGGGCCAAGAGCAACTTGGAAACCGAGCCGCACCCGCTCCTGCCCCACCCCGCCAGCTTCCCCAACATTCCAGCCTCCCAGCCTCCCAGGACCGCCCAGGCTCCAGCCACACCAAGCTATTTACTGTTTGCCAGATGCCCTGTTGGCTTTCACACTGCCCTCGGGATCTGCAAACACCTCCAGGCTAACGTGGGCTTTTGCTGGGGCTGGAGCCACCCTCCAGAACCCATTCGGGCCAGGCCAGCCCTCCTGGGGGCTGTCCCGCCCTCTCCATCCCAACCCCCCCCCCCACCGGAGCCCTCTGGCTATGGTGTGAAGGGGTCTGTCTCTTGACTCCACAGTAACAAGCTTGTCGGGAGCACAGCCACGGCCTGGTTGCCTCTGTGTAAAAGCAGAGGAAGCTGCACCCAGAGTATGGAGATGACAGCGATGCAGACCAGCACTTCTAGGCATGCCTTTCCAGGGATATACTCCAAAGCACTTGCATTCGGCTTATTTACCAGCCGCCCGAGCCATGGGGACGGGCACTATCATTGCCTTTACAGAGGAGGGGACAGACAAGGCCAGCTCGGGTGTGTTTTCAGACAAGGTGTGTTTTCAGACAAGATAAGGCGCATTCAGGTGTGTATTCAATTGCAGTCTCACCTGCTGTTGCTCACCTCGGGCATGCGTCACTTGTGGAGGTTGGGGGACTCACCGTGCATCCCAAGAGGCAGGTTAGGCGGGGGCCGGGGGGAGATGTTTCGGCAACAACTAAGGTACAGCATCAAACAAGCTCTTACCTCTTTCTTTTTTGGAACCTTAACTGTGTCCCTTCGGCTTTCCTCCAGGGCCATCTGCAATCTGAGGTCATCACCCCGCCTGAGGCGTTCTTCCTGCACAGGGACAATGAGAGCTTGAAGCTGATGGTAACTGCAGTAACATCACTGCACAGAACAAGTCCCACTGGCCAGCAACAGGAAATGCACATTGCATCGTGCGTTATTTCAAAGGAAGATTTAAAAACAACTTGTAAACACAATGACTTTCCCATCCCAAACGTGTGGAGTCAGAAGGCTCCTGGCTCACTGCGCCTCTTGTGACCTCAACCCCTTGGGGTCGCACCAGGGAGACTGTGCTTCATCTAAAATATATTTTTCTCAAAATGAAAATGGCTTTGTAATTCTTTCTACTTATAGAAACAATATGTCTCCTTATAAAACACAAATCTGACAATCCAGAAAGGAATTAGAAAGAGGTGAAAACCACGTATCATTCCGCCTCCCACTCTGCTTCCCGAAAATGACTACATATTTCTATGATTCCTAACAGAAGTGATTCATTATATTTATTTGAGGCAAAGTCACTATATGCAAAAGACAGGGTTGTACTAGCTTTTATATAATATAATGAATATAAATAAATATATTCCTTATATTTTATTATAAATATTAACCAAAATGGTCTCAAACCGTCCATCCTTCTCTGTGTGCTCAGTGGACACTCCCGGGTGCCTTATTCCTAGGTGCTGGCCCCAGAGCCACGAGGACAGAGTTACTGTGTCAGGTTCCCACTGCAGGGACAGAGAGGTCATGAATGAAGCTGTCCATTGCTACTGAGCTTTAGGATATTGCCAGTTACAGACACACAACCTTACAATACTCAGAGCTAACTCTCCCTAATATTTCTCTGAACACCAGCTTCTAAATGGGAGGAACCCGAGCCCAGCTCCATCTACCCTTTTTAACTAAAGGTCAGTGGAGACAAATCTGACAAATGCAACCAAAGAGATATTTCTACAGTCACTTTGATCACTCCTTTCCCTCCTCCCACGTTTTAAAGTAACACATGCTTCATAAAGAAAAATGGGAACTGAAAAAATCAAAAGTACACATACTTCTGTCATCGAAACATAAGCACTCTTGTTTCCTGGAGCATTTCCTTCCAGCCTCTGTTTCTCTGCGCATCTCCTGCTGCAGCTCACCAAAGTGCCTTGGCCAGGGTTGGGCCACTCCTGCCCCACGGGCCTGCACCCCAGCGCCCATCCCACACACTACCCTTCAAGAAGCTTGTGCGCTGAGCGCACTTGGGGAGAGCCCAGATGCTCACTGGGTCTGCACAAGTATTTCTGGGAAGCGGTTTTGACTGGTTTCCTCCCCTGGCAACAACTTCCCCAAAAATCTTCCTTAGACATAACTTTGCATGGGACCCCTCCCTGACTGGGGGCAATGTGTGACAAGGACATACCTGTGGCAACACAAAGTGCCATCTTGGCAAGCACATCCAAAACATTTTGAAGACAGGGCTGGGTGTGCCATCATCCTCCCTGGGAACCACCCTCTGCCCCCTGACAGGCAGTCACTGTGGTGCAGACCTGCCCAGGGCGCTGACCTGCTCAGCCACTTCTCTGCTCATGGCAAGTGCCAGCTGCAGCTGAAGCTCCTCTTCTCCGCTAGTCTGGGGCCGGGCTTGCTCCAGCTCAGACGACACCCTCGGTGAGGTGGCTGTAGGGGAAGGCAAAGTTACCATATGCAAAAGACAGGGTAGTTCCAGCTCACACCCAGCAGTTTACTGGTCAGAACCACAACCCACTCCCATCTCAAGTCTGGCAACAGCCCACCAATGCAGGCAGAGGATAGGAAAGGTCTGTAAATGTTTCAAGGTTAAAATCAAGTGACAGTCAAATGTGACTTCACAACTACATAAGCCACATGTTGCCGACTCAGAAGATGCCTTTGGGTATGTAGCCCTCTCCAGGATGAGAAGCTCAGTCTTCACTGCAGATCTGCACTGCTCCAAAGAGAAGACCTAACTCAAAGACCCAAAGTATAGTTCTTGAAAAGCTGGACCAAAGAGCATCCTTCACACAAGTGCAGGGCACCCTGGGGACCAAGGACTCCATTAGGACGCAACTACATTTAAGAGTTGCACTTTGCTCTCGCAGTGTTAAGAACCCTGGAAAACAAAGCCCGCTCATTTCTGCAGTGACCCTGAACACTTCTGTTTTCAGGGTCACATTGTACACTGACTAGAAACGAATGCAGACAAAAATGCAGACACACATGCAGACATTTTTGCTCTAAGTGCTCAGCTAATTTAAATACTTATAAGCAGCTCCTGGAAAGACAGTTTTTTGGTTTTTGGTTTTTTTGAAGGGATGAGATGTGAATTCCTAGCTAATGTAACAAACCCCAAATGAAGGAGTCTTTACAATCACACCATAATCCAGCTGGGCCTCCCCCCATGGGAAAATACTGGGGCTTACACAGCTATTAGGAAGTTTTATGGATCAGGGAATCTAGATGCCTCCAGAAATTAGATGTAGAGCTTTGGGAACATGTACTAAGTGTGTGCCCACCTCTGCCCCATCCCAAGAGAGTGTCCACAGCTCCTCTAAAATTCTTAGAGCAAGGCCTGCCCTCTGAAGAGGTTTGGAGCCACTGCCTTGGATGGTTCTTCCCTCTGGGCCTTTGTGCATATTGTTGCCTCAGCTCACCCACCCCTTCCTCCTCAGTTTTCAGAGCTCAGCTTTCGCCACCTGGTCCTCCAGGACAGCCCTCCACCCTGAGGCTGAGTCAGACTCTGGACCTCCCTCTTGAAGCATTCACCCCTGGCCGGCAAGGCCCTGTGGGTGGATGCTTGCATGCACAGACAGATGCAGGCAAGGATGGATGGATGGATGGACAGATGAAGAATCCAACTGTATGGCTAATGAGCAGTTGTTTTAAAATGTTCTAATTATGTATTAGTCTACTTCTCTCAATACGTCCATTCTAGCACACCTAATATCAGGATTCACTCAGCTAAATGTTGCTTATGCTAAATCTCCAATCTAAATCTGTTTCTTAAGGTTTGCCTCTTTGGGAAAAAGTAAAAGACTGGGAATGATTCCTGACAAAGGAGGTTTCCAGATGGCTAGGCCCTGGCTACAGTGAATAAAACAGGAAAAGAGGCCTAAACACAGCTCAGGCCACAGAAGTGACCCACAGAAGAATCAGGGAGGCGCAAAGTAGCTGCTTCTGAGCACAGGGCTAAGGCGGGGTGGGGCAGGGGACTGGGACCTTCTCTACATTGAGACGTTGCCAAAGCAGAGGCATTTTTAAAAATTTTAAATGAGATTTTAAAATTTTTAAATGAGGTTTTTAAAAACACACAAAACATATAGCAATAAAGTTTAATTTGGAACAATCCTGTGGCGTGAAGCACAATGTGTTTGCTGTGATTTATTGTCATCCAAAGAACCATCAATAAAAAAGCCAGCAACCAATTGCCTCATAAGTCTCTGCCAATTGCACGGATAGGTCAAAGCACAAAAACAGTGCTGCAGTTATAAAAAAGCACAAATGTATTTTTTTTTTTTTTTTTGAGACAGAGTCTCACTGTATTGCCCGGGCTAGAGTGAGTGCCGTGGCATCAGCCTAGCTCACAGCAACCTCAAACTCCTGGGCTCAAGCGATCCTCCTGCCTCAGCCTCCCGAGTAGCTGGGACTACAGGCATGCGCCACCATGCCCGGCTAATTTTTCTATATATTTTTAGTTGTCCAATTAATTTCTTTCTATTTTTAGTAGAGATGAGGTCTCGCTCTTGCTCAGGCCAGTTTCCATCTCCTGAGCTCAAACAATCCGCCCGCCTCGGCCTCCCAGAGAGCTAGGATTACAGGCGTGAGCCACCGCGCCCGGCCAAATGTATTTTTCTAAATAAAATCAAGTCGAATCCCATCCTAGTGCATCATCCCAATTATATTTTACAAAGCATTTCTTTAGAAATAAAGCTAGATGGCAATGAAAGTCCTCAAATCCATCTTAACAATCTGATATCTTAATAATTCACCAAAACAAAAAAGTATTTTGTTGTTGTTGGTTTTGTTCCCAAACCTCGCCTATGCCAATCAGAATACTCAGTTTGGGCTTACTTGTGCTCAAGAAGCAAAGATGTTGCCACCCGCATTGAAGGGGACAAAGGAAGCCAGGCAGTTTGGGGGACTCTCCCTTCCAAAGCATTAACCACTACTCCAGCCGCCTGTTCCCAGTCTCTTTCCTGATAAATAATCTCTGAGGCTTGGTTCCCAAGACCCTCAGTTTGTAACACAGCATCTCTGACTGACATCCTCCATTTACCACCAAAGGGCAATCTGGAGTGAATGAAGTAGAAGGCCCTAATAGCCTACCCCATCCCACAAAAAGCGCTCTGGAAAATGAGTCCCATCCCGGCAGGGAAGCTGCCACTGGCTTCACTGCCACAGCGCCTGACCCAGCCGGGCGAGGAGGGGATGGCACAGGGCTCTGTACAGGGCCTGCCGGGGAAGGGGGCCTCCAGCTGCTGGCCAGACTGGCTTCCAGTGCAAACGGACACGTTTGTGTCTACCACACCTGATGCTGTTAGAATAAGGCGCAGCCGGCACAGCCGGAAATAGCTCACCACATCAATGTGGAAACCAAAGACAAAGGGTATTCCCCTGAACACTGTGGTTTTCATAAACGGATGTACAGCTCTCAGTTCCGCAGATGGCAGAATTCACAGCCACCACCCCTGAATATCAGCTGAGCTACACACAGCGGATCTGAGCTTCGAGGCAGGGTTCCAGCATAGACATTCTCGCCTCAGTGACAGCAACTCAGCCCACAAAGGGCCTCTTGTGCTCACGCACATGACAGTGAACACAGATGTTGTTGTGAGACAGGCCTGAATGCACCCTTCAGACCACCTGAGCCTGGCCCTGGCCCTGCTCTGAGTATATGAAGGTTCACAGCTCATAGGGACCAAGGCAAAAGCAAGTGCCCCAGGGATGTGCCACTCTCCCAGCCACTCTCTGGAGGGAAGAACAGGAATTGTTAGCTCAGGCTCATCACTAAGTAGCATCAAATGCACACGGGATTCTCCCACCACTAAGGCACCTTCTGTATTACGAACGCCACTGGAAGAGCTCCAAGTCTTCACTGCTGTGGCCAAGAACTCTAACCACGGCGGGCCTCATTTCCACCCTTTCCAGTCTGTTACATCGGCTGAGAGAAAGCCTCGGAAGAGGCTGAGCAAGGCGGCTAGAAAAGCCCAACATTTCCCTCAAAATACAGCCCAACGTGAAGACCAAGAAATTCCTCCCTGCTCAGACAGATGAGTCTCCCCCATTCAACTCCGCACTGCCTGCTCCAGGGACTGCCCTGGCAGAACCTGGGTGCCTGTACCCTGTCTGGAGGAGGGACCCTCTTTCCCAAACATGCTCCTAAAACAAAGACCAGAAGATTTTCTAATAAAGATACTTCAGCAGGCTGATTTCAAGTAATATAAAGCAAGGCAATCAACTTGGTAGAAAAACAGGAAATCGCCTATTATCAGCTACATTGTGCAATTTTCCTAGAAAGTACTGAAGCAGCATCTGCCAATCACATCACGATGATGAAAGGGACCAGATACAATACACAGGACATGACTTTATCATCAAATGGCTCTGTGTGGAGACCAGCACGACTTCTGGTATGTGAGCCTTACACGGACTCCGTGGAGCAGGCGGCCGGGAGCCTGGTCTGGTGATGATGGGCACATAGGCATGTCTGCTAACTCAGTGAGAATGCAAGGTTGCTGGGCCTGGGGACCTGAGGACACCCCATGTGGGCCCAAGCACTGCTGCCACCACGTATGCCCTGTGTGTGTCAGCTGAGGGGAGACCAGGTGTGGAGAGAACACTGAATGGACAAATCCCGTCTTCATCACTGACCAGCACTGGGACATCTGACAGCCTTACCTCTCTAAGCAACTGCTGCCACATCTGTGAAATGGAGACAGCAGGGCCTGTGGGAGGAGGGAACAAGCTGACCTATAAAAGGGGTCAGGAGTGTGGGGATGCAGCTGGCTGTCCCCCACAGATTCCAGCCCTGCCCCAGTCGGTCACCCTATCCTCCATCAGTGACCACCAGACCACTTGGAGCTGGAGCTCTGTCAGGCACCCCCACCTTCCTCCTCACACACAGAAAACCTGGCCCCTCCCGGGCCTCTGAGCTACAGGCCTGCAGCTCTGGTGGGGGCTGGGCTCTTTCTGCCGGGTTGGTGTCCTTCGAGGGAGGGGCTGGGGAGCGCTGAGCCCAGGCCTGCTGAGGGCCAGCTCTCACCATCCAGTGACATGTTCTCCTGTCCAGGCAAGATCCATCTTCATTACTGAATGGCAACAAAGCACATACTGGGTCTTCCCCAATACGGTGACATCTTCCTGTGGTTCCCTGGGCCACGTCCCGCATCAGTGATGACCTCAGCCACTAAGGACACTCCTGCCCAGTAGCCGTGGCCTGAGCTGAGCAGAGGCTTCTGAACACAGAAGATGCTCCGGGGCTCTCACTTTTGGGCCCACGGGGAGGAGCAGAAAAGACTGCTTTTAGTCGAATGAGGTAAATTATGAGAAAATAAACTCAGATTATCTGAGGTAACGCTAAAAAAAGGAATATAAATACACGGTGAAAAGGCCAAAAGGGTGCAAAATAAGAAAGGCACCAAAGCACAACCACAGCCAGATCATTGTCCAGCTGCAAGGCAGATGTGACTTTACAACAGAGGGACAAATCTCAAAGCCACCTTGAGGTGTAGCCAGCACTGGCACCACCATGGTGGGACAGGCTGCCTACATCATGCCACCACCCATGACTGTCCCAGCAAAACACTGACATGCATGGAATCCAGGCCCTAAGTGTGATTCCTGGTTCACAGGAAGTTCAGGCCAAGGATCGGGCTGAGCACGGCAAGGAGTGGCAGACAGACAGCCCCAGGATGCTCTGCAGGATGACCGGCCCAGTCCCCTTAGTGTATCAGGGCCCTGAGGAAAAGGGAAAGCGCGGCACTGAGACAGACTACAGGGGCAGGATGACCAGACACAGCCCCACGGTCCTGGGGTGCTCTTGCCTTAGACCAGCGTCGAGACAGTTTCAGGACAGCAGGCACAATCTGACCGGGGCCTGGGCATTCTGTTATTGGTACTGATAATCACTGATTTTGTGAGGTATGACAGTGTGATCTCCAGGAAGAGAGGTACGCTGGAGTATTTAGGGGTGGAATGGGATGATGTCCACAGTTTATTCTTACATATTTCAGTACAAAAGGAAGCAAGAGCCACTCCTCTCACCCCGCCCCAGTACCCTGCCCAAAGGAAACAACTGTTCACATTTTCTTGTGCTTCTGTGTGTGAGTGCAGTGGCACACCTCCTCCCGGCACGTCCCACAGTACCCCCTGACATTCTTCTACTACCTGGGCCTCCCCAGGCTGAGTGGTGTTGGCCTGAGAGAGGCAGCCCCATGTGGCGCGTGAGAGCACAAGCCCTGCAGTCCCCACGCCTGGGCTTAAATCCAGGCTCTGTGGATTCTTATTGTGTGACCTTGGCCCAGGTGATTAAGCCCTCAGTGCCTGTTTTCTCACCTGCAGAGTGGAGACGAAATACCTTCCTCGTCGGGTTACCATGTAAAACCACATGCCACCTGCACGACACTCACTAGTCTCTCAACGAGCCCCCGTCTGTGAGGGTTCCTGCCCCTCTACAGACCAGGGCTGGGGCCACCTAGACGGGGAGAGGTGAGTCTGACCCTGAAGGTCTTGCTCTTCATGATCAACCCTCTCCACAGATGAGGGAACCCGGCCCAGAGAGGGTGAATGGCTTGCTACTCAGAGCTGCCCCGTGGCAGGATAAGAACTCGGAGCCAGGACCCAGGACCCAGGACCCAAGTCCCACACTTGCTCGGTTTAGCCCCTTAATCGGCTACACTTGTGCACACAATCCCATTCCAGGCCTCCTCTAGGTGTGAGGAAAGTCTCTGTTCTCACGAGCTTGTTCTCTAGTAAGGAAAGACCACAAACAAATTTAAAAGGCAGGGACTGGCAGGAAGCAGCAGGGTAAGGATAGCTTGCCGGGCTGTGTTTGGGAAGGGACAGGAGATGCTGGAGCCCTGGGAAGCTGGGGAGGGTGGGGGAACTTCTGCTCGAGCGGAGGGTGCGGAGGGTGCCCGGGGTGCATAATGGAAGCGCTGAGGGGGCTCGCGGCTGAGCGGAGCAGTGATGCCATCTGACTGGGCCAGAGGGCAGCAGTGGAAGCCTGGGCCAGAATAGTAGCTTTGAAGGAGATGAGAAGCGGCCAGAGTCTGAACGCATTTACTTCAGAGCCTGTTACACCTGGAGATGCTTCTGAACCACCTGGCCGCCTCACAGCTCCTGCACAGCAGGGTGTGGCACTGCGGGGGGTGTAGACTCACCACCTGCAGTGCTCTCTTCCCACTGGGTGTTGTGGGCAGAACTGGGCGCCCCCCCCAAATATGCTTAAGTCCTGATCCACCTCAGAACATGACCTTATTTGTAAATAGATGTAATCAGTCAGGATGAGGTCACACCAAAGCAGAGTGGGCCCTGAATCCAGTACGACAGGTGTCCTTGTAAGGGGAGAAGGGACCCAGAGGCACAGACACAGGAGGGAGAACACGAGGGACCATGGAGGCAGAGACTGGATAGAGACTGCAGTGACACAACTGCCAGCCAAGTAACCCCTGACCCTGCTCACCCTGCCATCCCCTGGGCACCTACCAGGCTGCACATCAGGCTCTTTCCTGCCTTGGGCCTTCGCCTGCCCACGCTGCTCCCTCGGCCTGTGCACTCTCCCTGCAGTCCTCACCTGGGAAAGCGAAACGCATCCTGATCCCCAAGTGTCAGCTCAGTGCCACCCTCTCAAAACACGTTCTCCCTGGATGTGCGGTCAGGCCGGTCTCTGACCAGAGTGGGGGCTCGACAGGGCAGGGGGCTCACAGCCCCTGACTTGCCAGCACCGCAGCAGGCCTGGCACACAGCGAGCACTCGGTGGGGCAGCTGGATGGGCCTGGCCTACAGCCTTCATCATCTGGAACGACACGTTTACACTGCTCTCCTGCATTCAGCTTCTGCCTTCCCGCATGGCTGCAAGCGCTAGGAAGGCAGGGACCATATCAGCTTTGCTCCGGGCACAGAGTGGGCCCTCTAACATCTATCGGCTAGTGTTCAAGTTTAGTTTCTGGCTGTAATTTCCTCATCACGACTCTGTGATCTGGGTACTGCTGACTCAGTTTACAGACAAGGAAGCTGAAACCTATGGAGAAGAAGGCAGAGCCCCAACAGTGTGGCCACATTTAAACCCCAACACAGAGCTGGTGATGGGGATGCGGGAGGGTAAAGCAGAGACCAAAGGCAGTCAGTCCTTACACTTGTCTGCATGATTCAAACCCATCACCAGTCAGAAATAAAAATGCAAGTTTGTGCTGTTCTCTCTGGGCTACAGATTAAGCTCTCTTCGCTGTGAGAGCACCAGCTCGTTGGGGAGGAAGGGATGGCCTGACCAAAACACGAAGCAGCTTTTTCTTCCACTGCCACTTCCCCAGGGTCCTCTGGTTCCTGATGCTTCTGTCCACAGTGACAGTAACAAAGCTACAGTCCGTCCTGCTCTGGGTGGAGCACTGGGGGGCCCAGGCCCACCTGCGGCCTCCCCTGGAGCCATCCCCAAGTCTCCAAGCAGGAAGGAAAATGGAAGGAGGGGGCGCTGACGCCCACGCGGTGCCAGCAGAGGGGAGCGAGCACAAAGCGAGGTGGGAGCTTCAACAAAGACAACATTTATCTCTTTTTAATCCAATCATAAACTTAAAATAAAGTATTTAAATGTCTATAGCAGTTTCTTAGAATAATACTACAAACAAGAAACTCATTTTTAAAATGAGTATTTTGATAGTAATTTCCATCTATTAAATTGGCAACAATCGTTTTAAAACAGCTGTGCCCGCTACGCGTCCAGGGGCTACCAACTGAGCACCCTCACCCGCCTCTGGAGGCACAGTCTGTTTGGAAGGCATCGCAATGCTTCAAGGACAGAATGGCATCCATACACTTTTCCCATTAATCCCACTTCTGGGAATTCTACATTGAAGAAATAATCCAAAGAATCCATTTTTTTTTTTCCAAAGAATCCTTTAAAAAAAAAAAAAAAAAGCTTTCTGCACAAAGAAGTTTGCCACGGCGTTACTCGCACCGGTGAGAAGCCAAGAACTGACAGTGGGAGCGGAAGAAGAGGTGCTGCGCCCTCCTGGAGCGTCCCCTGTGCGAGGTGCACGCCAGGCGCACACATCAGCACATGTGAGTCACACCATCACCGGGAGAGAACACCAGAGTTATGCCCCTCTTACAGATTCCAGGACTTAAACTTGGAGAAGTTAAGCAACCTGCCCAGGGTTTAACCTTCGAAATTCAGTTTAACTTTGTAGCAATATAGAAATGCATATAGAGAGGTAGATAAAAAAAAAAAAAAAAGAGTGGGTAACTCCTATTTCTCACAGGAATCCAGTGGTAAGGAGTCGGCTTCGAGGCACCCTCTGTGGCCAAGGGCACAGGAGCCACTGCTCCCGCACTCACAGCCTGGCCCTCCACTCACCTGCGCTCTGCAAAGCCTGCCCCCACCGGCCCCCACCGCAGGCACCACACAGGGCACTGTCGGTATGTCTGCCCCTCCTGAATGGGGCCCGCCAAGGACAAGGTCTACCAACAGATCCCTCAAAGCTTAGGGACAGGCCCTGCCACACATGAGCACAAAAATGAACAGATAAATGAATGTTTCACAAAATATGCTTGGAAAATGTCACGTGGTTATTAATCACATGTCCATAATGCTGTTATATTTTCTGTATAACATAAGACGTTAGATCTGTTGTGTTTTCATGGAACACTGTTCAGACCTGTATTCAGACTGGTCCGCACAGTTGCCTTTTGGGGAAGTGGGTCTTGCCCGAGCCTCCAGTTCCTCTCCAGATTAAGAACTGCTTGCTCTGCTCACAGGACTGCCACGACAAAACTGCACAACTAGAGGCTCACAACTGCCTGTGGTCACAGTCTGGACAACCAGGACCCTGTCACCAAAAATTGCTGGGCTGCTCAGTATGAATACAAGGAGTAACTGGCAGTCCAGCGGCAGGGCAAGGATGAGTTAGTAATCTTCACCCAGTGAAAAGCCATGTGTAGCTGTTAAAATGTTTACAGGGTTGTTCAGGAACCATAGAAAATGCTTCTGATACAATGTCACCAGACAGAAAGCAGAGATGCAAAGTTATGTTTACAGTGTGAAAAAGAAAGTACTTAGGAAAAAAGTCCAGAAGGAAACATACTACTAAATGGACAACAGTTGTCTCGTGTAATAAGATTACAAGATACTTTTTTCTTTTTTTTTTTTTTTTGCATTTTCTAAACTATCATGACTGGAAATACATTACTTTTATAATGAAAAAACTAGCAGAATTACTGATTTCGTGCCCACATCACACTCACCTGTCAGAGTTGGAGGAGCAGGTCACTGAACAGACTCGTCGCAAGGGCACTGGCTGTCCCACTGAGAGCTGGGACTAAGCTTCCCGTTAGCAGTCAGCAGGAGGAGACCAATTCAATTTACAACGTCAATTTCCAAGCCACAGAAAGTAGGAGTGTCGCCTGCTGCCTGTAACTTTGTACAAGGGCACTGCTACTGGCCATCAGTTGAAGGGAGGGGAGGAAGAATCCTTCAACTGAGTAAGGCCTGACCTGGTACCTACAGCCCCCAGCACACTGCAGTCACCACCCCTGTGCTGCCCAGGGCCACCCCAGAGGTTCCAATTTGAGAGGTGTGGCCAAGGGTGTGACTCAGGCTTTGGGACATTTGGGGACATTTAAAGGCTCCTAGACAGCCAGCTTAAGAGTCAGTGGCTTAGGGAAAAGACAAAAGGCAACTAGCAAAATAAGGAGCAGCATTTTATTGCTAAACAAAACAACTATGAATCACAGTGTTGCTAAACACAACTTCAAAGCATCTAGAACCACACAAATATATTAAATGTTCCTATATTTCTAGAAAAGCCCTCAAAATGTATTTTCAAAAGACTAACGCTCATGCCTGGGGCAGGTATCAACAGAGATGAGCACATCACATGAAAATACCACCACGTGGC
>NW_012152752.1:296807-359032 GCF_000956105.1 Propithecus coquereli
GCCTGTAGTCCCAGCTACTCAAGAGGCTGAGGCAGGAGGATCATTGAGCCCAGGACTTTGAGGTTGCTGTGAGCTAGGCTGATGCCACGTCACTCTAGCCAGGCCAACAAAGCCAGAGACTCTGACTCAAAACAACAACAACAACAACAACAACAACAACAACAAAAACCCTCCACAAAAAAAGAAGAGAGAGAGGAGAGAGGGAGGGGGAGGTGGGGGGGGAGAGAGAGAGAGAGAGAAAAGAATCATGGTTTTCTTAGCACCCATTTATCCTGTAAGTGTTTACTGAGCCCCTCTCCTGGTTCCACACAGTGCTAAGGACACAGCACTGGGCGTGGACAGGGTTCCTACTCTAACAGTTTGTTTTAGTGCAGGGAGACAGAAAATAAACGAGATAACTTCAGATAGTGAAAAGTACTCTGAAGACAATAAAATGGGATAACATGATATATAGAGAGATTATATTTAAATTATTAATATATGGTCTATTTTTCCATGCAAAGACAAATCTATCTTTATACCTTCCCTCCTATTTTTATTCATGTAATATTTAAATGCCTCCTGAAGTTGGCTATTTGGAGCTGGCAAGTGCTGTCCTGAGCATCCATGAATTGAAGACACTGTCAGCAGCTGTGACTATGTTATCCAACACCTCCTTTTCCTACTACACTTGTTGACAATTTATGAACAATAATTTGTTTCCCTATACTACAAAAGATGCTTTAAAGACACCGGAGCAGTGATGCTGATGCCTTCTCGCTGTCCCCGGCAGCAGCTCAGCCATCCAACAGCCCTAAGGAGACACACTGAAATCCTACTTAAGACCCAAGCCTTGGGGCAAGAATGAGCATCTTTTATGTTTGACACCTGGATAGATGTGTTAGTAGAACTGTCACCTTCTTGGGTGTGTTCACATTACTGATGCGGTTTCCTCCATGATTCCATTTTCCACTTGAAGGGATTAACTCTCTCTAGGGTAAGGTAATGTTCTGCCCTACCTCTGCCCCAGGACTGACTGCCCACCAAAAACAAAGGGCTCTTATGACTTACAAAACACATTTGTTCCAGCAAAATATGATGCCAAATGAGTCTCATCTCCCACCAAATTCCTGGTCCATCCCCAGAGCCAAGTGGAAGGCTTCTGAGGGCTGGACACATTCCTCTTCAGTTGGCTGTTCCTGGCCTTTCCTGACGCCAGGAAATATCTGGCTAGAAGGCACCAACCACCTCTCAGCCCTGGGCATGCCCCGCTGCCCCCTGACAGTGTCACTGGAGCTTTGCTACCTGCCACGACCTCAGGAGACCTCAACTAGCCCAGGCTCCTTCCAAGGTCCAAGTCCTTCCAAGTGCTTCTGAGGGATATGCTAGCTGGGTTTTCCTTTTTTTTTTTAACAATTAATGTATTTTCCCATATCTTTGCGTTTTCAAAAACAGACCACGGTAGGACTCCCTTTTTTAGATTGCTACTTCTCAAAACATTCTCTTTCACGTGTATACACGTTTCTGTGTGTACATGTGTCCTGTGAGTGCTCCAGCTCTAATCCCAGAGTCGGGCCAGCAGGGCTGCGCCACGGCGATTCTGGTTTACCCCTGAGGTTCCCTTGCTGTGGAGACAGCTTCCCTGGACAGTCCTCAGAGAGCCACTGGCCCTGGGTACTTCCCAGACACATGAGGGAACGGTGCACAAGGAAGCTTCCAGATTCTCCAGAGTTGCTACTGGGTTCAAGAATGGCTGATCACCGTGGAGGAAACATGATGGCCATGCCACCTCTCCAGTCTCTGAGAGATCTTGAACTCCCCTTGGATTCCTGCCAGGCCACTAGAAAGCAGAGGCACGGCCTGAAGGACTCTAGGCTCAGGCGTGGCCGGAGGGCAGCAGCTGCAGGTTGGGTGTGGGAGGCAGACCGCTCTCAGCCCTGCCCCCCACCTACACAGCACAAAGCCAAATCTGGATCCATCTCTAGCAACTATGCAAGATGTGAGCCTGGCTTTATTTTATTTTCTCACCCTTACTTTCCTTTTGTCCCAATTTCTTCTGGTGTCTATTTAATCCTGTGGTATTGCGGGTGTTTTGTAAGCCAACTCAAATCCTTTCTAGAGCAAAGCAGGGCAAATAAATTAAATGGTCATAATCTCTAGTAATCACTTGGTAAACCATTGTCGGCTAGTGTGTGAGGGGAGCAGCTTCGACACGGAGGAACAGTGGCCTGAAGGAACCCCTGCCATTCCCTGGGAGCAGACCTGAACCACCCCATAGTCAACCACTCTGTGCCAGCTAGAGTGCCGAAGGCATCACCAAGGCAGGGGCCGGGGGGAGCCCAGCAGGACAGTCCTGGAAGCCCTGGTGGCAGGTGCCTGCACGTACCTAGGCACTAAGAGGTGGACCTGCCATCACCTGGGGTGAGGGTGACTTTGGGTGCAGCAGGCTGAAGGGAGCAAAGCCCACCACTCACTTTGGCTCCAGGACTTCAGGCTGGTTCTGGTTCATGTGAGCAAATTAGGGGGCGAAGAGGATTTCTATTCTCTGCCTGCCTGCCTTTTTCTTTTCTTTTCTTCTCTTTGTTTTTTAAGAATAGGAATGCTGGCTGTCACACTCCCACAGAAATCCAAGGCTGGAGGCCACAGGTCTCCTCCAGGCTGCACAGCTTCCACCTACACACAACAGTCCCAAGCACCGACTACACGCCAGGATCACGTGAGGACAGCCAACACGGGTTAGCCTCAAGGGCCCCAGCCTTGGGTGGTGCCGGGGATTATAAAACCATGAAGTAAACACGAGTGCCAGGTAAGGCCATCAGCACTGTCCACGCCCCAACCACTTCCAGCATACATCCCCAGCCCCGAATTCTCTCCTTCAAACTCTCGATTCTGGGACCTTCTTGGCACCTCCAGTGCATGTCTGGTGGACACTTGACACTCAGCCCCCTTCAGCCTGCTGCACCCACAGTCACCCTCGCCTCAGGTGATGGCAGCTCCACCTCACCTCAGAGCTGGCCTCAACTCCTCTCTCATCCATCCAGTCCTCTAGCAAATCCTGCTGGCTCTTCTTAAAACGTAACCTGGCCACTTCCCAGACCTCTGCAGCCCCATCCGGGTCCAGGCCCCTGTCATCCACCGCCTGAATCAGGACAGTGGCCTCCTAACAGGTCTCCCTGCCCTTGCCCTGTCCCACACACAGCCACGGGGATCCTCCCAACCCTCCTTCTCATCATAACTCAGTCAAGACCCCCTTGGTTCAAAACCCTCCTATCTTCCTAACTAACTCTGAGTAAAAGTCAATGGGACTTTTGATGCAGACCCAGAAGACCTGACGGGACACCAATCTACTGAGCATGTAGTCTGTCCAAGGCAAGTACAGACCGTGAGGGAAACTACTTAGAAAATTTACAGCAATTTGACGTTATTACAGCATTCAAACACTGACACAAAAGGCATCCCTCTGATGGACTAGAAATTCAAGGAATGCTTCCAGCCAGAGGTGGTCTGAGAGGCCCTGCCCCATGCTTCCATCAGGCCCACCTCTGCCACGCTCCACCCTGACACACCCGCCACACTCCCTCACACAGCGCCAGCCTGGCCTGCAGCCTTTCCAGTCCTCAAAAGCCCTGAGCACATCCCACTTGGGGCCTGTGCATGGCCACTCCTCTGCCCAGAGCGTTCTTCTCGACCTCCACACAGCTACTCCTCCTTCAATCCTGGCTCCATTAGTACTACAAACCACCCACCCGACTCCTCACAGAAACACTCGGCAGGGCTGTTTTTAGAGTTTTGCTATTTCCCAGAGCACTCATCACATAATGTATAATTTATTTATACTGTGTTCTCCTGCCCCATTACCAAGGAAGCTCCACAAGGGCAGGGAGCTCTGCCCTGTACTTAGCACACAGTGCCTGGTGCACTGGAGCTCAGCAAATTCTTACAGTGAAGGGAACGTGGAAGCCCAGACAGAGCCGGCCCTGTGGACAGACATCAGCAGGCCTGACCACGTCTGGAATGTGCTTCTACAGGACAGGGGGACCCCAAGGACTGGGGGGCAGAGTTGGAGGAGGGCGCCTCAGGTCCACCAGGGAAGGCTTTGTCTGCCACGTCACCAGCTCTGGGATGGACCTGCAGGGAACCCTGGCATCTAACAGGGCTTTCTGAGACCCAGGATCAGAGCATCCTTTGTAAACCTACAGGGCGTCGGCCTGGGAGAGGCTGACAGCACGGACACCAGTCAGAGGGCTGTGCTGGATTCAGGCCATGGAATGAGATGAAGGACAGAATCTGAAGCTTTCTGAGGTCAGATTTACAGATGTATGCGGGAGGTGAGGTAGAGGGAGAAGGCGCAGGGAGGGGGAAATGAGATATGGCACGTGAAAGAAAGCTCCTCTAACAGCGCGTGACCACTGGTGATCAGGACAACAGCCAAAGTCACGAGAGGCCTTCCCGGCTGTGGCTGCTCTGGTGTGAAGTGGGTGTCTCAGCGCCTGCCTCCCCCGCCCTGTGGGGTCTGGAGTCATAAGGGCACCTCTCACGAACGTCTCTCCTGAATCATAGCCTGCATCTCACCGGATCGTTTTCTGAATGGCCAGCATGGTTCTGACTCCTCTACTGCTGTATGACAAGCAGGTGCGCTCCAAGCAAGACCACCAGTGTGCATATGTTAAGCACCACCCTTACATCCAACACTTTGTGAGGCACCAAGACAGAACAGAGAAGAAACATGGGGCAGGGTCCCACTACCAACAGCCCCCCTACCCTGCGACGGGGAGGGTATAAGATGTGGAGAGGAATGCACACACCAAACATTTAAGGGAAGAATGCAACTCCACATAACACTTGTTTGCTCCAGACTCTTCTAGGGCATGGGAAACTGTCAAAGAAAAAAAATACCTATTTTTATCTTTAACTCATACCAGAGCTGAAGGAGAGGAGAAAACCACACAGGCTGTGCACCCTGAGCAACTTGCCAGATTAGGGGGCGAGGGGCAGTGGGGACCCAGGCAGAGGGAAAGGCAGGCACAGGCAAAGGAGAGAGACAGACCCTGGACTGGCCGCAGTGGAGGAGCCGGCCAGGCCTGATCATGACGTGTAAATGCCTGGGAGAGCCAGCCTGCCAAAAGGAGAGCTGCAGGGCCGGGTGAACACAAAATTAACCTAAAAACAGACACTGCAGTTACTGAATGGGTAGAACACAGGGAAAACAAAGGGGGAGCCCCATGGACTTCTACAGGAACCTGCCGGGACAGCCTCCAATTATCGGGGGGGAAGAAGCTGGCATGCCACTCCAGAGCCTTTGGGTTACCCTTCTAAACATGCTGTGACCATTTACATTTTTTACAGGGCAAAGCTGGTCAGTTAAGAAGCCAAAATCCTGCATAAACTGTTAAGGGAAGACAGGGGCATGAAGGGAAATATCCCAGAGCTAAATACAGTGATCACACAAATACCCAAGTCAAACAAGCTGTAATATTAATGAGGCATGAATGAACAGTAACTGTTTCCAGGGCTGAATAAAGGCAGGCCAGCTTATCAGGGAAGTGGCACAAAAGCTGTCTGTGCCCCTTCTAGTAAGAGTAGAAGAGAATGGAGAGCTTTCTTCTCTGCAGCAGGGACCCCACTTGGGACTGAAGGTAGATTAGACTGAAAGCATTTTCTTGTAGGCAACAGTGAAAATCTGTTTCCAGTTTAACCCGTAACAGTTGCAGGCTCTAACCAGGATACATTATTAATTAGTCAAAAGAGAAGCCCCATTTTTAGTTACCCATTGAATTAGGTATCTTTAAACACTGTGACCTAAAATTGACAGTACAGCTAACTCTCTGTTTACCGTGGTAATTGGGATTTCAGGAAGGATAGCAGTTAATTGGGAGGCAAAAACAATCCCGATTTATGCTTGGCAAGGCATGTAACACTGCATTAAGGATGATGCTTCCAGTTACCATTCACTGAGGATCTTGTATCTGCCCAGCATTGTGAGGTTTAAATCACACATTTCCGGTTCAACTTGCCACCACACAGGTGGACCTGGCAGGCAGCAGAGCCCCTCCTGTTTGTCAGTTTGGGGGCACGGGGAAGCACAGGCCATCATACCATGCCTCACCTAAACAGCAGCTCCCTGTTAAACCTTCAGAGAACTTCTAGCAAGCGATGTGTGATCGCGTAAGGGGAGCGCGGCCAGGCCACAGCTCCCAGGAGAGAGGAAGAAAGAGCTCCTGGGTCCACTGGAGGCTGGACCGCTAGGCCCAGAGGAGACAGGGAGAGAGTTGGCTGTACTGGCACAGCAAGCACGTCCCCAGCAAGCTGCCCAGCATTTCTAGGAAGGAGAAAAGCAAACCGCCGTCCCACCTCGGGCTGCGCGGTCACAAGTGAGGCAGGGCTGGGACCAGTCACCATTTGGGCGGGAGGCTAGCCCCAGGTGCGGCAGGAAGGGGTGGCGCTGGCTCAGTGGCTGCAGCTCCTCACTCTGACCCAGCGGGGCCCCTGCACGGTGCTGGGGGCACAGCGAGGCCTCAGGTGCTGTTGGGCAGGGATACATACACACATACACACAGAGAGAGACACGCCATTAGAGGATACACAGCAGCCCCTGCAGGAGTCACAGGCCAAGACCGCTCAGGGGCCTGCCTCACCCCTCGGCCCTCTGTGCTTAGAAGCTATGAAAAGCCTGCTGACCACAATCTGACCCTGAACGTGCAGCTCAAGCTCCAAGTCTGAAGGAACCAGAAAATTTCAGAGCTGGGACCATGGCAGCATCATTCAGCACCTGTGGCTGGAGGCCACAGGCGTGGTGTGAGGATGAAGGGCCCAATCCAACAACCAGGCTCCTGCACCCTCCTGTCCCACTCCTGCACCAGGAGGGTTCCACAGACCATGTGTGGAACGGGATGCTGTTTCAGCTCCATGTTCTGTATCCTCTGGTTTCTTGAGAATAACGACCGTGGAAGGCTCATAAAGAGAAGAGCAGGTCCCCTCGGCAGTGCATCGCAACCACGGCCACGTGTCACAGAGGAAGCCAAGGCGGGTTGGGATCAACTCAATCCAAGGGGAGCTGTTCTGGGGGATGGTGAAAGGGTCCTTGAAAGAAATAAAACAATTTCACTTCTTAAAAGGTAATCTTCATTTTTTGGTGCAACGTAACCCTGAGGGAGACTTCTAGAGACTAAGGTTAAATTGTTTTCAAGTGGCTTCACCGAAGTCACAACCCTGGCTTAAGCAGAGCAGCTCAAACTAAAGGGGGAAATGATGATAACTAGAAATGGGACAAGAAAATGCTAACCTGCTCCAAGCTTGGTAATAATTTAGAATTCCTAGAGGCAGGAAGTCTGACTTTACCATGCAAATCTCCCATTTGACATATGTCTCGAAATGCTGGTGGTGGCGGTACAATGTCAAATTGAAACCTGCAAAAGCAGGAAACATTAGAAGCGGTCTGGTAACAGAACCACTGACTAAGCAAGGGTTGACAGGCTACAACTTCCTTTAGAAAAAAAAGTTTTCTGTTATGCTGACACTGATTCTGATCTGTTACTGATTCCAAAAAGAAAGGGCGTGAGGATCTGTACTTTTGTTTTTGCACCCAGAAGATATAATTTCTGCAACCCCCATCTCCATCCCCACCTAGCCCCACAAGGGCCACCAGTGCTTCCTGTCTGAGTGTAGGGTCCACTCTGTGGCTGGGCACAACACTGTGAAGATGGAGGGACCCCTTCCAATGAATGGCCAGGATGCCAGCGTGGCTCACAGAGACCAGCTTACGTCAGGCCTGAACTCCACTGCTGTTCCCTGAAATCTCTTCTGAACATGGGGCAAAAACCCCAAATCATCCAACACACAAAACCAGAACATAGACCAGCCCCACCCACTGCAGACCCAGCCATGCAACCAAATCACCGAGAACTCCCATTTGCATATTTGAAAAGGAGGTCTTGGCTCATGCTAACAACCTGTAGCGGTTTGGTTTTGTTTTTTGGATTTTTCCCCTCTTTAAGTGAGAGAGACATCCAATCTCCACCCTCTGTGATGCTGAAGTAGAAAAATACACTGAGCCATTCAAGAGACCTGCAACTCAGTCAGCTGAAAAACATTTAATACAAGATTAAAGAAACCAGATTATCAAGAAAGAGCATTCATTTCCTCCCGGCTACCAGCGTCAGCTCCCCACTGTACATGCAGCAGGACAGTCCCTTTGCTACCAGACCTTCTCTGAGGAGGAAGCAGGTGAGACCTGCCTTCGTGCCCACCTTCTCCTAAGGACTCAGGGAGTCACGAGAACCAGCCCTGCCCAGATGCACAGAATGAGACCCACAGAGCAGCAAAGGACTTCAGAGACCCCCAAGCCAGAGCAAACACGGGACCAAAACTCACTTTATAACTAGAACTCAAGCCAGACCAAGGGCAATGTTCTCTGGGCTGCCAAAGGCTAAGAACTGAGGACGGAGTCAAGCTCTGTTGTGGCCGCCACTCCTTAAGCCGAGGGCACCCCCCTAGCTGCCGCCTAGTGCTGCTGCACTGGCAAGGGGCGGGGAGCACTTTGATTACTCACAGCCATGGTAGGAGGCCGGTGATCCCCCAGCCTTGCCGTACTCCTGCTCCGAGTAGCTGGTGGAGAGGTTGGGCTGGCTGGACCCACGCCCAAAGGTGATCTGGTTGCTGCCCATACCAGTGGCAACCTGAGCCATGCGCTCTTTGGTCTTGAGAGCCTGGGCCCTCTCGGCCTTCAGCCGCTCCTCGTCCTTGAGAAGGGCCACCAGTTGCTTTGACTTCTCACGCACATTGATGCCCTGGTCCTTGCCATCGCGGTCTATGTACTGGAAGTCCTTCAGGGTCTGGATGGCAAAGATATTCTCTCGGCACTGCTGGGCCACCCGCTCAGACCCCGTCTTGATGAGATAGTCCAGCAGCGTCAGTGCCTTGTACACGTGCCGCCAGTTCTTGCCATGGTCATTGAGCCGCTTCCACACCATGCTCATGATCTCCGAGAAGGCCACTACATTGTAGGTCAGGTCAGCTATCTCGGTCATCAGAGAGCTGGATGGGCCCCATGGGTCATTGGAAGTGGCTTCCCGGACTTTGATTTCAGCTTCTGAGTAATTGTTCACAATGTTTTTCATCTGCCGTCTGATAGAAGAAGTCGTCATCTTTTTTCTTTGTTACAAACTTAAAGCCCTTCAAAGAGAGAAACTTCCCTGACCTTGTTAAGTCTGCACCCTAGGAAGGCTCAGTTTCTGCAATCAATCTAGAGCAAGATCCCTGAACAGTCATTTCCTCCTCTGGAGCCCGAGAGCCGAGAAGCTGGAAGCCATGACCTGGAGAAAGAAAGAAAACCCACTCCGTTGCGATGTGAGTGCCCTGGGACATGGGAAACTCCAGCCTAGACACTTTCGTGAACAGCAGGTGTTAGGTGTAACCGGGAGGGTATGAGTAGACACACCCCGGCCTCCTTAGGATGAAACTAACATAAGATCAATATCACCATTTAAATAAAGAATAAAATTTGAACTCAAGTTTAAGCCTTTAGAAGAAAAGTAAACATTATGACTATTACTCTATTTTCAAAATACTACCACTGGAATGGCTATTATGCAGGTTGTATTTTCACCGTCTGGCAAAAGCCAGCTGTGGAAGAATCAGAATGTTGGGGGAAGCTGATGCTTACAGACTTAAAATTACATATCCGGGCAAGAAAACACCTCCTTTCAGGTCTATCTTAACCCCAAAATGCCTGCCTATATCATTGAAATTGTTGAACATTTGGCTTGGTCCACTATGCTTCTGACAGCCCAGGAAATTCTCCTTGAGAACCACTTTTCCCCTAACTTCCCCTACTCAGAATTTTACAAAGGTTCCTGCCAGCTCTTACAGAGCAAGGTGAAAGACCTCTGCTTGGTTTTGTAAACTAAAAATAAAACCCTAAGCCCCCCTGCCAACTGAACAGACATGCTTCTTGGCCAAGTGGACCCCAGAAAACCTTAAAACTGAGTACCCAGCCAGGAGGGAAGGGTGGTCAAGCCTCATTATACCTACTCCCTTTTAGAGTTTAAACACAATTGACTAGCATTAATGATGAAACAGACATCTTTATGACAATAAGATACTAAGTTATTAACAGGACCTAAGGCCATGTTAAAGGCCTAGGCAAAGGTTAAATCACACCTGCTCAGACCATCAGTTTGCTTAAGAGATCACTTGAGTAGGTATATTGTGGCTTGTCTCTGTTAACGGACTCTCTTAACTTAAAACATTGCAAGCTCTCAGACAGAGCTTGCTTGTTCTGTTGCCCAGGCTCCGTCGCAGGCCACAGCAACCTCAAACTCCTGGCCTCAAACGATCCTCCTGCCTCTCAGGCCTGCATGAGCCACTGAGCCCAGCTGAGATTTATTTCTGGAACCAATTACAAATCAAAGAATCTTTGAACCCAACTATAAGCTATAAGCCACCCCCCTTCAAGAGGTCCCGCCTTTTTGGGTCAAACCAATGTACTAATCTATGATTTTACCCATAATTCCTATCTTCCTAAAATGTATAAAACCAAACTGTAACCCAACGGCCTGCAGACCACTTACTCAAGGCTTCTTGGGTATGGCTCCCCAGACTGACGGTCACTCATGTTCAGTTCAGAATAAACCTCTTTAAATTATTTTATAGAGTTTGGATTTTTTTTCCATTAGCAGCTTTCAGAAGCATCTGGCCCAAGCTAATACAGACTTAAAACTAATCTGGTTATAGCCCAACTCCCTCATTTCATGGAGCAGAAAATTGAGGCCCAGGGCTACACATTAACTAGCTCCAAATACATCATCTATCCCCTTTTTTCCTCCAGATAAGACACACTTACCAGGCTAGAGTGAGGTCCATGTCTATGACACTAGGCTCTGGTCCACACGGTTGGTGACCTCCATCTGTCTCATCACCAGTGAGCAGCCACACCTAGCACTGTGCCCAGCTTGGAAATAAATACTGTTGAATAAACGGATGTTACAGATTAAAAACAGTGTCCCTGTCCTCAACAAGGCCACAATCTGGCAGGAGATGGAGGTTTCTCTTCTATAAAATGAGAAAACTGAGGCCCAGAAGCCCAGGGACTACCACAAATACAGCAGCACAGCTGGCACCTGGACAGAAATCAAGGGGCTCCACCCACCTCCCCTGCCACCTGCTTGGCTCCTTTGGGTCCCTCAGTAAGGGCTGATTATTCTTCCTGGTAAGGATTATTCTTCCCAGGTCACGAGGTCATCTCGTCAGGACTCACTTCCAGCACCCTTGCACCAACCCTCTCCCTGCAGCCCGGGACCTGCCACCCTGCTCTGCCTGTGTGGTCTTTGGCTGGCCCCACCTTCCACATCTAAAGCCTCAGGCAGGCAGTGGGCACATCAAAAAAATAAGTAAACAAAAGGTGTTAGGAAGAGGGAAAAGCCACAGGAAATGGAATGATCACTCATCACATAGAGCCATACAAATAAGAAGGGTGTGATATTGTGAAATATATATTTGGTCTTGATCCCTATTTCCTGGCATACAACTCCCTAAAATCCTTGGAATCCCCAAAGCAGTGTTTTTGGGTGCTACTGATTGACTGGTGGCTGGCAGCCCCTAGGCAGCTTCAGGATGGGGGCTGGTCACCAGAAAGTCCAAGGCAGGATTAGAGGATTGGGACTCTCAGCCCCACCCCCCAACCTAAGCAGTGGGGAGGCTTGGGGGGGCGCTGAAGGTTAAATCAATCACCAATGGCCACCAATGGTTTAATTAGTCAAGCCTACGGAATGAAGCCTCAAAAAAACCCCAGAGCTTCCAGACGGCTGACCATGTGGAGGTTTGGCCAGTGGCGCACTGGGAAGAAAGCTCTCTGTCCCTCCCCCATACCTCACCCTAGGCATCTCTTCATCTGTATCCTTTTGTAACATCCTTTATAATGAGCCAGTAAACTTAAGTATTTCCTGAGTTCTGTGAGCTGCTCTAGCAAATTAATCAAACCCAAAGAGGGGGTCATGGGAACCCCAACTTGAAGCTGGTCAGTCAGATGTTCCAGAGGCCCAGACTTGCGAGGGATGGGAGCAGGGTGGTCTTGTAGGGCTGAGCCCTCAGCCTGATCTGAAGCTACTTCTAGGTAGACAGCGTCAGAATTGAATTGGAGGACGCCCAGCAGGTATCCGCTGCAGAGCTGATTGCTTGCTTGGTAAATGGGGAGAAATCCCCACACATTTGGTCACAGAAGTCTTCTGTGTTGATTGTTGCTGTTGAGTACTGAGTAAGAAAACAGGACAAGCACTTTAAGTTTGTGTTTTTCCACACAAAAAGGCGGACAGCTCATAAAAGTTCACCTTGGTGACATTCCATACATCTACTTCAGCCAAGGAGGACTTCTCTCCACCCTCAAATATGCCAAGGATTCTGTCTCCATCTGAAGCCAAAGAACTGGGCATCAGCTGAAGGCAAGCATATTCTGCTTCTGCAGTGATCTGCCATAAATCCTCTAAAGCCTATCAAAGGACCAGGGATAAAAACTTTTTTATGGTGACCTGTACATTTGATTTAATTAGGCAGAGATAGGATGGGGCCTCCAAAAGGAAAAAAAGACGACTGATTTTTAACAGTATTTCCCAGCTCAAAGTGCAAATGTATGTCAAAATCAGTAGTAATATTCAGATGTACTTAATGTCCAGGGCCCTACAACTTGCCAGGGACCACCTGACACTTCCATTTGTCAGTACATTTAGTAAACGGCAGGTATGACTGTCCAGCTTCTCAGAGAAGTGGGCAGAGCTGGCATTCACCACTGAAGAGGCCCTGGGCCACCTCCCTCCAGGTCATGAAGCAAGTGAGAGCAAAGGGTCCTGGTCAAAAGGTCTCAAATGGCTGAGAATATCTTAAGGGAAAAAGAACCCTTTCCTAAGGGAGAAACAACACCCTGGGCTCTGCTGCCTTCCTCTATCTGGCTACCTGGGAGGCGGAGGGGTTGGGTTACCTCCCGCTAGGCCCAGAGTCCTCCCTGGGAGGCTAGGAAGAGTCTGTGAGGCCCAGTCATGGCTCCCACTGAGCCTCCTAGGCCCTTGGCAGCAAAGAAAACGCAGTGATTCCTATGAGCTAGGGCCGGGGTGCCTTTGCCCTCCCAGACACAGGCTAGGAAAGGAACCCCAACAATTTAGAAACCCAGGCTGTTGACCAAGGCAGGGGCTTTCTCTAATAGGCTCAATTTGCAAAGACATCTGTCAGTGGTATCTTTGAAATACTTAGGCTTCAGAAAGAAGGAAAAAGCTAATAAAATATTTACTGTAGTCAAAAGACACAAAATAAAGTCTATATAATTTGCATAGCTGTCGGCTACTTCCTTAAAGCTCATAGACATGAGCAGCTTTCAGGACCTGTGGCTGGTGAGAAGGGAGAGAGATCTGGAGATAGGAAATCTCCACTAGGAGAAAGGACTCCAGAAGTGCCTCCAAGAAACCATTTTCCAGGCCAACCAGGTTACATACCTCACCTGGGCGAGACTTTGCAGACCAAAACTTCTGACTCGAAACAAGAGAGAACCCACGGCACACAAGCCAGGCAGCAGCACCCGGGCATTGCCAGCAGGCATAAAGCTCTGCGCTGCTCTAGCTGAACACCTGAAGCTCCATGGCTCTGTTGCACTTGGCGGTGTGCACCTCAGATCCCAGCATTTCCCATTCAAAACTTCTCCCGCTCAACCTCAGACTGTCTCCTGTCCCAGCAAACACCTGCCAGGGCTCCCTCCCACGAGCAAGCCCTGAACACATACCACCCTCGACAAGAGATCCTGTTATTTCTAGAACCTGAGTTTTGTTTTGTTCTCACTCTTTTCAGAATAGTTTGCATGCTCCACTTTCCAAACTGTCCTTCTCAATTTGACAATTTTCTTCCACTTCCAGCTGGCTGAGGCTGAATGTGCAAATACAACTGAAACAGATCACTTGTTACCTTCTGGGCTCCTCACTCCAACCTGAGGAAGTGTGGTCAGTTCACAATCATTTCTTACAGACCTGCAGGCCAGACATGGGTGTGTGTTGGGGAAGGGTGGGGGTGGGAGAATTGTCAAAATAAGAAGGAAAAGTAAACTTTCTTAAAGGTTTAGACCAAAAATAACAACCAAAAAAAGTGGAAAACTTATTTTCATTCATTACATACTGACAACTGAAGAGACCACTGCCATGAGAACATCACTAACCAGAAATACCTTTAGAAATCCAGTTCTACCAGCAGGTATTACTTAGAACTGTTTTATGCTAAGTGGTAAATGAATACCTGAATTTGTACAATTCTGTTACAACCTTAAATATTTTTGAATGGAGACAGCAAAGTGTGAGGTAAAATGGGATTTATTATTCAAAGCAAACAAATCTTTCTGCGCCTACCAAGAGAACTGTTGCAAGGGCTGGGCCAGCCCACAGAACAGCCATTTTATTTTCTGGATGAGCAGACAGGCCACCCGCCACCACACCTCCTCACTCTAGCTCCAGCCCTAAAGAGCCTACGTTTTGAAATTGTACTAATTAATAAATCATTTTATTAACAATCAGGGTTGCTGATGCACATGAGATAACTACTAATCACGCTGAGTCAATAAAATTCCAACCAACAGCAAAGAAACCGAACACACAGCTGGTCTGGGGAAGGGGCACCATGGGCAATGCAGAATTTGTCAGGCCTTTTGAAAGTCCTTAGGAGCTTCAGAGATTCCATGTAAAGAGCCACAATGTATTCAGTAAAAAGGGAACACTCACTTTTCTACAGCTAATTTCCAGAACTAGGGAAGGTTCTTTAAGCCAAATAATACTTTTATTTCCATCCTAGAAATGGAATCTGTTGGTTGTACCTGTGCAACAACTATATCCCCTTAGAAGGAGCATCTAGACCTTCAACTCAGGCCAGGCCAATCAGCATTACAGCCCCCTCCCCACCCATCCACCATTACAGTGGCTAGATCAGGGATGTGTTGACAATCCAGACTGGGCCACCTGGAGATCTCTCTGGACGGTCTCTGAAACTTCTGGGAAACCAGTAGGGTTGTTAAGCTCCTGGAAGACACCATAGGGCTAGGTCCAGAGTTTACCTAAGACTGAAGCAGACACCGAAGAAAGCAAGGAGCCCAGGAGAAGAGAAGGAGCAAGACACAACATCACATGGCTTGAGCCTCTGGGTCCACCTGTGCCTGAAGCCATTTATCCCCTGGACTTCTCAGTTATATGAGAAGTCATCCATAACCTACAGCAATGTGTGCTTTTGGAACTTGCATCTTCAAGTCCTGGGCAGGAAGTACTTGAGAAGACCAGAGAAGGAAAGGCAGCAACAGCCAAACGGCAAAAGGATAGCACACGTCCCATACCCGTTCCCCCAAAGAGACCCTAAGTAGAAATGCAGAGACATCAACCAGGCTCTCCTCAGCCACAGCTGACTTTCGTCCCAGGACTGATCAAGAGGGGCTGCAAACTTCCCAGGGAGGCTTGGTACTTTCCGAGAACGCAGTACTCCCAACCAAAGCCCAGAATCATCTACTCTTTTGCGAGGGTGACTTACGATGGGGACCATAAAGTAACACCTGGATCCCCCCATGTGGCAGGGAATAAGCTGGGAAAAAAAATTCTGGTATACCTGAAAACGCAATCAGAATTCAAATGACAGTGGAGACTGGAAGAGACTAAATAAAACAGCAAACAGAACAAAACTGGAAAAAAAATTCCAAGGCTAGGGTGATGCCCCTGGAGGCAAGAAAAATTCCATAACAACTCGCTCCAAGGGCTTCCAGAGCTGGGTGGGGAAATTCTTTCCAAATCTAGAGTTCCCAACCATGGGAAACAGAGAGGCTGTTCCCGGTTCCCAGCAGCCCAGGTGGGCCCATGGTGTCTCTCTGCCTCGTGCGTCTGGGGCGTTGCTGGCCTAATGCTAAGAACATGCTCACCCATTAGTTGGGGTCTACACCAAATCCCTCAGGAGATTTTGGGTAGTGACTTTTCAGCTGCAGTCATAGAGAATCAAGATCAGCTGTGAGGGAACTGTCTCTCAACCTTCCTCCCCAAACCTAACAGTCACAGGTCAGTGAGCACTGACTGTGACAATCCAGTCCCAATCAATAAATACTGAATGAACTGGTCTGTACATCTTCACCTCAGATGGCAGCTCTAACTATGTACATCTGGCAGCCTCCTATGACTCTATACATACTTCATTTTTCTAAAAGCAGATGACAGAGCTTGGGAAGGGGGTATACCCCACCTTTCCCTCAGTGTCACACCAGCACAATCTACTGACTGGATACATCAGAACCTCCTAGAAGCCTGTTCAAAAATTCAGAAACAGAGTGACTAGGGGCAGAGCTGAGAGGGTGCCGCATTCTTAACAAGCCCCCACAGTGACTTTGCGGTATGCTGAAGTGAGTGCCATGGTGCCCGCTGTGTGACACACACGTGCAATAAAGCACGTGTGCAATACTTTGTAATCCTCAAGTACCTGGTTTATCTTTCCTGTATGAGCAGTCCTTGAGGAAACATCTCCACCCTCCTACTGGGGAAGAGGGTACAACAATCACTGCAAGGAGGCCAGTCAGCGGGAAGCTAAGACCACAGCTCACATGACCAAACCACACAGGCTGTCCAGAAGACAACGGGCCAGTTAGGACAGTGCCAATATGGACAGTGCCACATTCTTTTCAACAGTCATCATTTCAGCTGAAAGAGAAAGGACTATTATGACTCTGCCTCAGCCAAGCTAGCACTAACTTAAAGCCTAGTAACTACCGCTCATGCAGAGGGAGAGAAATCCTTTATTTCCCTCACACCAGAAAAGCAGATTCAGCCAAAAAAGAAATGTCTTCACTAATTGAACACGGGCATCTATATACCAATGACTTCCTGTTGGTTAGAGAAATCAAATTTTGTATCAGTATCCAAAAAGTGGGCTAAAAAAATTACATTCATATACTTAAAGAATTTTGAGGGAAAACAAACATGTAAGACTTGTCTTCTAAATCATAGAGCAGGTAAAGTTAAACTGCTTGTGCGCTTTCCTCTCTCCCCTGGGACTTTCTTCTAAGGAAAGAACCCCATGGATGTCAGTTAACCTACCTAACTCGCTGCCCGCAGGAGACCCGCAGGGGTGACTGCGCAGGGAGAACACTCCCAAGCTGGTCCACACCACCCTTCAGGCAAGGAGGACGTCCTCCCACAAGGAGCCACCTGGGCAGCTTCTCCCAGGATCCAACAGCCATTGGAACAGGCACAGGAGAGCTCAAACTAGATGTCAGACAGCCTCCTAGGACTTTAACTGTCCTTAATTTTTCTAAAAGCAGAAATCAAGTACCCAAAACATATACAAGGAGTTTCAATTTTCTTTACCAACATGTCCCTACCGTTTAGTCTCTCTGGGAAGAGGAGCCTGTGGGGCAGATTATATGAGGTGGATGGTAAAGTCATTTTTAAAAACTGTGTGAAGCAAGGATAGGGTCAGGAGACCTGATTCTGGCTGTTCCTGCCGACACGGGAAATGGGGGCGTGATAAGCTGCACTTCCCTGCCAGGGCGGAGGATCAAGCAACCTGACCACTGCACAAAGGGGATGCAGCAACATGCCATAAAGGCAAAAGAACATTCTTTAATACTCCCCCACCTCTCTTCCACTCCTCAAAGCAGTTTTGCAAATAACCAAATCATGGACAACATTCTTCAAAACTCATGTCAAAAAGCAAACAACGTGGTTTCTGTTGGCCTGTGGGGCTCTGTGGTGGGCTAAAAGACAGGGCTTCCCTTTGGTCTTTGGAATCGTGAAGGGCAGCCCTCAGAACCCTTCCCTCCTCCAAGGAAGGCAGCTTGTGACCCCTGTGCAGAGACTGTCTATTTCTAACATGCTGAGACTCTGCTAGTGGAAACATCCAGTGACACACACATCCAGGGATGGCCACCTTGGAACGGGGGCCTTTGATGGCTTCACTCACCCCCACCCCACAGGACAGGACAGGCTATTACCATTTGATCAGTACAAATTTTCCAGCTTGAGACATCCGAAAAAAATGTAGAACTGCATGGGAAAATCTACATTCCCACGATATCATGCTTAAATTAGACTAGCTAGTGGCTCTGGTGGTGCTAGGTGCTGGGCTGCTGCCATCTCGCCAGGAGCTGGCAAGTGTGTGGAAGTAAAGGAGGGACCCGGAATCCGTCAGCCAAGTCCCCAGAGACTTCTGGTCTCAGGCACAGCAGTGACATGACACTTTTCTCAAAGGGAGCTCCAGATGCTGGCCAAGGAACAGGTATTTTCATACTGTGTATGTGCAAGACCACAGCCACGAGAAAAATGAGCGGTATGCTCACCTCCGCCCTCCAGCCAGCGCTCCTGGGAGTCGTGTCTGACTCTTCCCTCAGCAGCTGCAGAGGAACCAGGCAGATTTCTGTGGGTGGCAAGGGAGTGACTTCCACAGATTTCTGGCAGTGATGGCCTACGTTGCTGAGCCCCGCCAGCTGGCCATGACCCCACCCCACCCTGGGCAGCACCGGGGTGTGGGCGTGAGCCAGGTTCCCAGAGACCAGAGGGCAGGCGCACCTCAGGACATGCTCAAACCATGAGGCAGGGCATCCTCCATGTGGGCCCTGGGGAACCCTGTGAAGGACTCACCCTCAGGATGGGCTCAACTGCCACCACGTGCTACACTCTCTTTGCCAGTCACTGTCCTTCCTGAGTTCCACCCACCTGCCATCTCTTCCACTCGGGGTCCTTCCTGTACCTGTCATTGGACAGGTTCCTTGTCACTCAGATCTCAGTTTAAACACGGCCTCCTCAGAAACCACCAGGCCACTCTCTATCACGTCACCAGTTGTCATTCTGAGCAGAGCCCCTCCTCTGTCTGACCTTTTCTATGTGCCTGTTTAAGCTGTTTCTCTCCTGCGCTCGCACCACACCCCTGCGAGAGTGGGGCCCGCCCATCTCCTCACCACCGCCTGCCCGGTGCCTAGAACGGCACCTGGCACACAGCGAGCCTTCGACAAACACCTACCATGTGAATGACACAAAGGCAAAAAATAAGAAAATTTACACAGATATTCATCATCCCATCTCCTCAGACGGCCAGAGTTAACATTTTGAGGCTATTCTCCCAGTTCTTGTTTCTCTTTCAGTCTCTATCCCTTCAGCGAAAAACAGCTGCTGCACTGTCTGCCCAACAATAAACTGCCTGGGAACAGCAACAGTCACACCTGGTGCTTAATAAATGCTCACTACACGAACAAACAGCCGCTGAGGCCTGGGCCCCACGGGGCTGCAGTACCACGGCAGCCGGGCAGCGCCTGAGAACCCACTCAACACCCCTCACAGCTGGCCCGGGCAGCATCCAAGGGCTCAACTGCGCAGTGCTTACTCCAACCACCTGCATCTACACCCTGCCTTTCCCGCTGCGCGGCCTCAGGCAAGTCGCTGAGCTTTCCTGCACCTCTATGTCTACGGCTACCAAAAGGAGGGAACAACAGCTGCTGCTCAGGGATGCTGTGAGGGTTGCCAAGAGCAGAACTGGCGAGTAAGAGGTGTCCAGATACCTGCCTCCTCGACCCTGCCCCACCAAGGTGCATTATGTCTATAGGGATGCTTCTCAGCAGGTCCCTGAGGACTAGGCAGGATATGACAGCCGCAGAGGCATCGCAATCAGAACGTGCTAGGTGGAAATTGCCCTCCAGTGGGGTGGGTGGTATTGTCCACAAGCATCTCTTTCCAGACCACACGCACAACCTGTTAAACACCATCACCAATCCTGCCTGTCCTTCTCTACAGCTGGCATTTCCAAAAGAAGTGTGCTAACTCTTTGTACGAGTAATAGAATATAACTAGAAGAGTACCAGAAAAGAGGGCTTTCTAAGTAGAAGCTTGGGAACACCAACTGAGCCCTTCCTACAGGACAGGCACTGCTCTCAACACTTCACATGCCTACCCACTGAATCTTTCTAATGGTTCTATGGGAGAGTTATTCTTCTCATCCCCATCTTACAGACGAGGAAACTGAGGCATGGAGCAGTTAAGGAACGGGTCTAAGCCTGCACTGCCAGCAAGTGGTAGGACCAGGATTTGATTCCAGATTCTAGTTTCTGGTCCCATCCTCTTAATCACTATTCTTATTCCTTCAGGCTTTAGACAAATCCAGTGCTTAAATTCAAAAGAACAGAATTTTTCCTTGCTGAGTCTGCAGACCTAGAAAGGCCCCTCTCATCTAGATGTCTGAGGCTAGAAGATAGCAGATAAGGAACTGTTTTCCCACCCCGTTGCAGTGGGCCACCACAGGAGATCACGCCCCAGCCACCCACCAAGTCAAGTGAGCAGGAGCAAAGACGCCAGAGGTAGAAGGGTCTCAGAACTCACCTGGGTGCAGATGCCAGGTCCCAGAGCCATTTAGTGCTATGCCAGAATCAGAACCTGGCGCTCCCAGTTCCTTCCAGTGCAGCCAGAAAAAGGAAAGGCTTTAACACTCTTCAAAGAAAGTTCCACCTTGACATGTGAAAGGTTCTACAGAACTGGCAATACAACCAGAATGGAAGCGTGAAACACCACCACAGACACTCAACACTGTTCTTAATAACATGTTCTTCAGAATTCACACCCTTAAGAAATGATGCCTCTTTGGCTGTAACAGTGTCTTTCTAAATCAGTCACACTGACTTTAACACCCTGAGAAGTATGCACTGTTCCTCTTAAATAGCTGCTGTCATCTGAAATACCACTCAGAAAAAACTGGGTCTTTTAATGCGGAAAGGTAAACTTCCTTTTTTGGTGCAGAATAAAAATATTACTTCCCTCTTTCCTCGTCTGCCGGAGACATTCCCAGTGTTTTATTTACTCTGCAAGCAACACTGATTGGATACAATGGGAGGAAATGTTCCTTCCTAACTCTTAAATGTCAGAGTCTGCCCCAGAAAAGGCATAAGCCAGCCCTAATAATGTGTCCTTGTTTCTCCTCTGTTTTCTTAAATGTTTTTTTATGTACCATTGGGTACATGTAAGAGAATATGTGCAAACCACATTTGAGGCACAAAACGAGCCCCCAAGACCCTCTCAAGATCTGGAACATGACGAAAATGGGCCCCCTTCCTCTCCCCACCTCCTCTACCACTGGGGCAAACAGCCAAGGTTCTGGGTTTTCAGTCCCTTACTTTTTAAAAAAGAAAATAATCATATCAAACACTAGTAGAACTAAACAATATACGGTCTTCCACAACTTGCTTGTGCCCTTCAGAATGCAGTTTGTTAGAGTCATCCTGTTGCCATGCGCAGCCTGCTGCAGCTCAGCCACCTTTCCCACCTCACAGTGTGTGATAGTGCTGACACTAACCACGCGCCTACCCACACTCCTGTCCGCGGACATCTGTGTTACCTCCAGATCTCTGCTGTTGTGAAGAGTGCTGCTGCGGCCGTGCGTGTCTCCTGGAACACACGAGCCAAGTTTTCCTAGAATGTTCCTAGGAGAAGAACTGTTCATTCGTAGGGTAGGTATACAAATGCTCTCGTGCCATATTTTTAAAATATTTTTCCCATCCTCCTTTATAACATCATTTTGTCATTACAGAGATGTATCAATAGTTTAGTTGACACCAGGTTCAACGGGTACTTCTCACGCACTCACTGTGTTTAAGGCCAGCAGGCACTGGGGATCTGGGGAAGCCCAAGATGTGGCATCCAGTCTGGGTTGACAGACAACCAAAACAGACCCCAAACTGGATGCTCTAGGTAGCTCCTAAGAATATGAGGACAAGCTGTAGGGCATCAAGGGCACTTGGGGCAATGTCCTTAAGAATGAGAGGGAACAGCAAGTGGTCCAGGGAAGGAGGCCCTTGCAGGCAGAGTGGGAGCCCTCAGGGAGCAACAGGAAGCGGACAGGTGGCCGGGAACGCAGGGTCTGCAGGGCACTGACTGATACACTCAGGCCAACAGGATGGGGCTGCACCACCAAGGGCCTCAAAAGGCACACTGAGGCATCTAGACTTGGCAACGTGGGTTATTCATCTTCAAGATTTTTGCCATCTCCTCCCAATAACAGTAATAATAACTAACACTTATAGAGCACTCACAATGTGCCAGCACTATCTTAGGAATTATCCCACTCAATCTTTATTATATTGCTCTATTGTTTGCTTAATATTTTCTATTTAAATCAATTTACTTTTTTTTTTTTTTTTTTTTGAAGACCGAGTCTTGCTCTGTCACTCCGGGTAGAGTACAGTGGTGTCACCCATAGCTCACTGCAACCTCAAACTCCTGGGCTCCTGCCTTAGCCTTACTAAGAGCTAGGACTACAGGTGTGCACCACAACGTCCAGCTAATTTTTCTATTTTTAGCAGAGACAGGGTCTCGCTCTTGCTCAGGCTGGTCTCAAACTCCTGAGCTCAAGCAATCCTCCCACCTCAGCCTCCCAGAGTGCTAGGATTATAGGCGTGAGCCACTGTGCCCAGCCTAACTCAATTTACTTTTAAATTCAAATATTCACCTTAAGTAACAATACATATGAAATCAGGTGATGGGGGGGGTCTTTTTGTTTGTTTAGTTTCTATTGAGATTAATTCACATAGCATAAAATTCACCATTTTAAAGTGTACAATTCAGTGGGTTTTTTGCAAGTATGTTCACAATGTTGTGCAATCATCGCTATTATTCCATAACATTTTTACCACCCTAAAAAGAGGCCCCATATCCATTAGCAGCCACTATCCACTTCCCCCACCCCCAGCCAGCCACAAATCCACTTTTTGTCTCTACTGCTTTGCCTATTCTGGACATTTCATATAAATGGAATCATATAATATGTAGCTTTTTGTGTCTGCCTTCTTTCAGTTAGCACAGTGTTTTCAGGGTTCATCCACGTTGCATTATACATCAGTACTCCATTCCTTTTCGTGGCTAAATAATATTCCATTGTATTACATGGGCTACATTTTGTTTATCCACTCATCCACTGATGGACATTTGCATTGTTCCCAATTTTCTTGGCTATTATGAATAATACTGATAGAAACATCTGTGTACAATGTTTATGTGGACATATGTTTTCAGTTCTTCCAGATATACACTGAGGAATGGCTGGGTCATATGTTGATTACATGTTTAACTTTTTGCGGAACTGCCAAAGTACTATGGAATTTTTAAGATAAAGAACTATTGAAACTAAGAACATTCAACTGCATATCATCTAAAATTATTTTGGGAAATACTGCTGAAAGCGAAGCTACTGAAGTTGGTTTTTGTTTTGTTTGGGAGCAAGTCACAACGGTATTTCTGAAATCCTGATCAGGCAGTAGTGGTAGACAGGACTGGGACAGACGGGCAGGATGACAACAGGAAGACCACTAAGGAGCCGTAACAGAAGCGATGGGAAGAGACTGGGGCCTGAACCCAGGTGCAGCAGGGAATGGAAAAGGGAGGAGATGGACATAAACACAGCAGGCAAATGAACCCTGATGGCCAAACGTCAGTGTGGGCGGGGCGGGAGGGCTGGAGTAGCCATGAGGACAGAGGCGCCCTTCACAGAAAAGAAAGGAGGAGAGGAAAGCAAGAAGCAGCATACTTATTAGTTTTATTTCAAACAAACATGCCTGGAGGTGCTAGCAGGACAGGCCTAGAGAATGGAGAGGGCCAAGAGGCAGCTAGTGCCGAGGACGGGAGTGCACGAGGGGCACTGGGGTCCACATGTCATCTGGGAGGAGCAGGTGGAAGGGTGGGGGGGATGGTGATTCCAAGGATGAAAGTCAGGAGAAGGCAAGTAGCCATCAGCGAAGTCCAAGAAAGGGCTAGAAGCGGGGTGGAGACGCAGGAGAACCATTCTAGTGCCAGAGAAACAGAAAGCAAAGAGGGCCTACTTTTGTACCCCATGCACAGCAGTGCACAGTTGTGGGATCGTGCCTGCTCCCACTAATGACCACCATCAAATGGTTCAGAGGCCCTTGTGGGGGACCACACAGAACCCCTAGACCTTCTTGACTGTTTACCCCACCTCTGCAGCACGCCACCTTCTCCTAGAGTTTCAGGACAAGATTGAACTTAACCATCTCCTATTCCCCACCCACCCTCATCCCCTTCCCTCCAGGGATGCTCTGCCCAGGATCCACCACCTGCTGCCTGGCTGAGCCAGCCAGAGGCCCTGAATCTTGCCTGGGTTTCCGGCTTTCCCTCTACCCTCCCTCCTTCCTCCCACGACCTCTGGACTGCAGGCTCTTGGGGGACAGAGGCCCTGACTGTCTCCTCACTGCTGCGTGCCGGGCCTGGCACAGAGCCTGGCACACATCTGCTGCAGGAATGAATGAGTACGCGGGGCACCAAGTCCGGCCCCCACCTGTTCATGCTCTCCCCTTCCTCCCTCCCTCCCTCCGAGCTCTCTGATCTTCTCCACTTGCTCACCAAACCACAAATGCCCTCACTGAATATAAAACACGGCCTAACAGTTTTATTTATTTACTTTTTTTAATTTTTTTTTGAGACAGAGTCTGGCTCTGTCGCCCGGCTAGAGTGCCATGGCATCAGCCTAGCTCACAGCAACCTCAAACTCCTGGGCTCAAACGATCCACCTGCCTCAGCCTCTTGAGTAGCTGGACTACAGGCATGCGCCACCAAGCCCAGCTAATATTTCTATTTTTAGCTGTCCAGCTAATTTCTCTCTGTTTTTAGTAGAGACGGGGTCTCACTCTTGCTCAGGCTAGTCTTGAACTCCTGAACTCAAGCGATCCTCCCAGAGTGATAGGATTACAACAGGCATGAGTGAGCCACCACGCCTGGCCTAACAGTTCTAAAATAACAACACAGCAGAGTGGGAAGATGGCTGCTCTACCCACCACCCTTTGGTCATCTCCATGAATCTCAGTTTCTTCATGTGTAAAATGGAAATGGTGGCCTGAGAGGATCAGAGACAGTGGACATGACAGAGCTGCATGACATGAGGCTGCATGTTCTGCTTCTACCCATGTGGCCCACATGTTTTTGAAGGGTCCCGATGGCCCCTTGACCATCCCCTCAAAAGAAAAGCAAAATGGGAGCAAGCTGACATCCCAACAGGAAGGGAATTTTTGAGTCTATTTCACACTAAATTTAACAGCATAAACAAACAGCAGTTTGCATACAATTTTTTTAAATTCTTAAAAGATCAGAAGTATGCTGCCAAATGTCAAACATAAAAACCCAGGGAAATCAAAGTTGTTATTTTCCTTTTGGTTTTTATCTTCAGTAGCCAAATGCTTTTGTTCAAACAATGTTTACACCGCCACTGTCCTGTTTTATTTAGAAAAATCATAATAAAGGGGTGTGTTTCCAGCACTGACAACTGAGTGCATGTGCAGATCTGCCCAGTTGCTCCTTAGCCAGAAACTGCTCTACTCTAGACACTTGTGCCAAGAGGCCAAGGAAGAACTGTTGACCTGCCCTCGGAATATGCGCTGGCCATGCCAGTGTCACCAACCTCCCTCCTCACTCCAACCATCCCCTCGTTCAGCCACCACAGGGATACCGGGCCATGGAAGTAGGACTGTTCCTCAGCACATTTACGCTTCACAGGGAAAACATGAACCCAAGGCCTCGGGAAAGCCAGGCCTGGTCACTCAGGGACCACAGGCTCAACTGCTGCCAAACGCTCCGAGGTGACAGCTATAATTTACTGAGTGCCCACTATGTGCCAGGCACTGGCCAGGGGAGTTCGTGCCACTAATCTTGCCACAGTTCTGCAAGGGAGGCATTTTGCAAGTGAAGAGAGACAGTGAGTAACACAAAGCAAGTCACAGGGCTGGGGCGAGGCTCTGGGCTCTCTCTACCGAGCCACACCTCGTGAAAAGTCAGAAGAGCCCAAACCTAAAGCTCAGCTCCATTTCCTATTACTTCTACATAGCTGCCTCCCCACCCAGCACCATCGCATCCATCTGAGACGCTCCTTGGAAGATGTCAGGTCTTTCCACCAACCAGCTTTCGAGGCCAGCGTGTGATTTCTATCCTGGAACGCCCACCTTACTATTGAACCCCTTCCAGAGTGACCTGTCCACACAGAACCACTCTCCTGAGTCCCAGGAATGGCCACTTCTTTTCTGTAGTATTAGTTCCACTCACCAAGTACTTCAGTTCACCTTCTTCTAGGACTACAAGAGAACTGCATTTTCCCGCCCCCTCTGCAGTCAGCCATGGCAATGGAAGTGATGCGTGTCACTCTCTGTCAAACGCTGTAAAGGGCGGGTGCCATTCTCCACATTCCCTTCCCTGTGGTAGTGACAGTGGGTGCCTCTATCAAGATGGAGTCCCCTCATCTACCCAGAGAAAGGAAAGCACGTTCACACACAGACTCGTGAGCAACATTCACAGCTGTGTTACTCACAATCGCCAAAGAGCGGAGACAACTTTGTCCATCAACAGATGAGTGGAAAAACAAAATGTAATCTATTCACACAACGGAACATTATTCAGCCTTAAAAGGGAGGAAGTCCTGATCTATGCTACAACATGGATGAACCTTGAAAACATTATGCCGAGTGAAAGAAGCCAGACAAAAGCCCACATACTGTATAATTCCATCTATATGGAATATGGAATGTCCAGAGCAGGCAAATCCATAGGGACAGGAAGCAGATTGATAGTTGCCCGGGGATGGGGACAGTGGGAGGAGAAATGACTGCTTAATGGGTACAGAGTTTCTCTTTGCGGTAATGAAACGTTCTAAAGTAAGATTATACTCATGATTACACAACTCTAAATATACTAAAAATCACTGAAGAGTTTATACTAAAAACTGTTTGCACACTTCAGACAGGTGAACTTTATTACATGGTACACAAATCATGCATCAATAAAACTGTTAACAATAAGAAAAAAAAAGCTTGCGCCATCATCATCCTGGGTGCATGAACGACGACGAGGACTGAAGTCTCCCGAGCACACGTACTGGACAGCGACACAAAGGAGAAATTAGCTCTGCTGTGTCAGGCCACTGAGAGGTGAGGGGCTGGCTGTGCTCACAGCATCATGCAGCCCACCCTTGTACAACTCAAACACACCCGCACTAGCGTACTGTCACGTTGAAAATGTGTCTGTGGCCAATTAACTTAAAATCCTGGAAAACAGCCAAGGTTGTGGTTCTGTCCCAATAAGGACCAGACTCTGTCCCAAGGCCACGGTCTGAATCTTTAAACACAAAGAGATAGGGCAGGGGGAAGGGGAGGAATGGAGGTACTTAAAAGAGTCTGGCTAGATCAGAGTAATTCCTAGCCTGAAAAAATATTTACAACCCACAACACAATCAACTAACCTTCCAAAAACATAAAGAGCTCACAGAAATCAAGAAATAAGCAACCAACAGCCCAAGAGAAAAATGGGTAAAGAACTGTCCACAGAAAAATAAATGGTCCTTAAATGTATGACAACAGATCAGCTTCACTTCAGAAAAACACAAATTAAAACTATATTGAGATATTATTTACACCTGTCAGGTTGGCAAAACTCCCAGCATTTGACAACTTCTGCTGGCAAGGCTCTAGGAAAACAGGCATCTGCACTGCTGGTGGGACTGCAACATGGAACCACCCCTGTGGAGGGCAACTGGGCAAAATCTGTCAGAATTATCATATGAATGTTTCCCCTTTGACCCAACAATGTCCCTATGGGATGCTACCCGACAGGACCACCGCACATGTGGGAAACGATGCAGGCGTAAGACAACTCATGCGGGCATGTTATGGAACAGCATGTCAGAAGCAACCCTTTCCTTAGGAGATGAGATTTTAAGAAGGAACAACTTCATAATACTACACAGCTGAAAGAGAGAATGACAGTGATTCTCCATGTACTGATATGGAAAAATCTCTAAGATAAAAAGTAAGTTAAAAAAAAAAAACGCAAGGTATAGGGCAGTGTACATCATATGCTATCTTTTATTTAATAAGAAGGGAGAAATAAAACTATGCATTTGTGTTTGCATGCATTTGCATTATGAAACACTGGGAGGGTGCTACTACTAAAAATGGTTATCAGGGAGAAGGGGGTACAGAACAGATGAGATCAGGAGCAAGAGACAAATTTTCTCAAAGTATATTTTAATATCTTTTCATTTGAGAACTATGTGACTGTAGGTCGGGCATGGTGGCTCACACCTGTAATCCTAACACTCTGGGGACCCAAGGCGGGAGGATTGCTTGAGCTCAAGAGTTCAAGACTAGCCTGAGCAAAAGAAAGGAAAAAAAAACCCAGTGAGTGTTGCAGTGTACCCCTGTAGTCCCAGCTACCCAGGAGGCTGAGGCAGAAGGAACGCTTGAGCCCAGGAGTTGGAGGCTACAGTGAGCTACAATGACGCCACTGCACTCTACCCAGGGTGACAGAGTGAGACTCTGTCTCAACAAAAACAAAAAAAGCAACTGAGCACCCCTCATCACAGCAAAAACAAAAAAAGAAAAGGAAAAGAACTATGTGACTGTATCGCCTACTCAAAAGAGCATTTCATTAAAAAAAAGAAAAAAAAAGTCTCATCCTCAAAAAAAAAACAAAACAAAAAAGCCAGAGCCACGTCCCGCCCAGGTCCTCCTGTGTTATTCCTGTGTTCTTTTGCCACCAACTTGTGTGAGAGCCAGGCGCCAACAACTGTGAACCTGGAGGGCATGGGCCTTGGACCTTCCTGCGTCTGTCCCTTCCTTTCTGTGACTCCCCTCCAGCCCTCTCTGGCTTCACACCTGGAAGGCTTTTCCCACTGTCCAGGCCCCCGTCCCAACTGCTATCCACTCTGATCTGAGTTATCCTTCTCTTAGCGCTCTCCTGTGGGCTGCCCACAGCAACGTGCACAAACCCCGACTCAGTGCAGCCCTGAGCAAGTCTGTGCCCTCCCACCATAAGGTCAAAGGAGGCTGGATGCAGTGGCTCAGGCCTATAATCCCAGCACTCTGGGAGGCCAAGGTGGGAGGATCACTTGAGCTCAGGAGTTTGAGACCAGCCTGAGCAAGAGTGAGACTCCACCTCTACGAAAAATAGAAAAAATTAGCCAGGCATGGTGGTGCATGCCTGTAGTCCTAGCTCCTCAGAAGGCTAAGACAGGAGTATCACTTGAGCCCATAAGTCTGAGGTTGCTGTGAACTAGGCTGACGCCACGGCACTCTAGCCTAGGTGACAGAGTGAGACTTTGTCTCAAAAAAAAAAAATAAGGTATCAAAGGAGGGAAGAACAAGAATCCCCCAGCATCCACTCATGTTTCAAGTGTTTCCTCAGCTCCTGCTATCAGCCAGGCACCAGGCATAGTGCTGGGGGATCAGATCAGACACAGCCCCTGTCTGCAAAGAGCTCAAGTGACATGGTCCGCAGGGACTGAGGAAACGGATGTTACCCGACAACAGAAGTCTAAAGGACACAGCATAGCCGAGTGGGCTTTCTGGCCAGGCGTGGAGCGTGCTAGGGGAGAGATGAAGTGGGTGAGCAAGAGGCAAAGCATATTCCAAGCACAACAAGGCAAGCAAGTGAAGAGAGAAGATCACAGGCCAAAGGAGGAGGGCTGAACGCCCGTGACAAAGAACTTGGCCCCTTCCTCTGGGCATTCAAGGGTGAGCGGTTGCTCTCCCAGGCCCATCTGTGAACATCCATCTTACTCTCCAGGCACCTGTGGCCTTTCCCCTGGAACCCAACAAACATGGTCTTCATTAAATTAGGGAACAGGGAAAGTGTAAAAGAAAAAAACAAAAGCCGCCAAGTAAAGATGAGAGGCTTTGACCGCCCCCCAAAGAGAAGAGATTTGCCTATCTGGAAATTTCTTCCTGAAATGACCCAATGCTCAAAAGATGCCAGGTCAACAAGCTACTACTCACACTGGACAAAAACAACAAAGCCATGTTTCCATATCACCTACCAAAAGAAGAAAAACCTGAGGCTGACCTATTCCAAATTATATTTCCATGAGCCTCAAAGGGCAGTTTAATAAAAAATCTCAAATTTTCTAGAGCTTAATTCAGCAGCTAGTGTCCTATAGAATTTTTCTTTTATTCATAGAAAACAGGTATTCCTCAAAGAATGTTTTATTTTAAGGAAGACAACATTTCCCCTTTCTAAGTTTTAAACTGTTTTTTTCTTTCCAAATGGAAAAAAAAAAAATCCTACATAGTAGCCTTTAAACTTCTATCAAAAGGATTTCTTAAATATCCAGCAGTTGGTAGTGTAATGCAGCACACAAATGCAAACTTCCCCTTGGCAAGTCCGCCCTGAGCCGGGCAGGGCGGACAGCCCCTGTGCTAGACAGGATACACAGTGACGACTGCCGCCCTCCCTGCCCCTGCAGTTGTGTGGATCTGTTCACTGGGGTTGGCTCTGTGGCCAGCCAGGTGGGCCCAGCACCACTGGATGGACAAACAGGGGCCTTTCCCAGTGTGGGAGCCCTGCCCATGGGGACTCACAAATAACCCTTTTGACTATCCACATGCAGTGTCAATGCCAAGGGCCCCTAAATTACTAGACATTGACATGTCATGGGTCACCCTGCAGTGACCTGGTTGACCTATAGCCTGGACTGGTTGTCCAGGTTGGATCAGAGTTTGCTGTTCAGCCTCAGGCGAACACATTTCCTAAGGAATTGGCCTGTTTTCTCTTCTGGAGACTCCTGGAAAGAGAGGCAATAAGCCCTGTGGAACGAACATGCTGATGCTCATTGCCAACATTCAAGACCAGTGTGAGTGACACAGTGAGACCCTATCTCTCCAAAAAATAAAAAAATTAGCCAGGCATGGTGATGTTCACCTGTAGTGCCAGCTACTCTGGAGGCTGAGACAGGAGGATCACTTAAGCCCAGGAGTTCAAGGTTGCAGGGAGCTGTGATGATGCCACTGCACTATCCAGCCCAGGCAACAGAGTGAGATCCTGTCTCAAAAATAAATAAATAAAATCTACCCTGCACTTTGTAGTCAGGTTACATAGTCATTTCTTCCGCTACTTGCCATTTTCTTCTACCAATAAAATATATTCTTTTAAATCAAGAAAGAATGTGTTTTCTTTCACAATTTCTTATTCCTCTTTAAGGCAGAGAGTGGGATTTTTTCTTTTTTAAAGCACAGGAGGGACCAGATTAGTTGCAAATGTTCTCTTTATACACCAGGTCTTCTCTATAATTACATTCTATAGCAAATGGTGTTAGGCATCATTCAGGCTCCGAGCATGGGACTTGGGTCCTGAAAGGCCCAGAAGATCTTGTTACAAAGCCATATGGCCAGCAGACAGGCCCACCGGCTTCGCAGGGAAGTCTCAAGTCACTCCCACCCACCCATGCCCCAGGAGCTGAGCCTCCTGCAGTTGTGGACAAGGAGAGGAGTCCCCCAGAACTTTCCCACGGGTGCTGCCAGCAAGAGCACTGCTGGAACCTCCATAATCCTCTTCACTCAGCTTCTCTGAGCTTATCCCACTGTCCTTGGGTTCAGCTATTCTCTCCGACTCCACCCTTTTCGTTTATTTAGCCCTGCCTTCATGCTAAAAAGACATGAAATGGCCGAAAGCAGCAGTTCTCAACCCTGGCCACACATTCAAATCTTTGAGGAACTTTTTTTTTCTTTTTTTGAGCTGGGAGACTCAGGATGTTGCACCTCAGCCTCCCAAGGAATTGGGATTACAGGTGCAGGCCACGACCACACCTGGCTCTTTGGTGAACTTAGGAAACATATTTATGTTCAGGCCCCATCCCACAACAATCAAAACAGAAGGGGGTGGGGGCCAAGCATTAGCAGTTTTTAAAAAATCTCCTCAGGTGATACTGATTAAAGTATAACCAAAGTTGAGTGAGAAGCACTGGTTTTGAGAAATCCAGAGAACATAATGAAAAGGAAGGAAGTGAAAAAACCCAGGCAATAAGGAAATGAGAAGGGGGAGGGCAAAAAAAAAAAGGCTGGACCAAAAAGGAGGTTAGAACCCAAAATACAGGCCACATTACAGCTGGGACAATTGATTGGCTCTGAGCTAAGCTTCCCGATAGCCAGAGCAAAGAGGATTCACACTGTCTAAAAGATGAAAAACAACCAGATTCACAGGACAAGATTCTTCTGGAACTTGTCTTCTGGACAGGCATTCTGTCCTGGAACCAGAGACGAACGCCTCCCTCAAGCCCTCCAAAAGGGGACAAACAGCATGATGTAGTGAAGCATGCTTCCCAACACCATGACTGTAACCACCAAAGACACGGCATAGGGCCACTTCTTACAGTGTCTCTCAAAGCACAGTTCCACAGAAGTAGCCCTTGAGAAAGAAAGGTGCCCACCAGTCAGGACTTGGCCACTCACAAGAGGCTGCCCACTAACTCCTAGTTGGAAACAAACTCCTAACTGAAATCAATGCCCCGCATGTAAAACATACCAGCAAATCCACTTCATTTTCCATATTAATAACCATGTAGTTAACCTGCTATCCTGAAATCCAGCACACTGTCATGAAAATGCAAACATAAGACAAAGGCACAGACACTGCCTATTTCACTAAGGTATGTAATAAATAAAGGCACCAGTCGGTATCCAGGAAAACAGCTCTTCCATCAAGGGCTCTCAGGAAACACAAGTCTCCCCCATGACTCGGGAGTGCAGCAAAGCCACAGAGGCTGCCGGGCATCTCCCTCCACGCCGGGGCTCCAGAGAGGCCACTGCCCACTCTCACATCTGCTGCTGTGGCCTCTCAAGCCTAAGAAGGGTAGGGTTTGCCCACCAGACTAACCTGTTAAGGACGCCTAATGGTCACCAAAAAAATACCAGAAGAGGCCTCTGAGTCCCTTATGTACCAATGTTATATACAGTATACTTTTCCATTATGTATGTTGTACTTCAGATATAAGTTCTTTCAAAATGTGTTTACTGAAGTAAATGGAATCAAGAACAAATCACTCTTTGCCCTCTCACTTATGACATTTTTTGCCCTCTCATATGTGACATTTTCTTTTTGATCCAGGTACCACATCATCACACTTCAAATTAAACAATGACAAGTTAAAATAGCAACTATTCACAATAGCCAAAGGTGGAAACAACCCATATATCCACCAAGAGATAGATAAATTGTGGTATATCCCTACAATGGAATATTATTCGGCCATAAAAAAGAATGAAGTGCCGATCCACACTAAACCATGGATGAGCCCAGAAAACACGCCTGGTAAAGACGCCAATACAAAATATATGTTGTACAATCCCATTTATAGGAAATGTCCAGATTAGGCAAATCTATACAGACAGAAAGTAGGTTAGGGGTTGCCAGGGTCTGGAGAAAGGGGGGAGCAACCACTTAATGGGTGTGGGTTTCCTTTCAGAGTGATGAAAAAAGTTCTGGAACTAGACAGTGGTGACGGCTGCACAACACTGTGAATGTACAAGTGCCGCTGAATTGTTCACTTTAAAATGGTTACAACACTAAATGGTATGTGTATTTTACAATAAAAAAATAAAAATAGCAAAACTCTCATTGTTTTGCCCTAATGGAGTCGCTAATAAAATTCAACCTAAATCAAGATTTTGTGTAAAGTGATCATTATTCCACAACTGACAGAAGTCCGCTTCAAACACAAAACATGAAAATCAGAATTAGCAGGATCCTGCCAGAGCCTCCCTAGATGCAGCAGGAGGTTGATACTGTAATTGTCTATTAACTTGTTTCCCCTTCTCCCTCTTCTAGAACTGCATCTGTCGGGGGAAGCAGGGCAAGAGTCTGTGTCACATTCCCTGTTGCATTCCCAGCATCCAGGAGAGTGCACGGCACAGAGACATTTGACTACACATTGTTGTGTGATCCTGATTTTTGATGAATATTGCTCTAAAGGTATAGTATAAAGACTTGCTTTTCACAAACACCAATGTGAGACAAAATGGAGGGCACCAGAATGTATTAGTGTTGGGTGCCAAAAAAGGAGGGGACGGGAGACAAGGAGTCATGACACAAACAATTCCACCTAAAATAGCATCAGAGATGCTGTGGAATGTAGAGCCCTGGGTCAGGGAGAGGAGGGCATAGAGAGCAGAAGGGACAGTGTGTGCCAGGCAGAGGCAGAAGAGGGTGTGGGGCAAGGGTCTGGGGCAGAAGTGGAGGTAGAGGTACAGGGGGCAGGAGGGGGGCACCAAACAGAGAAGCAGGCAAGCTCGACCACCCTGCACACAGGACACTGCCACAACTAGACTCTGTGTGAGCCCCTGTGTCCCCAGAGCAGGGACCAGACAACAAGGGGAAATGAGCAGGTACCACAGGGAGGGCTGGGGACTGTGGAGAACTGGCACCCACAAGCCCCAGCTGGAGATGGCGCAGACACTGGCTCTGACCCACTGTTGCCAGGCAACAGTGCAGGCCCCTGGCTGCCAAGTGTTCTGATTTGTCAATGAAGCTGCAAGTCTGGATGGCTATGTAAGATCTCCTGATTTTAATGTGGGCAACTATGGTTGACAAATAGTAACCTCCCAAAGATGCCTATATCCTAATCCCGGAACCTGTGACTATGTTAGGTTACGTGGCAAAGGTAGCAGACAGAACTAAAGTTTCTAATCAACTGACTTTAAACAGGGAGAGTATCCTGGATTATCCCGTGGGCCCAACGTAATCACAAGGGTCTTTAAAAGTGGAAGTGGGAGGCAGAAGAGTCAGGGTCAGAGTGATGCCACGTGAAAAAGACTTGGACCAGCCACTGCTGGCTTTGAAGATAGGAGAGGCATGAGCCAAGGAATACGGAAGGCCTCTAGAAGCTAGAAAAGGAAAGGAAATGGATTCTCCTCTAGGGCCTCCAGAAGGAACACAGCCGTGACTACACCATGATCTCAGTCCACTGAGACCTGTGTTGGATTTCCAGCCTATACAACTATGCTGTTTTAAGCCACTGCATTTATGGTAATTTGTTACAGCAGCCATAGGAAACTGATATAGTAAATAATCTTAATGTTTAAAAAGAGGCACAGTACATACAGCCCAAACAAAACACACCTGTGGGCTCAATCTGCCCAAGGACTACTTCTCTAGTCCAGACGGAGGAGAGCTGAGGCCTGGGACCATCTTCTCGGTACCCAGCACAGCCCATGGCACAGCAGCTCTCTGACAGGCATCCCTAGTACCCACGTGGTCATCAAGTTCTCCAGGGATTTTAGAAAACAGAGCTGCTTAACTGTAAGGAGTTCTACACCCAAGGGATTGTTTCATCACATAGATATTACCCTGGGGCCCAGAGAAACTGGCCTGGCGGAGGGAACAGGAACACTTTCAACTCCATCCTTCTCATTGCAAACAGAAAAAAGTGAGGACTTCTCAGGCCCTTGGGAGAAGCCTCCAGTCCCTCCCTTCTGGCCACCCACAGGCACTCTCCTGCTCACGGAGGCAACTGATCATGTTGGTTGCCTTAAACAGCAGAGGGACAGTTTTCAGATGAGCTTTCAGTTCCCCACTCTCAGCGTAGAGCTGCTCTGCTCACAGGCGGGGCGGAGGACCCACAGCCCTGCCCACTCGCCATCAAAAGGCTATGTGAAAACCACAGCCCGGGAGTCAAATCTCACCATGCTCTCACCTGGACAGCCGGGTCAGCCTGTGGCTGGGCCTCTGCCACACACACTCCATTCCTCCTCCACACTCTCCTTGCTCAGCCCAGGCCTCTGCAGAACGCCACTCCCTGGGCCCAGTATCCTTTTGTCTCTGTCTCCCAGAACTCCCACTTTTCCTTCAAGACTCAACTTACATGTCATTTCCTCTGAAGCCTTCCCTGATTCCCAGGTTCCATTCCCAGTGTCTCTGACACCACTTCCTAAACTTCTCCACCAGCCCTTCTCTCCCAAAGCTGATGTTACTTGCCCTGAGTCAGGAGCCACCCTCTGCAGACTGAAAGCTATTTGAAGGCAGGAACTTAAGTTTTACTCATCCATGTATTCCCAGCTTATAGCACATAATACATACGTGCTCAATAAGCATTAAGAATGAATGAATTGGACTATAAATTCATTTTTTGGCTGAAATGCCATCAATTATAATGATATTGTGACATGCATTAAATGTACCAGGTAAAACCTCACTTCTAATCTTTATCTAATAAAGTGAATCTATCTAAATTAGGAACTCTACATTACAACTTTCTTTAATAAAACCACTTTAAAGAAATGTAATTTTAAATTGTACAAGTACTGTCTGCTGCAGTCATTACAATTCAGGGTGTGGGAAGGAACCTGGCTGGCAAGCTTGAAAGAACAGATAAGAACCTGCTGTGCCTGCTCTGTGGCTAAAACTCAGGTTGAAAGGAGGATTGTCAAACAGTGGATCACAGTCTCTTCTCCTGCCCTCCCCTTGTTTAGACTCTTTGCTAAGCTGTCCCTCTTTTCCAAACTGGATCAGAGGCAAACTTCAGCCAGGGTGACCATTTCCACCAGTCACTCTCTGGCCACAATTTCACCAGCCCATCCACCACAGTTACGCTACAATAGCTCAGGGCCCGAGCACCCCACACCTCACTACTGCGAAGGCTTTCTGTTCTCTCTGGCTCCAATTTCCCCCTTTCCAATCTCTGACACTCCCAGAGGCTCCCCTGAGCACACAGCTCAGCTTCTAAACCCACACAGACCATGAGAATTGTCTGAGGCACTTCTAAAAATTACTTGCTCCCCCTTGATTGGTCTGGGGCCCCATCGCAGGCATTTTTTAAAAGCCTTCCAGGCCATGTGGTTTGCAGGTGCAGCCAGGGATAAGAACTGTAGGCTCCCAGGGTGGCAAATCCAAACTGCCGAGCCAGCACTAAGGACCCCTTCTCTCCCCAAACAGAACTAGACTCTGGCCTCCCTTCACGCTCTGCCTCTGGAACTGCAATCTACCCAGTATCACAAAGCCAGCCTGGGCCAGGCCCCCACCCACAGGACACTGCCAGGGCCCCTTCCCAAACACTTGAGGTAGCGTACACTCCTCAAGACCTACCCTGCTCCCTATTGCCAATAAAACCAAATCCCAAGGCTGTTGCCTCGTCAGAGCCAGTGGCCATCTGGCCAACTCGGTGCTCACGGCTCCCTGCAGGCACCGGCCAGGCGGAGCTGCTGCAGGAGCCTGCACACTCACGCACATGCCCAGCCCACCTCAAGCTTTGCCTCCTGCTGTTCCCAAGACCCGAGAAGCCTCCCACCTGCCTTCTGCTCTGGGATACTCTTAGGGTAACTGTTACTGGGGGAACTGTGGGATTAGGTACTTTCCTGTTGTTTTTGCAAGGCCAACCCTTTCAGATACTGTTCCTTGTCCTTCAAGGTCCAGCTCAAACCTTGTCTTCTCCCTGATGCCTTCCCTGACTCTTCTAGATGTTTTTTCTCCTTTCTTGACCTTCTGACAAAGAATCAAAATCACAGCTCAACAAACTGCCAGCTTATAATTGTCTCACAAATGTTAACTTTGTTTTCTCAATTAGACTAAGTTATCGGTGACAAGAAACATGGCATTTCATTTACACCCATCATTTTGACTCCAAAGACCACGTGTAGCATATTTTCCAGGCTGACACTGGCCTCAAATATTCTGCCCTATCGTCATGAAACTGTCTTTGAAATGATCTCCTGGACTGCCTCTTATAAAGTGGCATAAAAATTCTCTCTGACCAGATGATTTCCAAAATTGTTGATCCAAAGCAGTCATTATATCCCAGGTCAGCCCTGGGTATCAAAGTCACTCACAGAGGACCTGCTTTCAAGAAAAAATGTGAATGTTAGCCTGTCAGTATTCCTTTATTGCTATGACTCTGTTTTTGAGGGGAGGCCAGCCTTTCAACAGCAACTTTTTGATTACATTGGTATAGTCATCTCAGAGCCTTAAAGAGTTTATAAAACAACAAACTCTAGTCCAAGCCTCCTCAGGGCCTCCCCTAAGTGCCCGGCAGGCGCTGACACAACGCTGTTTACCATTCCTTGCTTAGGCAGTTTGCAAACCTTGGGAAAGTGCTCACGCCACAGCCTCCTCCAGGCACTGTAAGACCAGACAAAATTAACCATGGGCTAGAACACACCGCTAATTGCCCACTGAGGAAGGAGATACTTTATATGTTTATTTACATGTAACTTTTTAAGGCTACCAAGTTCTGTATGAATTTGATCAAGTTTTAACAACAGCATTACCAGAGGGTTTTTTAGTCCTTAGTACCCATGTGTAATGTTACAGAACCAGTACACTGAGCTTCAGGATTACGAAGTAAAAACAAATGCCCCCTTCCCTGAAAGAACAATTTGGCCAATTACTTGAACACAGCTTTGCAAACACAAAAACCCTTACCAGCCCACACAAACTTCCTCCCAGCCAAGCCAGCTGGAGTAGCTCTAGGTCCCTGCTGTATGCATCCAGGCAGCTCAGGGTCTTAGAATTCACTTCTGTGGTCCTCAACAGGGCAGTGAGGCACTGTCATAGAAACGACTTCATAAAGCTCCAAAACCAGACAGACATGGGGACTGAATTCAGGTCCTACCAGCCATTGGTTGGGTGCACATGACAGAGCTGGCCCCCTCCAAGACTCAGTGTGCTCATCTGTGACATGCCTACTTTCTCAGGCACAGTGAAGTAACAGGAGCACCTGGCACAGCTGCAGAGTGAGGTACCAGAAATAATTGCGGTTCTGAGTTTGACACAGGTGGCAGCAAATACCAGCTGGGGCACTTACTGGCTGCATGGCCTAGGGTAGGTTGCTGAACCCCTCTGAGTCTTAGTTTTCTCATCTGCAAAAAGAGAAACGGTGACAAGCCTTGCAGGATCACCCTGAAAATTAAATTAAATACTGTGCGTAAAAGGAATAGCATAGAGCCTGGTACACCGAACATATTCAAAAACCATCAGAGCTCACCCCCACACACATACTTGGTTTTGATGGACAAGTTGATAATTACCACTGGAAGAAAAAAAAAATTTCCAAACTATAAACACCAAAGAACATTAAATCTGAATTGTGGCAAGGAGGAAGAGTGACTTCCATTAACACCACTGGTCCATCCCTAATAGCCCCATGGGAGTCTGCTCAGACCCAACAACACCACTCCTCCAATCTTTCTATGTTACATTTCTTTCTTTTTGCTTTTGTTTTTTTCTTTGAGACAAAGTCTCGCTCTGTCACCCTGGCTAGAGTGCAGTAGTGTCATTGTAGCTCACCGAAACCTCCAACTCCTGGACTCAAGCAATCCTCCTGCCTCAGCCTCCTGACTAGTTGGGACTATAGGCAAGCGGCACCACGCCCAGCTAATTTTTCTATTTCTTGTAGAGACGGTGTCTAACTCTTGCTCAGGCTGGTCTCCAACTCCTGAGCTCAAGCGATCCTCCTGCCTCAGCCTCCTGAGTAGTTGGGACTACAGGTGTGCACCACCACGCCCGGCTAATTTTTTCTATTTTTAGTAGAGGTGGGAATCTCACTCTTGCTCAGGCTGGTCTCCAACTCCTGAGCTCAAGTGATCCTTCCACCTTGGCCTCCCAAAGTGCTAGGATTATAGGCGTGAGCCACCACGCCCGGCCCCACGTTACATTTCTAAAAAGCCTTGACAGCAAACACCTTACCCAATGTGCGGGAATGATGAACCTGCTTTTCCAACAGAACCTGAGACTGACTGCCTTTTCAAAGGCCACTGATGTCTTCCATTCTCTTCATTAAGGAAAGCATCCCAACTAATCCACACAGTGACAATGCCTGTGACCACAATTCAACATATAGTCACGAAAGAATGAAAACATCTCTTTGAGAACCCAAATTTCCTTTCCAAAAGTCACACCACCATCCTCAGAGCAATATTTAGAAGCATCTCAGAGACAGAAAGGAAGTGTCATTTTTGAGTTTCCACTGCACAGCCAGCTGGTGCTAGACACCTTACACAACTTCTCATTCAGTCCTCTAGGCCAAGGTTCCCAAATTTGGTCCCCAAGATGGGCAACATTAGTAGCACTTACAAGCTGGTTAAAAATGCACATTCGAGGGTCTCACCCACTGAATCAGAAATTCTGGGGTTGAGCCCAGGACCATTTTTAACAAGCCATCTGGGTGATTCTGATGCACACTAGAGTTTGAGAAACATTCCGTGAAGTGGTCATTACTAGCCCTCCTTTAGAGATGAGGAAACCAAAGTTCAGTGATTAAAGTGCCCAAAGCCACCCAGCCAGGAGGCCCATTAGTACCTACACGTGATTCTAAAGCTATTTGCCACATGTCCTTTGTAGCCAAACTGTCTATACCATTTGGTGTTCTCAGCAAGTGAGCTGCTACAATGTGAGGATGACATTATCTAAGAGGGGTAGGAGCGAGAGGAAGGATGAAGCCTGCACTCAGAAGTGATTAATTATAAATGCTTTTAAATCCACACCATGCATTAGCCCTAGATGATCAGCCATCCCTCAGGATGAGCCTGCTTTTCCCTGTTCTATTTATCAGGCAGGTTACCATAAAGAAAGACAGGAGTTCCTTAATTTACAGCCCTCCACGCTCCCAATTCCTTGTACTGCTTTGAATAGAAAGAGGATTAAGTTACCTGTCTCTAGAGGGCTTAAAAGTGCAGCACACTCTGCCTAGACCAGGACCAACAGGAAACAACGAGGAAAGAGCCTTTCTGTGCCCAGGAACAAAGCAGGCTCCAGTACCTGACGCTGGGAATGAGTCACCAGAAAGAATCCAATGCGTGTACATGGAGCACTTGAACAATGCTGCAGATCTGGTTCAAAGGAGGCAGGCTTTTTTTTTTTAATCAAACCCTAAATTGAGCGTCTGTCAGCTAAAGTGGTCCATTAAATTATTGACATCCAAGCCACAGTGTTTTCATAGATCCTAAGGTTAGCAAAAAGCCAGAAATCTCCTCATCCATGATCCCTCACCTTCTAAATAAACTTGGTGCTGATTTTCAGATCACAAATCTATCCCATAATTTAAGTGAATACCCATTACTCTCTGGGGCTTTCTACAGAGGCTGCTGGAGCAGAAGGGACCAGGTCTGGGAATCACACAGATGTCAGTTTGAATCCTGGCTGTGCCAGTTCCTCACAGGTTACTTATTTAACCTCTCTGGGCCTCAGTTTTCCACTCACAGATGGGTGGTAATCCCTATGTAATACGCTGGTATGACATTATGGTGTTTGGGTTTTTTAAAAAAAACAAAAAGAGAAAGGCTGCTGAAACGGCTTTCAAGATTTCAAGACATTGAAAACGTAACTGCCTGACTGGAAATAGGTATGGTCAAACACGTCCATAGATGGAAGTCACCAAATACAAGCACTTAACTGCTCGCACACTTATTTCACAGTATTTGTTTTTCTAAGTTTCTATTTTTAGACACTTTGAATAAGCTAATTAAGAAAGCAAATTCCATTGATGAACTTAACAGAAAGCTTGTCAATTTTCAAAAACTCAACAGATGGACATAAAGTCATCTTACAACACCAATGACGAAAACAAAGTGTTCTTTCTCCCATCCCCAACTTCACCTTTCCCGTCCACGTTACTCAGTTCATTGCTAACTCGCAGGCCATCTCTTCAGCCCCATGGGACTCGGTCCTCAAATGAAGTAACAGGTATAACAGTATGCTGGAGTCCAACACATCTGTTCGAATCCCAGCCTCATCACTTACTGGCTGTGTGACTTGGACAAATGATTTAACCCCTCCTGGGTCTCAGTTTCCTCACATGTAAATGAGGCAGACAAAACCTATGTGGCTGACACACAGCTGTTGAACCAACAATAGCGGTTTTTGCAAGAGCAAGACAGAACAGCAGAGCCTGCAGTAAGGGATCCCTAAAAACGTGTTCCCCTGCCCTCAGGACTACTTATTTCAGACCTTTACTGAGGTGTCTCTGACACCTACCATGTGTCAGAGACTGAGCCAGGTACTAGGGAAGTGAAGAAAGACAGGGCGACCATGGCCTCAAAGATGTCACAGTGTCACAAGAGCCCCAGATACACAGACAATGTGATAAGTACACTAACGGATTGCATGGGGCGGTGAGGCGAGGACAGCAGAGAAAGGGGGGCCCAAACCTGGTGGAGCTGCCTGGCAAAGGCTTGACAGCAGAGGTTGGTTAAATCAAACACATGAGTAAAAAGTCCAGCAGACAAACAGCAGGCAGAACTAGGTAAGTCCTCTCATCCTCCCCAACCTCAAATTCCCCAAGTCCAAGCCCTCTGACTTCTCCAAGGCTGGGGGTTACCAGGTACACATGCCATAAAATGACAACAACCATGGTCATTCACACCTCATCAACATGACAGGAAGGTTCTGGGGAGCAATGAGAACTGCCAGAAAGCTTAGAAAACTTTAATGCACTTCCCAAAAGTATAACAATGACAATTCCATGTATGTAAATCTCTTAGCACTTTAGTCCACAAACAACTGAAAGTTGCCGCTCCTCCTACTAATATTTTTTTTTAAAAATTGTCCTTCCTTTAAGTTCAGAAAAAGCCAAACCAATAAAATAAATCAAAGTCCCAAAAACTTTTCAACTAATTTTGCAGGACTCTTATCAGAATCCCAACTCTTGGGAAATCCGCACTTCATTATGGAAGACAGTTATGTAAGAGGCAAGTGTATTTCTACAGAGAACTTCTACAAGGATGGGTCATTTTTCAAGACTGCACATCCGATGCTAGATATTATCACTTGAAAGTTTTATATTTCTTCACACCTCCAGTGCTTGGCCCAACACACCTTACTGGGAGAGTGCTCCACAGAGCTTCCCATCTGTCCAGCTCAGGGTTCAGAGAGGCAAAAAGCCCCCGGTAAACCAGGGGAGTTCAGTACCTCCCAAACTTGCTCCCAGTCCAGGGACTTGTGGGAGGTAGTCCTGAATCATGCCTTACAGTAATCTGCACTTTACCAAACTCTTTAATAACCAATATCTCATTCAATGCTTATGAAATAGCCCTGTGACACTGGTAAAGATGACCTGCCCAATTTTAAAACTAGGGAAACAAATAAGCTTTAAAAATCTGAAAGTAAAAATAACGGATAAATTAAAGATGAAAAGATCTAGGTGTGCTTCCCCAACACAATCACTTGCCCCAAATACAAGCACTGGAACAAGTACCATTCAGAAACAAACTGTAGTCCCTTTCATGTCCGTTTAAATACAAATGAAAACTTAATTATCAGTGCAAACTCAATCACTGCTATACAGGATTCAGTATAAGATTTTGTCGGCACCTACCATTCCATATCTAGAGCTACCAGATGCACATGTTTTCTGCCAAATCTTCACTACATTATGTAATGAGGGAGAGCGTGGATAATTAAAATTTACCTTTTTCAATCATTTTAACCCCCTGTTTCAGTCCCTTCTTTCACAGGGTATTTTCTGGAGGTGAAAAGGAACTCATACTTCTCATCTTTTTCTACCCATTTTCTTGTGTGAATGTCAAAAATAAAAGTGAGGAGGATCCTCTTAAATTTCATAGAGAGCCCTGGAGACCAAGCTTCCAGTTCTGGCACTGACACAGTATCCCTGTGTGACCTTGGCCAAATTACTGCATTTCTGGGCCTCAGTTTCCCCCATGTGAACCCTGATGATAGTTAAACCCCTTCAGCTCTTCAAGCACAGACTTCAAATGTGTCCCCAGGGCAGCCCAACAGTGAAAGGGCTGCCCAGAGGGAGACCCTGGGCAGAGGAATGGCCTTTCACAGGTCCCTCGTGGGATTTCTGGGGAGCTCAAGCTGCTCCCGGCAAAGACACTGGGCCAACTTCAGGTCGCAAACAAAAACCTGTTGGCACGGACTCCTCTAGGAAGGGCCAGCCTCTTCCAACGCTCCGGGCTCCGGGGGAGCCGCCCCATGGGGAGAAAGAGGAAGGGTCTCTTGGAAGAAGCCAGCCCCCAGGCACCCATTCACCAACCCCGATTAGCCCAGCAGGACCGCCGGGCCGGGTCTCTGCCATCCCACGCGGAACAAAAGGCAGCTGGAGCCTGGCTCTTCCGCCCCCGTCCCCGCTGTTCTGTGGGGGTGGGGGCTGGGGAGTGGGAACCTCGTCCCAGGAGAGGGAAAGGGGGCCGCCGCTACAGTCCCAAGGAGAGGGGGAAGGGCCAGGATCGCGGACACAGAAGGGGATTCCCCACCCCCCACCCCGATTCCTGAAGGGATCCCGGGCTGTGCTCTGCACGGGGACAGGAGGGACACCCGGCTGGGCTCAGAAAGCAGGGGCCCCTGGCCTGAGGAGGGGGGCGGGGTTGTTCCAAGCTGAAGGGGGCTCCCGAATCTGAGATTGGAGCAAGGGGAGTCCCAGACTCCGAGGATACAAAACGAAGCTCTCCCAGATAGGGAAATGGGGGAGTCCTTGCAGCGGAAAGAGGGATCCAGATGGGGAGGGGGCCATGCTCCAGCCCGTGGGGCGGGGCCTGGTTGGAAAGAAGAGGGTCCCCCCGGGCCTGGGACCAGCCGGGGCAGCAGGGGTGCATGCTCGGGAGTGGGGGTTGCTGAGGTGGGGGGAGCCTGTGCTCTGGGGGCGTCCGCGCCCTGGGGAGGTGAAGGGTCGCGCCCCGGGGCCCCGCTCCGGCCCCCAAGCCCCGAGCCCCGCAAGCCCTGACTCACCTCCGCTCCTCCGGGCCCGGCCGCCGGTAGCGCTGGGGACGCGGGAGCGACCGGAGACCGCGGAGCCGCCGCCGCCGCCGCGTCTGGCTCCGTTTGACACCCACACACCAGCCAACATGGCGGCCGGGAGGGGGCGAGCCGGCTGCGTGCGCGCGCCCGCCGGCCCCGCCCCTCCGAGCCCGCCGGCTCCGCCCTCGCGGCCCCCGCGCGGCCCCTCCTCAGCTTCCAGCGCGCCAGGACCCTACGCAGTCTGCCCACCCTCCAGCAGCGCCCAGCAGCCTACGCCCGAATGCCCTCACTAGACCCCCTTCCCCTAGCGCCTCACAAACCATGGCAAGTTAATGCCCGAACCCACGCACTTGGCCTCCTTCACTGAGACCCCTGCAAATCCCCTCCACCCCCCCATGCACATCGCAGGGCTCCGCACACACTCACGACCCTTCGCCGGGGCATTCGCACTCACCTCTGCAAGCCCCCACACACGAAACTCAGCCACTAAAACTCTGTTCTCACCCTTAGAATTTGCACTTGAAAACTGTTCAGATGGAGGCTTCTCTTGAGGGGCCAGACTGGGCGGGGGCCAGGGGCCTGCTGGGGCGCTTGCTGGTCGTGGTTGGTTTCTTAAGCTGCAAGTGTGTTTGGTTCGTGAAAATGCACTGAAGTACACTTTACATTTCTGCACTTTTGCGCAGATGTGTTATACTTCAATAAAATATACTCAAAAACTACTCTGAAGCTGGTGCGGTAGCACGTCTGTACTCTCAGCTACCGGGACGGCCAAGGCGGAAGGATCCCTTGAGTCCAGGAGTTCTAGGCCTGCCTGGGCAACCTACCGAGACCCCCATCTCAAAACAAAACAAAGCAAAGCAAAACAAAAACCTATTCTGAGAGGGAGTCCACAGGATTTACTAGGCTGCTCAAGGGGTTCATGGCACTAAAAAGTTGGAAACCTTGGCTCGCCCGCACCCGCAAGTTCACGGACACCCCATGCAGGCACACGATTTCATACAGCCGCACTCTTACACTCACATACGAGCAACATGAACCACCTCTTCCCCTGGCTCAACCAGCACCCACAGGGCACCTCCTGTGTGCCAATCCCTGTGCTGGGCACAGAAAGAGACAACCCCAAATGGAATAAGTGAGAGCAGCTCCCGGGACCTGCCCTCTCTGGGGCCATCACTGGAGGCTGCATCTCCAAGCTGACCACCCTGCCTGAGTCAGTATGGGAGTCAGCAGAGAGCCCCTCACAGCAGGGTCTAGGGGCATAAATCAGGGCTTGCTAAGTGGGCAGAAGGCACCACCTCTGTTACCTGGGGGACATCAACACTATGCCAAGCTCTGGCTTCAGGGAAGCTGTGTACAGAAGTCCTACTCTGACCTTGATTCCTGAGGGACCTTAGAAAAGTCACTGTACTTCTCTGAGTTTCAGATTCCTCCTCCCTTTAAAGGAGCCCGATGGACAAAGGTATCCCTTATGGTTCTCACAAGCTGGGATCTAAAATTCCCTTCTCTGGCAAAAACACAATAAAAATGAAGGAGGGAGAAGGCGATAAGGAGAGAGAGAGGAGAGACAGAGAATGAGAGCAGAGCATGTATAAGAGAGCCTAACACATTTGCAAACCCTCATGGCCACGTTTCCTTTGAAAAGTCCAACACTGGCAGTTCTAGATGCCAGAAACCCCGCTCCGCTGTTATCTGCCCCTCCCACTACTCGAGTCCCTTCTCCACCAGGAGTGTGAATTATGCCTCATATACCTTCCAGCAGAAGCTGGAGCCCCCCATTTTGAACTTGGTCCACCCTTATCCCAGAGAATGACCTCAACCAATCCAACACTCCTCCTGAGCCTCAGCTCTTTGCTGGAACTTCAAGGAGAGTAGAACTTGACCTTCCAATCATGATCCCTGCGCCTAGTTTACAACTTCAGAAGAGTTATCACACATAGCCAATGCGCAATGCAGGATTGAATGCTTCCAAACCGGTGCTGTCCAATAGAACTTCCTGCAATGATGGAAATGTTCTCTCTCTGTGCCAGCCAATACAGTAGCCGCCAGCCAATACAGTAGCCGCCAGCCACACCTGGCTAGTGAGCACTTGAAATGTGGCTAGTGCAGCTGAGGAGCTGAGTTTTTTAAAACTTTAACTTGCAAATTAATTTAAATGCAAATAGCCGCATGTGGCTAGACGCTACCATACTGAACAGCGCTAGCCTAAAACTTTACCACAACTCCACAAGGTGCACATTCTTACTGACCACATTTTACAAACAAAAAAATTGAGGTTTGAAGAGATGTAGGGGCTTGGCCCACAAGATTTCTGCATGCAGAGCCTACGCCCTTCACCGCCCAGCGAGCAAGTGTGTGTAGCCACAAAGATAAGATGCAAGCTTTGAAAGAGAACTAGGTAGAGATATAGAGATGGTAAGCTAACATGTAGGATTGGAAGTGAGTTGGAAAGCCCAAGATTGGATCAGCCTTGGGAGGTGGGGGAGGGCCTCCAGAGGCCGGAAGACCACCACTCATGGGCAAGGTCAGAGGGGACATTCCTGCATTCCTCTAAGTCATTTATCCTCCCCAACCGCCCAAGAAGCCCATCACCTCCCTCGCATTCCTCTCTCAATTCATGTTCATGAGGATCCCTTGAGGTCAGTAGCCCTATGCCCATGTTAGATGAGGAAACAGAGGCAGCACGTGGCAGTGCTGGGATTCATTCCAGGTTCTGCCATGCCCAGAGCACATAAGCAGTCTTGCTGAGGACGGTGCAAGATAAGCTGGACATGCTCATCTGGCCTTCCAGGGATTTGGAGGTTGGTTCCAGATGGATAACAAGGCAGACTGATGGGGGCTGGTTGGAGTGGCATATTCAGAAGAAGAGCAAGATGCCAGTGCAGGCCAGGGATGTCTGGGGTTAAGTCAAATGGGGAAGGACTTTGAAAAGGGGGAAAGATTGGCAGACAGCAGACAGGGAGGGACTGCATGCTGAATGATAAAAACCACCTAGTACGGGTGCAGACTGGGTTCCCAGAAGTCTTCATCAAAGGCTTAAACTCTACATTCAAAACTATTTGTCCTGGCCAGGCACAGTGGCTCACACCTGTAATCTCAGTGCTTTGGGAGGTCAAGGCAGGAGCATTGCTTGAGGCCAGGAATTTGAGACTAGCCCGGGCAACATAGTCTCTACAGGGGTTGAGGTTACAGTGAGCTATGTTGGTGCCACTGCACTCCAGCTTGGGCAACAGAACAAGACGGTGTCTCCAGAAAAAAAAAGAAACACCTAAATTCTTGTCCACCAACTTGCTGCTTGACATTGGCCATGTTGCTGCCCCCCTGGATCTCAGATTCCCCATCTGTGAAGTAGGAACAATAAGCCTTCCCACCTCATAGGATTGCATTCTGGTTCAGATGAAAAGGCAGAGGAGAGATGGGTGTGGTGGCATGTACCTATAGTCCCTGCTACTCAGGAGGCTGAGGCAGGAGGATCACTTGAGCCCAGTTCAAAGTCCAGTCTGGGCAACATAGTGAGATCCCTGTCTCTGAAAAAAGACACGGCAGAGGAGGAAATAATTTGGAAACTGTAAAAGTCTTAGATGAGTGTTAGTGTCAGTTCTCTTACTAGGTCATAGAGACAGATGGAGCCATCCTGTCCCCTCTAAGGGCTGGAAGCATAGAAGGACAGGGGAGTTATGAACTTGAGCAGCCTGAACATGAGGAAAATCTGAGACGCCACAAAAAGAATCAAGAGAAAGAGCTGTGAGAGCTCACAGGAGGAAGTTTCCTTCTAGTTCATGGGGAGGGAGCGATCAGGGCAGACTTCTTGGAAGTGGAGGTGCTGGAGGAAGAAAATAATAACAATGATGACAAAGTAGTGAGCATTGTGCAAATACTTTGCATGGAGTATTCCATTTCCCCTTCTTAACATCTCTAAGAGGTTGAGACCTTCATTACCCCATTTTACAGTTGAGGTTCAGAGACAGTCAATTATTTGCCCAAGATCACACAACTAAAAAATGGTAACTGTGGAAGATCCAAGCCTGCCCGATTCAGAAGCTGAACTCTTTGTTTTGCTTTGTCTTTGTTGTGGTTTTTTTTTTCTTCTTTTGACTTAGCACAAAGGAACAAAGCTAAACTCTTGAGAGGGATTTGAATAGGCCGAAGGGAGAGATTCCCCCTCCCTCCCAGCTCCACGGCTGAATCAACCAGAGCTTTCTCTCCCTGGACACAAGGATTGGTTCAGGAGTGGGCACATGACACAAGCCAAGCCGATGAGACTCTAGCCCAGAACTTCTACAGAAACCATTGAAAAAAAGAACCTCTCTTCCCATGATGTTGCTGAGCTAGCAGGATGTAAGGCTGAAGCAGCTCCACTCTGGAGAGCCGGCCTGAGAATGAAGCCAACACAGATGGGGCGCAGAGATGAGAGAAAAGGTGGGTTCCTGCTGACATTGACACCTCCAACCAGCCATGCCTGAAGCTTTCACCCTGTATTTTTCAGCACAAAAGCCAGTACATCAGTTGGAACTATTTCAATAGAAAACAAACTCCAACTGGTTTAAATGATAATTGGAATCAATCAGTTAATTTTACTGAAATCTCCAGAGCTAGAGCTTGGGCTTCAGGAACAGTAAGATGGAGGTTCTGGCTCCATTTCTTTGTCATATACCTCCCAGGGCTGGAGTGCAGTGGCATCATCATAGCTCACTGCAGCCTCCAACTCTGGGCTCAGGCGACTCGAATAGTGAGGACTTACAGGCACGCACCACCACGCCAGGCTAATTTTTCTACTTTTTGTGTAGACGGGGTCTCACTCTTGCTCAGGCTGGTCTCGCGTTCAGCCTCAATGTCTTGATTGGCTGTAAACTGGCTATGGCAGATCCATGCCTCCCATCTGTAGCCACATCACCCAGAAACAGACTGTTGTCTCTTTCTTTGAACTCAGCAAACAAATACCCTAGGCTTGCTCTGATTGGAAGAATTTGGATTGTGGGAGGGTGATGTGGAGAATTATAGTAATTGGCTTAGTCAAATCAGGGCTCACTCCTGGAGTTGAGAGAAGAGTTATGGGAGGGGAACAAATGCTGGCAGGTGACCAGCAGTGCCCACCACGCTAATGAATTCCCTTTTTTCCTTCAGCCAGTTGACTTGCATTTTCATTAGTTAGCATGCAGATTCCTTACAATAACCCTGTTTTCAAATAGTTTCCATTTAATTTCTTGACAGTTCCAGGTTTTCATACTTGTAGTCTTTGTTAAATCAATCAATAAACTTATAATTCTGCTTGGGATTTACATAATGCCTTTTCTCCAAAGCTCTCACCACACCTCATAAATAAGTTTCAGTGACCTTTATCAGTTTTCCTCCCTAGAGCATGATATTCAACTATAAAAACAGTGTCGGCCGGGCTCGGTGGCTCACGCCTGTAATCCTAGCTCTCTTGGAGGCCGAGGCGGGCGGATTGTTTGAGCTCAGGAGTTCGAGACCAGCCTGAGCAAGAACGAGACCCCGTCTCTACTAAAAATAGAAAATAAATTAATCGGCCAACTAAAAATATACAGAAAAAATTAGCCGGGCATGGTGGCGCATGCCTGTAGTCCCAGCTACTTGGGAGGCTGAGGTAGAAGGATCGCTTGAGCCCAGGAGTGTGAGGTTGCTGTGAGCTAGGCTGACGCCATGGCACTCACTCTAGCCCAAGCAAAAGAGTGAGACTCTGTCTCAAAAAAAAAAAAAAAAACAAAAAACAGTGTCTATTCAATATCTAGTTTCTGATCTCATGACACAGCATTCTGTTCCTTATCAACCATTGATCTCCAGGCTTTCTTCCCTGTAACGGTGAAGATTCCAAACAGGACTGGCCATTTTTAAAATGTTTCCTTCAAATTGTCAGCTTCTAATATGAAATACCACATGGACTAAACACCTTACATGCACCATGTCAGTAAACAGCCACAACCACCATGTGAGATGGGCACACTCAGTATCAGCATTTTACAAAGGAGCAAAATGAGGTGCAGAGAGGGGCAACGGCTGAGGAACTGAGATTCTCGCCCCGGTCAGGCAGGGTTAGGGACCAGCATCTCCCACTAAGCTCTGCTGTCCTCCCTCAGAGCACCCCTTCTTCAGAAATGTGCACAGCACCTTTCTGCCAGAGACCCTCAGGTGTGGTCTGAGGAGGCCATAGCCTCTGCGGCCTCAGAAAGGCACTGCACTTGCTTCTTCAGAAAGTTGAGAGACAAGTTGGATAGACTTCATAAGGTTTCACTTTGGGTTGAGGGTTGAAACACAACCACCCCAAACTATAAGGCACAGAAGTCTGCTCAGACAAGTAGCATTTGCGCTGGGCCTTAGGGTGGCTAATTACTGGGTATACAGAGAACAGGAAGAACAATCCAGGAATGACAGGCTGAGCAAAGGCCAGGAGGCAAACGGTCACGGACCAGCGGTGCAGTTCCTCTGGACCACAGGAGGCATAAAAGAGAGATGCAGGTGATAATTCAGGGGAGATTGCCCGAATGGGACAGTAGACACAGGCAGCTTTGAAGAGCACCCTCCTCATTATCATTCCCAAGGTTGGGCATATCCCTGGCTGGCCAATGAGAATGCTGTATCTCCCTGGCCATAGCGATTGGTTCAAGGATGGGCATGTGACTCAAGCCCAGCCAATAAGAACTTTCTCTAGGATTTTAGCTCAAGCCATCAGGAAAGAGGCCCTCTCTGCTTCTGAGATTGTGAACACCAAGAACCATGGAAGCCTGGAGCTGCCAGGAGCCCTCTTTGTCACTGCGCAGAGACAATTTTAATACCTCCTGTTCAGGCTGACCCAGGAGCTTGGGAACCAGAGTGGGCTGGGTCAGGGTGGTGTTACTGTAGCTTTCTTAAAGCCCACATCCATTGTTCTCTCAAGCAAAATTCTCTGTTGAGAGAATCTCCAAAGTCTTTCTTTTCTTTTTCTCATCTTTCTTTTTTCATTTATTCATTCTTTCTTTATTTCCATCTCTCTTGTTCTCTTTCTTTGTTTTTTATTCTTTACTTCTTTTTATGTGTAGTAAAGATATTTTAAAATAATTCTAAAAATATGTGTGCATACAGTTTACAAATCCATGACCAGTACTATTCAAAACTATCAAGGTCATGAAACACAAGAAAGACTAAGAGACTGTCACAGATCGTAGGAGACGAAGGACAGAGAAATGTACTGTGGTATGCTGGATGGGATCCTGGTAGAGAAAAAGGAGATTGGTGGAAAACCTGGTGAAATCCAAATAATTTCTGTAGTTTAGTCAATAGTGTTATACCAATGTTAATATCTTAGTTTTGACAAATGGACTATGGTGATGTAGAGGAGTTAGGGGAAGCCAAGTGAAGGGCAAAGGGGGGACACCCTATGCTATTTTTGCAACTTTTCTGTAAATCTATACTCATTCCACAATAAAAGGTTTTTTAAAAATGCGTGCACAAAAAAAGTTCAAAGAGTGCATCAGGACCTACAGTGAAAAACAAGTCTCCCTCCTGCTGTTTTCTGAGACTCCAGGCCCCCTCCATGGAGGCAACCACTGTTGCAGTGTAACAAGGATTCTCACACAATCTCTTATGTATCTACCTGCCCCCTTCCAGGCAAACAAACATAACTCTCCTTACACACTGTCTCATGCTTATTTCACTCAACAGTGTATCTCTTGGAGATCCTTCCCCATCAGTGGAAAGAAGACATCCTGATTCTCATGACTTAGTGCAGAGGTCCCCAACCTTTTTGGCAGCAAGGACCAGTTTCATGGAAGACAATTTTTCCACAGATGGAGGTGGGGGGTGGTTTCAGGATGATTCAAGCACATTACATTAATTGTGCAGTCAAACCTCTCGGCTAATGATAATCTGTATTTACAGCCACTCCCCAGCGATAGCATCACCGCCTCAGCTCCACCTTGGATCCCCCGAGAGGGCAGTTCACAGTAGGGGTTGTGCTCCTATGAGAATCTAATGCCACTACTGATCTGACAGGAGGCGGAGCTCAGGTGGTGATGTGAGCGATGGGGAGTGGCTGTAAATGCAGATGAAGTTTCCCTCGTTCATCTAGACAGTCACTTCCTGCTGTGCCGCCCAGTTCCTAACAGGCCATGGACCCATAACTGTCCATGGCCCTGGGGTTGGGGACTGCAGCCTTCGTGTATTTAACCAGCCCCCAATGGATAAAATATGTTATCCCCTGCATTGTGTTTCTCATATATGTCTTTGCACTCCTATGCAAATTTATCTGCAGGGCAAGTTTCTAGAAGAGAAATTCCATAGTCTAGTCTATAGGTGACTGCTGGGCCAGGTATCTCCAATCTGTATTGGGTTCTCAGATTCCAAAGGCAGGATTTAAAGAACAAAATTGCTCCATGTTCAGTGGGTCCCACATGGCAGCTGCAGGTGAGATCTCTGGGGATTTGTATGCCATCAGCCAACACCCCAGCCACCTGGAGGGGTCCTCTGTTGGATTAACTGCCCAGCATCTGCCCACCCCTTGGGGACCGCCCACAGCGGTGTCATCTTCAAAAACTTGCCCATAAATTCCCACTCCTGAGATCCTGGAGCTGCCTTGGGCAGTGGCCTTTCCAAGCCTTGCCTTTGATTCTCTGAGCTATTCCACTTCTTTCCACTAAATCCACTCCACCCCCTTTTTTCCCCTTTGGTTAAACAGAATCCATTTCTGTTGCTCGAAACCAAAGAACCCCACCTGATACCTTCTGCGTGCACAAATAATCAGTAACATGCACAAAATCAACAAACAGCTGTCCCCACATTGTGCTTCTATCAAGTCATTTATAAAAGAATGTAACAAAATTCTTACAGCTTTGGTGGTCCTGTGCCCATTCTGAGTGCTTCTCTACTACTTCTTTATAGTGATTCAGCTCTGGGTAAATATTTGTCAAAGTAAGGCTAAAATCTTAGTTTTAGTCACCCACTGCTCTCCCAACCATCTTTTATGTGGAATAGCAACCCCCTTTCTGCTTGTATTCCAAAAATATTGCAGAAACAGAAGACTTGCCACCATGCTGGAGACTGTCCCTGACACCCCCACCACCATCACTCCTGGCCAGCATCACACTCTTCTGTCAGCATCAGCTGATCACTTTGGGCAAAAGTGCAAATCAAGAGTGAGATGACAGTCAGCTCTCTGGGTGTGAGAGCTTGAAACTGGAAGTCAGAAAGCCAGGTCCAAATTCTAGCTCCTCCACTCATGAATCGATTTCACCTTCCTTAGGTCCTAAATTTTCCAACCTGTTAAATGGGATACGTAACTTGACACTGTAGCCACCCTTGAGACGCCTGCAAGAGTCCTGTGAATGAGACTGGCGGAGTTGGTCAGGCTCCCCAGCTGTCTGTCCTCGCTTTCATTTCTGAAAAGCCTCAGTTTCCTCAAGTATGAAATGGACAGAGTACTGGTGACCTCTCTTTTGTCTGTGTTACACGGTGGCTGGGAGGCCCAGATCACACACAACGTATGAAAATGTTTCCTAAGCAAGGAGCGTTGCATGCACGTGCGGGGCCGTGTGAATTGTGCGCAGCCATTCCGGACAGACTTCCAGAGAAGCAGGGGCAGCCACCGGGCTCACGGGGTGAGGCCCTGAACAAAGTGTTCTCCCAGAAGACACGAAGGAGCCAGGCAGGGATTACTGCTCCATTTCACAGATGAAAACATCGAAGCTCTAAGACAATCCAGGACTTTTTGAAGGGGGAGGAGAATAGGATTGTCTGATATGTTGGGGAAATTGCTGGAATTCTCCAGCCTTCCCATTTGTGTGCCTTTCTCTCTGTGTAGACACAGCCATAATCTGGTTCCTCATAGAGGTATATGCAGTGGTTGAAAATACAGGTTCTGGGGACAAGGAAGTCTGGGTTCGAATTCGGACTCAGTCACTTCCCAGCTGTGTGATCTGGAACAGGTCACTGTTCCTCTCTGAGCCTTGAGCTACTTGCTTCCCCATATGGAATTGAGGGATGGAAAGCACTTCACACAGGGCCCAGCACACAGTAGGCACCCATAACTGCAACTCAGTGTTGCTAGAAGAATGCTGGGCTGCACTCAGTGCTGGGAGGGGCTCAGCAAAGCTGAGAAAGCAGAGACTCAAGGTCTACTGGTCGGTCCTGAGACCGTGGAACACATCTCCAGGCCGGTTCTCCTGCCACCTCTGCCTCCCACTCAGTTCTGCTCATTCATGTAATCATAGCTTCCTGAGTCCCTCCTGTGTGATGCTGGGGACCTGGAGCTGGGGCAGGACCATCCCAGGGGCCACCAGGCTGACACAGATACAGCAGATAAAGGGCCGAGGTGCAGGGATCCTGAAAGAGACAGGATGCCTGTGACTCAAGGGGTGAGAAAATGCAAAGGTCAGTGCTACTTTAGCATAGAAAAAGGCAAAAAAAAATTTTTCCCCCAAATCTTTTTCTTTCTTTTGCCTCTTTCTCCCTGCTTTTCTTATTTCTTTCCCCCCATTACTTTCTTTAATCCAAAGGAAATTCAAGTTGAGGACATAAAGCAAATGCTGTTATCGATTTTTGTAAATGTGCTTATCTGAGAGGCACTGAGCAGAGAGATGAGAACGAAATTGCATCTCCGTTCTCTTCATCTGGTCTGCTAGATACAAGCCACCCACATGCTCAGGCAACAGCAGAAGGGACGAGCCAGGCAGCTGGGACTTGGCCCCCTGGGCCCTCCCATCTCTGGTCTCGGTCTTCCTTGTGATCATCCCTGAATAGATTGGGGAACTGAGCTCTGGAGTGGGGAGGGGATTGTCTCCTCACAGCTCATCTGTCGGCACTGCTTCCCCGATGTTCTGCACTGCACCCCCAGCAATCGCCTGGCGTCTCTGAGACAGCTGCTCTCTGCCAAGAACATCCTCTCCACTCCCCTGGGGCACCTTCCGCAGTTGGCCTGGCTGACTGCTAAGGGCTTTGGGACTCAGGGAGGCAGCCTGCCCTGGGTGCCTTCTTCGATTGCCACAGGCCAAGCTGGGGGCCTTCTCTGGCTGTTCATCCTCCTAACATCTGCCCCCTGGGTGGCAACAGTTTAGGTCTGGGTCAAGGGAGGGAAGGGACCAGGTCTAACTTATCTGTCTCTTGCTCCTTCAAGGTTCTGGCCACAGAGAGCAATGCCTGAGCATGTGTGTTGAGTAGAGGGATGAGGACAAGGCACCCCTGGTGGAAGCCACTCTGTGGGCCCCGGGTTAATGGAGTGTGGTTGTGCAAGGGGGAGTCGGGAGCTGCCCAAGGCACCTCGCACGATGTCATCACTGAACTGAGGACAAAGAACAGATTCCAGAGCTGGGTTCAAGTCCCAGCTCCTCCGCTGGAGATGTGAGACTTCAGACATACACTGGACGGTCATGAGCCTCAGCTTCCTCACTGCAATCCGGGGCCCTGTCCCTTGCTAACAGGGGGTTACCAGGAAGACCAAATGAGACCATTGCAGTTAGAGTCAAACCCACAGCCATGGCTAGAAGGCCCTGTGCCCCCCACCGTCTCCCCGACTCTGCCTTGCACACTGAGCCCCCCCACACAGACCCTTGCTGTTCCCTCAGACACCGCAATGCCTGTCCTCTGCTCCCGTCGGTCCGCCTCTCAGAGCAGTCTTCCCTGACCTCTGAGCTGGTGCCTCCCAGCCCGCATCTCTCCCGCCCCTCCTTGCTCTGGGGCATCAGTCACTGGCTGACATATGCCAGGCATTTATTTCTTTGCTTCTTATCTCCCTTCCCTCTGCGAGGGAAGGGACTTTTATCTGTCTTGCTGATGGCAGTTTCCCCAAAACCTGGCTCAGGCGTGGCATGTGGCGGGTGCTCAGTCAGGATTTAGGGAACCGATGGATAGAGGAATGGTGTAAAGAAGTGCTCAGGAACCCTTTTCTCTGACCTCCCATCCAGGCTGCCCCTCAGGAGTCTGGTTCCTGCTGATAGATGGAGTCCAGGGCCTGGGGCTGGCAAGTGTGCCCCCTAGGGCAGATGGGCCAAGGCAATGTCCCTGCAGCCCGGGGGTGTGCAGGGCTGGGGGAGGGGATGAGCCGCCAGCTCCCATACTGGGGGATGTGCCTTGCCTTGCCCCCCTGCTCATGGCTAGAGGGTACCCTGCTCACAGACATGAGCCCAGGTGGCCCAGGCCCTCCCTGGCCCTGGCTCTGGCTTCACCCCAGAGCCCTCCAAATTCTGAGTGCACCCACTCACAGACCTCCAGGCAGAGAGGGCCAGGAGACCCAGTTGTTCCAGCCACTTGCTTTTCCTGCAGCACCCGTACCTGGAGAGGTACCTGCTTAGGCCTGAAGTCCCGTAGAAGATGGGGGACAGAGCCAGAGACGACCTGGCACTCCTGTCAGGGATTGAGCCCAAGCTGCGGCTGTGCCTCGGCCAAGGCGTTCAAGGCCCCGTTTGAAGTCCAGCTGCCGCTGCAGAGGCCAAAAGTTTGCCCAAGGCCTTGCACACGGGCTGTGTCAAGTGACTCCCAGGCCTGTCATTGGCCGCTCGTCAGCCTCACCAGCCCCAACTCATCAAGCACTTCCATTTCTGAGAAAACAGAGGTTGTGGCTTCCCTCAGCACCCACTCACCTCACCCGCCTCCTCCTCTTCCTGCAAACCTGAGTCACAGCCGCCCTGTCAGCTGGGGGCCCAGGGATGTCTGAGTCAGGCCCGTCCGGGTCTAGCGCTGACACCACCCTTACCAGCTGTGAGACTCTAGACAACCTCCAAGCCCTGCTGAACCTCCATTTCCACATCTGGGAAACAAAGGTGTTAACAAGCAGGTCTCAAAAGATTGACTCCTCTGTGCAGGGTCACAGCATGCAGTAGGGGCCCAATAATAACAGCAACATTATGGCAGCCTCTCTCCTAAGCACTTCCATATATCATGTGATTGAACCTTCCCGACAACCCAGTGAGGGAAACACCATCATTACCCCATTTTACTGATAAGAAAACCGAGGCAAAGGAAGGTGAATTTACTTGCTACAATCACACATGAACTAGCAGATGGCAGATTGGGGATTTGAGCCCAGAGTCCGTGTTCCTACTCACTCCCTCCATGAATGGGAGCTATGAAACAACCCTCCTAGGGCCCTTCCCGTGTGCCCGGCAGCGTGCTAAGAATTTTACCGTCTCTGGTATGTTCAATCTTCACGCCAGTCCTATGAGGGAGGGATTATAGGGAGCCCCATTTTACAGATGGATAAGTCAAGACACAGAGGATGTGGCTTGCCACAGACCACAAGGCTAGCGAGCATCAGAGCCAAGATTCTAGCCCATTTCCCATCCTGGCCCAGAATAACCCACCTGCTCCTAAATTTCCCCAAAAGAAGCCATGCTGGCTCCATCCCTGGCTGCAACTTGGGCCACTGGCCCCTCCCCTGCCCATCCTCCCAGCCCCAGGGCTGTGCTGGGGACAGAAGGTGATGCCTGGAGCCCTCTAGCCTCTGAGGAGCAGAGTAGTGGGACCAATTTAGAAGATGGCTTAAAGCCAAAGAAGCCTGGATTCTAAGCCCAGGGCCTCTACTTCCTGGCTATGGGACCTTGATTGAGTTCCTGCAGCACGCCTCAGTTTCCTCATTTATAAAGAGGCTGCTAAAGGATGTCCCACTCACAGGGTGTGAGAACCCAGTGATGAAGTATGTGGCATGTTGTAAGAGCTCCACGTGTGCTGGTACCACCGGTCAGCTGTGCCGGGGTGGACTCCCCTGCCTCGCTGGGGGTCTTTCCAGAGAAAGCAGGTTTTCTAAAACCAAATCCTGCCCTTGCCCAAAAACTTTCAGTGGCTGTTCCCCATGACCATGTGACAATCTGAGGGTCTCCCCCCTCCCCCAAGCATTAAAGGCCAGCGAGGTCTGACTCTGCCAACATCTCTAGTGACGCCATCTGTCAGCCCCTCCTTGCTCCTGCACCAGGTCTGCACATTCTGTTTGTCTCCGCCAAGAATGCCCTTTCCCCAACCCCCTTGTTCTGCAGGAGAATGTGTCCTCATCTGTCAAAGCCAGGCTGGAGGGGGACATCCTCTGAGAAGCTGCTTGACCTCCCAGGCAGACCCGGCCACTCTCCCTGGGGGATCCTCTGGTCATAGCATTGACCACACTGGGTTAGAATCATCTGTTGCTGTTCCCGCCTCTCCTGCCAGGCGCGGGGCTCTGCGGGCTACAGAACGCCTGGGAATCATGCCCACATCCCCAGAGCCCAGCGCAGTCATGCCTGAAGACTGACTGAGTGAACGCACGTCTTCGTTTGTCACCCTCTGAAGCCCACTCTGGAACAAAAATCCCAGCGCAAGCTTTTTGTTTGGATGTGATCCCAATAATCACCTTTAGGGGAGAAAGGAAATGAGACAGGAAGGGGAAGGAGCTAATAAAGGGTGTGAATGCGCACACATCACTGTGGGTGATTGGCGCTCAATGCCGCTGGGGACACTTTGGCAATGATGCAGAACAGTTCATCATCAACTCCCACCAGGTTAGTCTTGATCAAGGGCTGCTGGGGGACAGGGGTAACTTTCTAGCACTTTCAGGGGCCAGCAGGCTCCAGCTGCTAGATAAAGCCCCCAGTCAGAGTCCCCAGTGCTTAGATGCTCGGCTTAGCTGGAAAGCTTCGGGTGGGCGTGCAAGGGAACGGTGAGTGCCCAGGGGATGTGTGCATCTGTTACGGTGAATGGATGAATGGAGTATCATGGGAAGAGCTGCTCGTCTCCAAGCAGTGAGCAGACACAGCCCTGCTGCTGTGTGGCCCTGGACCAGTCACTGCCCCTCTCTGAACCTGGTTTCCTTTACTATAAAGCAGGAATGCCAGACCCAGCCTCCCAGGAGACAAAGGGTGGGAGGTCTCCAGGGAGTGAGAAGGATTCCACTGTGCACCAGCCCAGCCCAAGTTCCAGGAAGCAGAACATGCCCCCATGCCCCAGTGAGGGTGCTCTGTGGGTGAAGAAGCCACAGGAGGCAGGCCTGGTGCCCAGGCTGGGACCACAGGGGCCCTGGAGAAACCACATCACAGCCACCACAGCCTCCACCATCCCACAGTGATTTCCGCTGCTGTCTCTCCCTGGGGCAGCATCTCCCACCAACAGCTGACTGTCCCCTCCGCCAGCACCTGCCCAGGTGGGTTCTGCAGGGCAGGCTGGCAGCTGTCCCTGTGTGCAGCAGGGGGTCTGCTTTAAAAACACACAGAAATCCCTGTGGTTAGGAGCTCATGTTCCTGTATCACAAGTTCGAATCCTGGCTCCACCACTTGTGACCAGGGGCAAATCACTTCACCCCGCTCTCTCTGGCCTCACCGATCAAATGGAGCTAATATTCCCTTGTCCTCTCTGGTGTCCTCGCTCCAGCAACAGCACCTTTCTGTACCCTCCTGACTTCAGGCCGCTGCACTTTCTGTTCCTCCATCTGAAACTCCTGTCCACCCCTCCCTCTGCTCCAGTAACCCCTGGTGCTTCAGCCCTCTCCTCAGGAAGGGAAGCCCTTACTGACCACCTCCCCTAGACTGGCATGGGGACACGAAAGGGGTCCTCTTCCCCCGTCGCTCTGAGTCCGGTTTGTGAGATGCTATTTATTCTTTTGCCTCCTCCTCTGTCTCCCCCGCTGCAAAAGCCATGAGGACACAAACTTACTTGTGTCCTGCCCAAAACCTCAGGCCTAGCACAGGGTCTGGCACACAGTAAGCACTCAATAAATGCTTGTTGAATAATTGAATTATTGTCTGAAACTCCTTGCTCTCCGGGTCCAGACTTAAATATCACCTCCTCCAGGCAGCCCTCCCTGGTTACTTCCGATTCTTCTTCTGGGTTCCCCCAGAAGACTCTCCCCCAACCCTTTCTCTTTCCCCCTTCCCCTTCCCCACAGCTGGCTTGCCTACGGGGTACAGCTCCCGGTTACCCGGACCCCTGCCCCTCAATCCACCTTCCCCCTGGCTTGCCGGTCGCCTGCCTGCCAGCAGCGAACGAAAAAAGAGCTGGAAAGAAACAGAGGAGGAAAGAAGTGGCACAGAAGCATCTAGAAGGCTGGGGAGGCGGCGGGAGATTCTCGAGGCCGCCCTGGCCGGCGTCCCATCCCAGCTGGCAGAGATGCGGGCAGAGGCCGGAAGGAGGCGGCAGGGCGGGCCTGGTCTCCGGAGCCCGCGGGAACGCGGCGGCTTGGGGCGAGCCGGCGGGTGGGATCGGCCCGGAGACCCGCGCACCCCTGCACGCGCTGCGTCCCGACCACGCCAGGGCTCCGCGGTCACCTCTGTGAACCCCCTTGACCCGTCGAGGAGGTGCCGTTCCGTCCCCATCTTACAGAGGACGGGACTGAGGCTCAGGGAGGGCCACCGGGTTCCCGCCGGCTCCGGCTCCGGGAAGGCTGCTTCCCCCAGGCCCAGCCCACAGAGCTCTCCCGGGCCCCGGTGCTCGGCCCCCAGCTGGGCCCCCGGGCGGGGCGGGGGCCGTGGGGCGGGCGCGGGAGGGCAGGCGGCGGACTGCGGGAGAGCGCGACCCCTGCCAGCGTCCGCTGCCGCCCTCCCCTGCCACGGCCCTCTCGGACCCGGACGCAGCGAGGCAGGCTCCGCGCGACTTGGCGCGTGGGACACTGAGACCGCGAGAGGCGCGGGGACTTTTATTCACGAGCCGATTCACTCGCTCCTCCGTTGCCTGGGGAGTCAGTGTCCGGATTCCATCTGCCTGAGTTCGAATCCCGCGCGCGCCGCCTGCGAGCCGTCGCTTTGCTTCTCCGAGCTGCGGTTCCCTCCGTGTGATGCGGTGAGGCAGAGCTTGCCTCGGAGGCTGCGGGGAGAATTAAGGAGTTGGTCGGTATAGATCAGCTGCCTGGCACGTTAGTACGCGCCCAGTGACCTGGCCACTGTGACAGATAGGCGCAGGACGCTCCCGCCTTCAAACGAGGAGTCCCTCCCTCCCCTGACATCCACCCTCCACTGACTCCGGCCAGCCTCCCCTTTTCTCTCCTCTCCTGAATTTTATCAAATAGCCATCTTCTGTAAAGTTAAGTCTGTGTTTGTCTGAAAAAACAAACAGAAAAACAAATCACAGTGGCTTAGACAAGTAGGGGTCGTCACCCCGTCACCCTGAGGCTGGAGGTGAGCCATGGCGGGCATTGTTTCACCAGCCCAGTGATGCCAGGCCTGGTGTCTCTGCAATTCTCTTGGCTTTTTCCTCCTTTCGCGATATGGCTGATGCTACTCCTGGCGTTGCATCTGCATCCACATTTAAGACAGAAAGGAAGAGGAATGGTTAAGTTTAGTGTTCATTGAAAGCATTTGTCCCTGTTATCATGAAGAAAAATAATTTCCCAGAGCCCACCCCAGTGAGCTCTGACACATCTTAGATCTCATTGTCCAAACTGTGTCACATGGCCACTCCTAGCTGCAGGGCAGGCTGAGAAAGTGAGTGATTTGTCTTTTCCAGCCTCCACAGTGGAAGGCAGCAGGAGACAGCGGGCTTGGGAATAGGTAAGTCCGCCAATAATAGTGCCTGCCACATCTTCCCCTCCCCCCCCACGCCCTAGGCCCTGCCCTCCATTCACCCCTGACCTCCTCCCTCATCCAGTGGCCACCGATTTCCATTTCTCTTTGGACACCAGAAGCTGACAACTCTGGGGCTGCACCTCAGGGGCAGCATCTGCTGATGCTGAGTAGGGCTGCCCCGGAGCTGGGCCATGGCTCTGTCGGCTTAGTCCTTACTGCTCCCTGCGGTCTCAACATTGACCATTTCACTCATTTATTAATACAGCTGCCACCTCGCTGGTGTTGGAATTTGAACCCCTAGATTACTGTTATTGTTTCCCCTCCCTCCATTTCAGGGAGTTATTTTTTTTTT
>NW_012152752.1:359998-360666 GCF_000956105.1 Propithecus coquereli
TTACTTGCCTTTAAATTCATTAATTTACTTTCTCACGTTTTACTTTTGGAAATGCCAACGTTTTATTTTTACTTTTTATTTGTTTGTTTATTTTTGAGACAGAGTCACTCTGTTGCCCTAGGTAGAGTGTGGTGTCATCAGCCTAGCTCACAGCAACCTCAAACTCCTGGGTTCAAGTGATCCTCCCTCCTCGGCCTCCCAAAGTGCTGGGATTACAGGCATCAGCCGCCATGCCCAGCCTCATTTCAGGGAGTTAACACACAAAAATATTCCTTTTAGGTATTTCATGCAGCAAAAATTTCCCTCCAACCATTGACCCCAGGCACCCAGTTCCCCTCCCTAGGGGTAAATAATATAATGAGATATTTCATGCACATATAGGCAAATCTACCTATAACATTTATTTTTTTCTATTTCCCCTCCTTTTTAGACTCAAACGTGAGCATATACTACATATTGTTCTGAGCTTGGCTTTTGTTCCTTTCCATTTACAAAATCTGACATTGTATCTTGGAGATCACTTCCTATCCATATATAGAGACCTTCTTCAGTCCTTTTTCTGACTGCAGAGCACTTCGCTCTATATGGAGTATCACCTAACCATTCCCTATTTTTTTTTTAATTAATTTATTTTTTTTTTGAGACAGAGTCTTGCTTTGTTGCCCAGG
>NW_012152752.1:361292-372812 GCF_000956105.1 Propithecus coquereli
GCCCGCCTCAGCCTCCCAGAGAGCTAGGATTATAGGTGTGAGCCACCGCGCCTGGCCCACCATTCCCTATTGATGGGCACTCAGGTTGTTGCCACTCTTTTGTCAACACACAAAGGACTCTAATGAATAACCTTGTCCAAATGTGGTTTTGCATATATAAGTCAAGATCAGTGGAATAAATTCAGGATATTGTTCCCAACTCCTCCCTCTCCCTCACTCCTCATGGCTAATTTGACACTAAATCAAATTAAACTCCTATCTAGTCTCCATACCCAAATTCTTCTGGGTTTTTGTGTGTTTGTTTGTTTGTTTGTTTTGTAGGGACAGAGTCTTACTCTGTTGCCCAGGCTGGAGTGCAGTGGCATGATCATAGCTCACTGCAGCCTGAAACTCCTGGGCTCAAGCGATCCTCCTGCTTCAGCCTCCCGAATAGCTAGGATTAAAGGCTTGAGCTACTGTGACCAGCCATACCCAGATTTTAAAACACAAATCTGATCATGTCACTCCCCTGGCTCAAAATAACCCTTAATAACTGGCTCATTTCCCTGCATGCTCTGCCTTTTAACATCTCACTTCTGCAACACTGAAACATCTGCAGACTCTCCTCTGTTTTCTCTCTGGCTGCTTTTAGGATCTCCTCTTTGACTTTGGTGTTCTATAGTTTCACAACAGTATGTCTAGGTGTGAATTTCTTCCTACTTATTTTGCTTAGGATTCACTGGATCTCTATGATCTATGGATTTGGTGGTTCTTATCAGTTCTGGAAAAAAATGTCAGATTTTATTTCTTCAAACATTACCTTTGCCTTGTTCTCTCTTCTCTGACTGCTACCTGTGTTAGATCTTCCTGCTCTATCCTCTTTGGCTCTTAACCTTGTTATCCTTTTTTTTTTTTTTCTTTTCAATAAGCTTTCTCACGTTGAATTCCTCTTTTGTTTTCTTTCTATTTTCCATTTATTTGTCTTTCTGGGTCGCATTCTGAATAATTTCTTCAAATCCATCCTCCTGACCACTAATTCTCTATTCAGCTTTGTCTAAATTGCCTCCACAACTATCCATTGAGTTTTGAATTTCCAGGAGCTCTATTCGGTTCTCATTCATATTTGCTTAGTTGTTATCCCTCCGCCCGTGCTCACGGTGGTTCCATCCTCTCCTACTTCTCCCCCGAGCCAATTCCTATGTAGCCCATTTGTTTCCACCTCCCGACCTCCATGGTGCTTCCTTGGACCCTGTTAGTCCCTGGGACTTCTTTTTCATAGCAGTGATCACCCTAAGCCATAACTGATTAGGTCTGAATCTGCCTCCCCCATCAGACCTGTGCTTCTCATAAACAGGGCCATGTCTGTATCCTTTCTCAGGGCCTAGCACACAGTAGGTTTTCAATAGACTTTTATAAAATAAAAACAATTTCCTTCACACTCTCCTTGTTTTACGTATTTAGCTGATTCTTCAATCCTTTGTCTCACTTGTTGTTTCATTTACTTGCCTTTAAATTCATTAATTTACTTTCTCACGTCTGTTCATTCATTTCCTCATCCGTTCACTCATTCACTCAATAAGCCTTTTCTGATACTAGTAGGTGTGGAATGAATTAATGAGTGACTAAGGCAAGACGCCATGTGAAAGGCTCAAAGCCAGGAAGGCTTCAGGTTGGAGGTGACGTTGGAGCAGGACCTGGAAGGAGGAAAGATGGGGAGAGAATTGTGCCAGGAACACACAGCAATGGGAAGAGGGCCCCAGGGGCAGCTCAGCAGCCTGTAGGCCTGAGCTCATGGGATCTAGCCGCTCCCAGCATGTGTGTAGCTTATCTTCTTTCTCTGCTTGCCTTGGCTATCAGGAAACTCGAGCTCAGCCTGGTGCGCAACAGTAGCAACTGCTGTTTGCCTGGGATTTTGTAGTTATCTCTGTTTTGTTAGTCAAAATCTTTGACTTTCACGCTATCTATGTCTCCTATAGAAAACCTGATATAGATGGAATACAATTAATAATAATTGTAATTATAAAGATCTGACTCACAGTAAGTGATGGATTCAGGACACAAATTCAGGTCTCAGAGTTGCAGAGTGATGTAAGGCTTGTATCAGCCAGCTATCACTGCAGTAACACCATGGAACTAACAAATCAGCCCAAAACTGAGCAGCTTAAAACAACAATCATTTACTTCTCACTGAGGCATCTGCAGCGGGCTGAGGGGCAGCCAGTCTCGGCTGGGCTGCTCTGCCTTGGGCTGGGTCTCTGGCTCGGGCTCGGGTTGCTCCACACGTCTCATGTAGAGCTAGGCTGAAGGGCAGGGGTGATCTTCTTGCAGCAGAAGCACAAGAAGGCAGCCCCGCCGTGTAGGCACATCACATGGCTTTCGTCTTGTCCTATCTGCTGCCACTCCATTGACCAAAGCCAGTGACATAGCTGAGCCCAGAGTCAAGAGTCTGGGAATGTGCTGTGCCCACCTGAGGCCATGGCCAGTGTGAAGGACCAGTGTCCAACACCAATGCCATTTCCGTCATCCAGCCTGATCCGCCACCCCCATTTCTTAGATGGATATGCTGGGCCAAGGGAGAAGTGGCCTGGGATGGGTCAGAGCTGAGACCAGGCAGGGTACCCTGATTTCCCACCCCCTTTGCCACAGCCCCGGCGGTCTCTCCCAAGCCTGGCTAGTTGCTGTGGGTGGAACCAGTTCTGGACCCTGGACTTTGGAATCACAAAGACCTGTGTCTATCCAGGGTCCCCCATGGCCAGTAGTGGGTCCTTGAGCAACTCCCTCCCCATCTTTGAGCCTCCTTTATAGAGTGGAACTAATAGTAATACCAAGCCCACAAGACCAACAGGAGGGTTCAGTAGCATTGGTTTATGGTGTCACCCAGTCTTGGAGACCAGCTTTATTGGCACATAGTAAGTGCTCGATCAGAAGTGGCATTAATATTCTTATTATCATTGCTGTATCATCTCATTTGAGCCTCACACTGTGAGGGAAGCAGAGGAGGGGTTATCACTCCCATTTGACAGATGAGGAGACAGAGGTTCAGAGAAGGGACACAGGAGCCTTCATGGCCTCAGGCTGTGAAACCAAACCCTGCAGAGGCGGGTGGGCTCGCTGCCCCTGCCCCTGAAAGGGAGGTGATGGCATCCTGGGAACTTATCCCGGTCAGACAGGCTGAATGGAGGACAAACCCCTATAGGGACTTGCAGCCTTGCAGGTGCCAAAGAAAGACTTGCCAATGGTGGGCTTCCAGGTGCTGTGACACGATGACAAGAGGACTTATGCTAAGGCAGAGAGATGCCCCAAATTCCTTGGCCTCCAAGTGGGTGCTAGGCTGACCTCACCCTGGCTGGTGGCATCAGGTGGAGGTGGATGACCCCATCTGAGCCTTGGAGATGTGTGACTTCAGGGGGCAGCATGGAGGGGGCTCCGTTGCTACCACATGATGCCCCCTCTGGGAGGCGAGTGTCCAGGCCTGGGAGAGAAGGGGGGACCCAAGCAGAGCCCATGGAACCACAGCAGTTAAATGCTTTACCTGTATCGTCTTATCCAATCCTCACAACAGTCTGACAAAGGACTGCTATTATTATCCCCAGTCCACAGAAGGGGAAACTGAGGCACAGAGCAGCTAGGTCACTTGCCTCGAACCACACAGCACAGAGTGGTACAGCTGGCATTTTAACGCACACCTGCCACTCCAGTGCCAGCACCCAGGCAGCCGGCACCATCTCCAAACCCAGGCTGCGCCCACACCCAGCTGAGCTCCCAGGCTCGGCAGTCCCCAGGTTGAAGGGAGCCCCCTCCCTGGGTGCTCCAGGTCATTCTGTCTGGGGGTGACATCTGGAGCCACACAGGTCTCTGTGCTCAGAGCAGGGCCAAGGTCTTGGGTCTCTTTACCCCTGGTGTGGGGCTGGGATACTAAGGTGACCTGAGGACCCAGAGGCTCAGGAGCCAGGCTGCTCTTTCCCAGCTGCGTGGCTCTGGGCAAGTTGCCTCCCCTCCCTGAGTCTCAGTTTCCGCATCTGTGAAAGGGGATCAGCAAATGCTCTCACTCATGGGGTTGTGGGGGAGTGAATGATTTAATAAATACATGAATCATTTGGGAAAGTTCCCGGAATATAGAAACACAAGAAGAGGAAGAGGAGAAGGAAGAGAGAGGGGAGGGGAGGAAGCCACCATTACCATTATTGAAAATACTGTCCTTGGAAGCTCTCGCAGCAGGAAGCAGGAGGGACAATTTGCTGGGAAGGGAGACCCCAGAATCTAGTGCTTCCCACTGACCTGGGACCCAGCACATTGCAACTGGGAGGAGCCTCACACCAGCCCTTGGAACTCTGTTCTACAGGTGATGACACTGAGGTCTGTGAGAGGCCATCCCCAGGTCCAGGTCCCTGCCTGGCCCCCCCGGTCCCCTGCCCACTCCCCTTCACCCCAGTCCCCACCCACCTCCACCTGGCCCTGGTTTCCGTCTTTCAGATTGAGGTCACCTCATCTTCTCTGGCACTGCAGTGACCAGAGGCCTCTCGGAAGTGCAGGCAGCCTCCCACTGGCTGACCTCTGACCTTCAGGGACTCCAGGTTCAGACTCCAGTCGATAACAGTGCCAGTGATTTTGCCACCATTGCCCCCCCATGGGGTGTGGGCAGAGGGCTCTGCGTGGGCCCCAGGGAAGCTCCCTGGGAGTGGGCAAACCCATGGTTCAGGGCCCCCTGCTCGGATGGGCTCAGAGCAGGGTGGAGGCACAGGGAGAGGGTGAGGGCGGCAGGCTGCCCTGTGGGAGGCACCGACGTCCCACACAGTGTCCCGTTCTGAGGTGGGAAGTGTCTTGACCTACCTCTCCTTCTCCAGGGAGCCTTTCCAGCTCTGTGCAAGGACTCAAGCCGCGGGCCGCAAGTGAGGAGACTCTGGCCAGCCTCCACCCCTTCTGGGCCTCATGTGCCCCTCCACAAAGCAGGACGGGTGGCATCAGCGCTGGGGAGGGGCTAAATGCTGATGCACCCGGGATGCGCCGTGCAGCACAGGCCCAGTGGCTGGACAGGGCTGTGGGGGCCCACATGGCCCCGAATGCTCTGTCTTAGTCTGTCTGTGTGGCTGTAATGGGATGCCTGAGACGGGGAATTTACGAAGAAAAGAGGCTTATTTAGCTCACAGTTCTGCAGTCTGGGGAGTTCAAGAGCATGGCTGGGGCAACTGCTCGGCCCCTAGTGCAGGCTTTTGCTCTGCGTCACAAGGTGACAGAAGGTTAAAGGGGAAGCAGACACGCGTGAGGAAAGAGGAACCTGGCTTTTTAACAACCAGCTCTTGCAGGAACTAATTCACTCCTCCTAACGCAGCAGCCACTCATGAGGAATCCGCAAGGACCCAACGCCACCCACTGGGCCCCTGCAGTCACCCGCCAGGTTGGGATGGAATGTCAGCATGAGTTTGGGTGACCTTCACCTTTGCCTGGATGCCCACCAGGCGGCCACTGCACAGCTCCAGGGACCTACTCATGCTGTCCTGATCAGGTTATGGCCCCGTGACCGAGTCGTGCACTTACACAGTCCCGGAGACCTGCTCTGGGCCTTTGCACGTGCTATTCCCTCCACCAGGAATACCCTTCCCCTTTTCAAAAACCACCTCTCACTTATTTTTCAGGATACAAAATCAAAAAATCAATGCCTGAGAAGCATGCTGGAAAGGTCCTCCTGTGGGCTCCCACAGCCTCGCTCTGGCCCCAGTCTCCCCATCCTACCGCTGGCCTGGTGCATACCTGTCGCTTCAATTTCCTCCCCGGGTTCAGCCCCATCGGCCCCTCCTTGGGCGCAGATGTGCATGGACAGCGCCCTCTGCTGGTGACTCCCAGATGGCAGCGCAGCCTCCGCCCGTCTGGGACCCAGCTCTGCCTGGACTTGGGTGGGGTCCGGGGGACCTGGGTCTGGGGACCTGGGTCCAGAGGTCCAAACGAGGTAGGAATCCCAGGCAAAGCATCATCCCAAGAGGGGCCTTGACCTTGGAGCCACAGACCTTGCCAAATTCCTGTCCTGCCTACTCTTTCATGTGACCTCTGGCAAATCACCTTCCCTCTCTGAGTCTCAGTTTCCCCTCTGCAAAATGTATCCATTTATTCCAGAGCTATTTCCTGAGTACCTACTATGTGCTAGCTACTGAGCTAGACACTGGGGACATTGCAGGACAAGGACAAGCAAAGTCACTGCCTCAGGAAACTGGCATAGAAGGGCCAGGCAATAAACAATGATAGAGTGTAATGTCAGTTGTGTGGCACAGAGGAGTGCTGCAAAGGAATAAACCAGGGAGGGGACAGATTATGCTGGAGGATGTTAGAGGAGGCCTCACGGGGAAGTGAGGACATCGGTGGGGTTGACAATGACATGAATGTATAGCACCCTTCCTCACAGCGGTCTCTCCCCTCGTCCACCTTCTCCCAGCTCTCAGGGAGCTCCTGCCCCTTCCTGCTGGTTCCTCCTCCTCCTCCTCTCTGACCTATTAATGTCAGGGTGTCCCCAAGTGCATCCTGGGGGCTCTTTTCTATCTGCGCTAATCCTGGGGGTGGCTTCAGTGAATCTTGAGGCTCTAAACACCTTGACAACTCCTAAAATATCATCCTCGGACTTGCCCTCGCCCCTCAACTCCAGGCTCATGCATCCAACATCCCCACATCTAAAAACAAGCTCCTCATCTTCCCCCCAAGCCCATTTCCACTGTGTTTATCTCTATAAAACCCCACCCTGCCAATTGCTCAGGGCAAGAGATCTCCCTTTCTCTCCTGCCCTGTACTGGGGCCGCTAGCAAGTCCTGTTGGCTACCTCTGGAAGGCTACTGGACTCGGACCCCATTCCCCGCACTCCTCTAGGCCCCGATCCCATTCACCCGGACCAGTGCAGCTGCCTCCTTACCAGCCTCCTTCCCCCATGCTGGTCCCCAACTCTGTTCCCTGCACAACACAGAGGGTGGAGGATCCTTTGCAACCCCGACTCAGGTCTCGCCCGCCTGTGCTCAGAACCCTCCCAGCTCACTCAGAGTCAGAGTCAAGGCCTCACCATGGTCTACAAAGGCCATGCCTTCAGAGGTAAATCTAGCTTTTGTGGGGCCTGAAGCTTCTCTGCTGTAAGAGGGCCTTTTTAGGAAAAAGAATACAGCCTTACAGAAACCAAACAAGGGGTCTGGGATGAAGGTGAAGTCAGAATGGAAGATGGAGTGGAAGACAGAGGTCTTCAACAATTGCCACCACGGCCGGGCGTGGTGGCTCACGCCTGTAATCCTAGCTCTCTGGGAGGCCGAGGCGGGCGGATTGTTTGAGCTCAGGAGTTCTAGACCAGCCTGAGCAAGAGCGAGACCCCGTCTCTACTAAAAATAGAAAGAAATTAATCAGACAACTAAAAAAAAAACAAAAAAAAACAATTGCCACTAAAATAGCTTGCTCATCCTGCAGATCCCTTTGGAAAATGACTTGGCACTGTCTATAAAGTAGAACACGTGACAACTCTCAGAGCCAGCAGTTCCACTCGCCAGCTCCCAACAGAAAAGCGTAGGTTTGTGCACCAAGAGACACGCACTGGAAGGTTCACGGCACTGTTCATAGTAGCCCCACGCTGGGGACAGCCTGGATGCAGGAGAATGGAGAATGAGAGGTCTCTTCATAGCAGACTGCTCTTCAGCAGCAAGGACACAAGCACACTCTAGTTCCACTCACATGAAGTCTAGAACCAGACTCAATGAGTGTGCGTCGTGCAAAGTGAGGCTAAGTGGTCCCCCCCAGGGGGTGCTGATGAGGAGGGAGGATGAGGGCCATCTGGGAGCTGATCCTCTTGTTACTTGCTCTGGTGCTGGGGCTGTTTGCTGTGGGGACATTCACTGAGCCATGAGCTCATGATGTGTGCCCTCTTCTGCATGCATATTATACATCAGAAGAAACGTGCCTGAGCTGTCCTGGGCTGGGTGCAGGGGGTCGGGGGGCTTCCTGGAATAGGCAGAGCAGACTGACCTGAGACTTGGAAAGCAGGAATGACGGCTGGGCCTGGTGGCTCACGCCTGTAACTCCAGCACTTTGGGAGGCTGGGGTGGGAGGATCGCTTGAGGCCAGGCTTTCGAGGCTGCAGTACTGCACTCTAGCCTGGCACTGTCTCCAAAGGAAAAAAAAAAAAAAAAAAATCAGGGACAATGAGGAGGAAGGGTGTTCCAGGCAGAAAGAACAGTGATGGAGAAGAAAATGCAAGCAGCAGGGATGACCCGGTCAGGGGCCAGGTCAGGGAAGGCCTTGAGGACCAGGCCAACGGCTTGGATTTCGTTCTGGGGCTTAGAGAGTCATTTCAGCCCAGTGTGAACATGTGGTCCCTGAGCCCACTTCCTGGATGTGAATACTACGTCTGTTGCTTGACAGTTGGGATGTTGAGTAAGTCACTTGACCTGTCTGTGCCTCAGCTTCCCCATGTGTCAAATGGACTTAATGATACTTCAGAGGGTTGTTGGTGAGAAGTGAATTACATCTGGAGCATGTATCCAGCAAGTGCTCCACAAATGTTAGCTGTGGGTTATTCCATTCAGGTTCACTTTCCTCCACAGTGAGAGGAAATGTGAGTGAATAATTAGAGTAACTATTATCGTTATAGTCAACCTTTACTGAGCTCTTACTGTCCCAGTTTGGGTTCTCCTAAAAAGATCCTGAGACAAGAATTTGGGTACAAGGAGTTTCTTTAGGAGGTGACCCTAGGAGGCACCAGCAGGGACATGGGGAAGTGAGATGAAGGAGCGAAAGCAAAGAAGGGGCAGGTCAGCGCTGCAGGCAGCTGAGGCTCCGAGCACGGGGCCCCCAGGAAACTGGGAGAGCAGGCTCAGAAGTGTCCCACTGAGGGCTGGAGAAGGTGGTATTGTCCTCGTGCTCCTCTGCCCTCTACCTGGGCTGAGCATTCTTTTGCAGCCAAAGAAGCCCTTGGGGTTGCCAAATACAGCAAATAAAATACAGGATCCCAGTTAACTTTGAAAACAATGAATGATTTTTAAAATTAATTGTTTATCTGAAAATCAATTTTAACTAGGCATCCTGTGTTTCTGAGCTAGGAAGCCATGGCATGGGTGGGAAGTATGTGGCTGGCAGTTGGCGCTGACTGCTAGCTGGAAACTCCACTGGGACTGTTAGCTAGGGGCCTCAGCTCTCCACATGGGCCTTTCCAGGTTGCTTCTTGGGCTTCCTCACAGCATGGTGGCTCATTTCCAGAAGGAGCATTCAAAACAGTAGGAATCAGAAGATACTAGTCCTCTTGCAGTCTTAACTCAGAAGACCCAGAACCTTACTTCTGGTGCAGTCTATTGGTCAAAGCAGCCAGAGCCAGCCCAGATTCAAGGGGAGGGGAAACAGACTTCACTCCTTGATAAGGGAATGGCATGTATGTATAGGGAGGAGAGAAACTGATGGCAGCCATTTTGAAAGAAAATTATAGTGGGAAAGCAATTCCCTTTTTAATTCTCTTTTAATCTGTTGATTGCGTGTAGGTAATCCATGATTTGGGGGGGCTTTAAATCTCAAACACAGTTTTTCCAATTATGGGGTGTCACCCCTTAGTGAGCTGCAAAATCAATATACTGGATCCAAACCAGTAGTTTTTTTAAAAAAATTCTTTTTAATTTGCAAGTTAAATCCAAACATGCCAAAAGTGGAAAGTATGAACCCCATGTAACATCACCCAGCCTCGATGCCCCACCACATTTTTATATTAATAGTAGTTGCATCTACCCACCTTTGAGTATTTTTTAAAAATAAAATGAAATAGATTGAATAAAATAAAATAGAAAATGTCAAAAAAAGTAAGAGTATTAGTTTGTGCAAGTGTTTGTCTACTGAGTCGGAAAAAAAAAGCCAAATTCTGTCAATTAATTTTAAAGAGATTTACTCTGAGCCAAATTTGAGGACCATGACCCGGAGCCACACCCAAGAAGCCTTGAGCAAGTGGACTTTCTGTGGCTGGGTTACAGTCTGGTTTTATACATTTCAGGGACAGGGGTTACAGGTAAAGTCATAAATCATTACGTGGGAGGCATACATTGGTTTGGCCATCTCAAAGGGGGCGTGCTTACAGGTTATAGGTGGGTTCAAAGACTCTTTGACTTGTAATTGGTTAAAGATATGAAGCTTTATCTAAAGGCTTGGAACGTTTTAACATAAGGAGCTGTTTATCAGAGATAAACCAGAGATAAGCCCCTGACATAGATTTGTTGTGTAAATTGATGACCTGCAGGTGTGTCTCTCTTACCCTTAGGCCTGTTAAGGGTTACAAAGGATGTCCCCAAGAAGGGAGGGGGGCATGATGAGGCATGTCTGACCTCCCTCCTCGTGGTGGGCCATTTAGTTTTAGGATATTCCTTTGGCCACGAGGGGGTCCATTTAGTCAGCCGGTGGGGGGGTGAGCTTTAAGAGTTTATTTTAGTTCACAGAAGGGTGCTCAAGAAACCGTCCTGATACTTCGCTGCTCTCCCTTTTGAACAGAGAACCAGTCCTGCGGCCTTTGTGGAAAGTGACCAACAGAATTGAATAACATTGTTTTGTTTTTATCGTATTTATTTTCATTGTTACTGTCTATGAAAGCGACACAGATTTTCCACTTAAATATAGAGATAGAAAAGATCCCCCTTCAAGTACGTTTATTGACATTTTAGAAGTCATTCTATTTTTTCTTTTTTAGAAAAGTCATCTGTAAGTGTTATTAAGTAGTTATAGTCCAGGGAAGGTGTGGTGAGCATCCGAGAGCGCACACAGTGAGATGGGAGCGCCGCGGACCCAGGCCTCGGAGTGGCTGTCGTCCCGGGTCCGCTCCGGCCCCTGGCGGACCCCTCGCCCTGCCTCGGCCCCGCGCGCGCGGGAACTGGTAGTGGGCGGGCTCAGGCGCGTTCGCGTTCTGCGCCTGCGCGGCCGGCCCGCACCCAGGGCTGAGCCTCCTGCCGGCGCCCCTCGGCGCAGCCGCGCTGCCCCTCCCTTCCGCGGCAGGAAGGAAACCTGTAGTTTCGTCAAGTGCCGCGAGAGGGCAGAGGCGGCCGGACGAGAAACTGCCGGCTGGGGCTGCCCGGGGACGCCGACAGAGACGCCGCGCAGCCGTGGGAGGAGCTGCACGTCCCCGCGCCGCGTCTGCGGGTTCGAACCTGGCTCCTTCATTTCCTCGGCCAAGACTCTTAATCGTGCTCCCAGCAAAGTGGCTTACTGTGAGGATTAAACAATGTGAATATAAGGTACCTGGTTTATTTTTCCCAAATTTAGGCTGGACAATTGTGTACCTCCCACAAGAGCTGAGGCCATTTAATGAGTTAGAGAATTTAAGGAATATTTTTTATTTACCTAGTGCCTGGTATGGAGAGGGACAGCAGTGAGCAAGGAATAATGTGATTAGAAAATGCAAAAAAAAAAAAAAAAGAAGAAGAAGAAAATGCACTTTAAAAAACCAGAGTAGGGGCCGGGCGCGGTGGCTCACGCCTGTAATCCTAGCACTCTGGGAGGCCGAGGCGGGTGGATCACTCAAGCTCAGGAGTTCGAGACCAGCCTGAGCAAGAGCGAGACCCC
>NW_012152752.1:374134-380218 GCF_000956105.1 Propithecus coquereli
GCTAATTTTTTTTATATATTTTTAGTTGTCCAGCTAATTTCTTTCTGTTTTTAGTAGAGACGGGGTCTCTCTCTTGCTCAGGGTGGTCTTGAACTCCTGAGCTCAAATGATCCTCCTGCCTCGGCTTCCCAGAGTGCTAGGATTACAATCTTGATCCACTGTGCCCGGGCTTTAATGTCTTTTTAAAGGCATAATATAGTTATGCCTTTCCCAGAATGTCTCATAATTAGAATCATATAGTATGTAGCCTTTTCAGATTGGCTTCTTATACTTAACAGTATGTATTTAAAGTTCCTCCAGGTCCTTTCACGGCTTGATGGCTCATTTCTTTTTAGCACTGAATAATATTCCATTGTCAGGATGGACCACAGTTTATCCATTCAGCTACTGAAGAACATCTTGATTGTTTGCAAGTTTGGCAACTATGGATAAAGCTGCTATAAACATCCATGTGCAGATTTTTGTGTGGACGTACATTTTTAACTCATTTGGGTAGATACCAAGAGGGACGATTGCTGGATCATATGGTAAGAGTATGTTTAGTTGCATAAGAAACTTCCTGTCTTTGCTTGGGCTTCCATAACAAAATATCGCAGACTGGTTGGCTTAAACAACAGAGACTTATTTCTCACAGCTCTGGAGGCTGGAAGTCTGAGTCCAAGTCAAGGTTCTGGAAAGGTAGGTTTCATTCTGAGGCTCTACTCTTGCTGTCTCTTCTTATAAAGAGTCTATTGGATCAGGAGCCCATCCTTATGACCTCATTTAACCTTAATTACCTCCATAAAGGCCATTTCTGCAAATACAGTCATATTAGGGGTTGGGGCTTCAACATGTGAATTTTGAGGGGACACAAATATTCAGTCCTTAACAGTGTCAAACTGTCTTCCAAAGTGGCTGTACCATTTTGCATTCCCATTAGCAATGAATGAGAGTGCCTGTTGTTTCACATCCTTTTCAGTGGTTGATGTGTTTTGGATTTTAGCCATTCTAACAGGTGTGTAGTGGTATCTCATTGTTGTTTAATTCCCTATTGATACACGATGTTGAGCATCTTTTCATACGCTTATTTGCCTTCTTGTATCTTCTTTGGTGAGGTGACCAGATCTTTTGTTCATTTTTAAATCAGGCTGTTTGTTTTCTTATTGTTTGTTTGAAAATGTGTTTGTATATTTTGGATAGCAGTTTCTTTTATAATTTTTAAAAATTTTTAAACTTTATTTTTTATTCTTCTACTGATACATAATATTTGTATATATTTATGTGGTGCGTGTGATGTTTTGTTACATGCATAGAATGAGTAATGATCAAGTCAGGGTATTTAGGATGTCCATCACCATGAGCATTTATCATGTTTATGTGTTGAGAACATTCTGAGTCCTACTTCTAGCTATTTATTGTTTACTTTCTTATTTTTATATATTTTTTTGAGACAGGGGTCTCCTATGTTGCCCAGGCTGGACTTGGACTCCTGGGCTCAAGTGATCCTCCCATCTCAGTCTTCTGAGTAACTGGGACTACAGGCACCCGCCACCAAGCCTGACTAGAGAACAGTTCTTTATCAGATGTGTCTTTTACAAATATTTTTTCCCAGTTTGTGGTTTGTCTTCTCATTCTCTTGCTATTGTCTTTCATAAAGCAGAAATTTTTAATGTTAATTGAGTCCAGCTTATCAATTATTTCTTTCATGGATCATACCTTTGGTGATATATCCAAAAAGTCATCACTACATCCAAGGTCATCTAAGTTTTCTCCTGTGTTATTTTCTAGGAGTTTAGTAGTTCTTTTTTTTGAGACAGAGTCTCACTCTGTCACCCCCAGCTGGAGTGCAGTGGTGTCATCATAGCTCATTGCAGCCTCAAACTCCTGGACTCAAGGGAGCCTCCTGCCTCGGCCTCCCAGAGTGCTAGGATTACAGGCATCAGCCACCACGCCCGACCTGGATTCCCTTTTTCATAGTCATAGAATACATTCAAATGTTTCATGCAGCTTTTTATGCTTGTCTTTCAGTAGTTTCTCATTTAACTATGGCTGTTTCACTGGGTTAAACTCCATTTCATCCAATTTCTCCATGTCCTGGGTAAACTGTTTGGGATCCTTCGTCTTCAAAATTGTAGCTTGCGCTATCATGCGCTGTGTTTTGTCCTTTAATTCTCTCTTCCGGGCTTCCTTTCAGGTTTGGTCTGTGGGATTCATTAATTTGCCACTCCTGGTGGATGATATAGGTCTCTGTCCCATATTGAGAGTCTGTGTGGTTTACTTGTTCATTAAAAAAACAAAAACCACTTCTGCTGGGCTCCCAGGATTGCAAGAAGTGGGGAGGGGACAACAATTTCTGGCCTCTTTTCCTTTGCAGGGGCCACCTGGCCACCGCCACATGAGCTCTTGCCGTGGTGGATTCTTTGCATCTCAGCTGATTTCCCTGAGCCTTCCGTCTCCCTTCCCATCACTTGACCACCAGTCCATATTCTTACCAAGTCCTTTTCTAGTCAAAGCACTCCTGGGGAATTTGAAGCTCTTCATGGTCTTGTGTTTTCTTCTAGACTGACAAGGCTTTGTGTTTGCCTCTTTTGTTCTAATTTTTGGGTTTGGCCCTAATAACTCACAAGCCCCAAGGCTGCGTAGGTGTGCACTTTCTCTTCGTCTTGCTCATGGGTACCTTGGGTACCCCTGCCCAAACTTTCCGTATTGGGTCCATATCGACAGGGACCCAGACCGCAGACCCCAGCCCTCCTCTAGCATGGGCAACCTTCCTCTCTCCCCTGTTCCTGCTGCTGCTGGTACCCCTGAAGGCCCTGACCTCTCCCCCAACCCCCATCATACTCATAAACTCCACGTGGACCCAAATGTCAGGAAAGCCCACCTTCTAGCTGCAGCCTCAGACACTGCCCTGAAGGGATTCGAAGGGACTGGCTTCCTCCTAGGAAGGAGAGGGGTGGGGGTGTTAAGTGAGGCTTCAGGCCTCGTGGTCATCCGAGGTGGGGATTGTCCAGAGGGACTTGGCAGGGGTTCCAGGATCCCACGTGAGCAACTGGGAGGTGAGGGGCCCTCAAGGAGATGGAGGAAATTTAGGAGAGGACGCAGGAGGAGGGGAAATGACGTGATGAGTTTTATCTGGGCTGTGGTGAACCTGAAGAATGGCCAGGGACTGCCACCCAGGGGGCAGGAGGAACCCAGAGGAGAAGGCAGAGGTGAGGAGGCCTTCAGGGTGGTGGGAGTGGCTTCCAAGCTGTGACCTCACTGTCTTCAACAAACACCCAAAACTGCCAGGCTTGGGTGAGAGTGGCCTCCCCTGCTTTCTCTCAAGGGACTACCCTGACAGAATTCAGGGCTTCCTTTCCAGGGTCCACAGTGAGGGACAGGCTAGGGACTACCCTGGCAGCGTCTCTCATACCTGGAAGGATCTGACTCCATATAATTCATGAGTCTTTTCATTTCAGGAACAAAAAGGTGTTCAAAGGCCCAGCTTGGTAATGCCAGGACCCAGCAATGATTCCAGTCATTGGAGCTCAAGGACCAGCATCAGGGGACCAGACAGGGGCCAGGGATCACTGGGACATCAGACATTTTTTATAGCTGTTCTAGTGGATGTGAAGAGTATGTCATCTTGGGTTTCACTGCATTTCCCTAATGACTAATGATTTTGAACATCTTTCACGGGTTTATGAGCCATTTATATACCTTATTAGGAGAAAGATCTATTCAGATCCTTTGTCCATTTTTTAATTGGGTTGTGGCTGGGCGCAGTGGCTCACACCTGTAATCCTAGCACTCTGGGAGGCCGGGGCGGGAGGATCGTTTGAGCTCAGGAGTTCGAGACCAGCCTGAGCAAGAGCGAGACCCCATCTCTACTAAAAATAGAAAAAATTAGCCTGGTGTGGTGGTGCATGCCTGTAGTCTCAGCTACTCGGGAAGCTGAGGCAGGAGGATCACTTGAGCCCGGGAGTTTGAGGTTGCTGTGAGCTAGGCTGATGCCATGGCACTCTAGCCCGGGTTACAGAGTGTGAGACTCTGCCTCAAAAAAAAAGAAAGAAAGAAAGTAATTGGGTTGTTTGTGTTTTCTGTTGAGTTGTGTGAGTTCTTTATATTCTGGGTACTAGATGCTCATCAGATTTATGATTTGCGAATATTTTCTTTCATTCTGTAGGTTGTCTTTTTACTTTCTTGATGTGCCCTTAATGCACAAAAGTTTTAATTTTGATAAAATACAATTTAATTATCTTTTTCTTTTGTTGCTTGTGTTTTGGGTGTCATGTCTAAGAATCCATTGCCAAATACAAGGCATGAAATCTTACCCTTATGTTTTGTTCTAAGAGGCCTATGCTTTTAGCTCTTATATTTAGGTCTTTGATCCATTTTGAGTTAATGTGAAGTAAGGTTCCCGCTTCAGTCTTTTGCCTGTGGACATCTAGTGCCCCAGCGTCATTTGTTGAAAAGACTATTCTTTCCCCCATTGAATGGTCTTGGCACGTATAGGTTTATTTCTGGACCCTCAATTCTATTTCGCTGATCCATGTGTATATCCTCATGCCAGTACCATACTCTTTAGATTATTGTAGCTTTATTTATTTAAATTTTTTTGAGACAGGGTCTTGCTCTGTTGCCTGGGCTAGAGTACAGTGGTGTCCTCATAGCTCACAGCAGCCTCAAAGTCCTGGGCTCAAGTAATCGTCCTGCCTGAGCCTCCCGAGTAGCTGGTACAAGGAGTGGTGCCTAGCACCACTCTTGGCTTTTTTTTTTTTTTTGTAGAGACAGAGTCTCACTATGTTGCTCAGGCTAGTCTCAAATTCCTGGGCTCAAGTGATCCTCCTGCCTCAGCCTCCCAAAGTGCTAGGATTACAGGTGTGAGCCACCACACCTGGCCTGGAATTGTTTTCTTAATTTCACTTTCAGATTTTTCATTGCAAGTGTATAGAAATAAAATTGTTTTCTGTGTATTGATCTTGTATTTTGTAACCTTGCTTACCTCATTTATTAGTTCTAATAGTTTGTAGTGGATTCTTTAGGATTTTCTAGATATAGGGTCATGTCATGCGTAAATGGAGGTAGTTTTACTTTCTTTTGAATGTTGATGGCTTTTATTTCTTTTTCTTTCCTAATGCCCTGGCTAGAACTTCCGGTACGATGTTAAATAGAAATGGTAAGAATGAATCTTCTTGGCCCTTTTGTTACGACAGAGGGGTCCATTGGCCATTCTGTGGCAAATGTAAAAAATAAATAAAGAAAGAAAGAATAAACCTTCTTGTTCCTACTCTTAGTGGGAAAGCGTCAAGTCTTTTACCATTAAGTCAAGTTAATGGTGTTAACTGTGAGAAAATTCCCTTCAATTCCCAGTTTGTTGAAAGTTTTTATCAGAAAAAAAGTATTGAATTTTTGTCAAATGCTCTTTCTGCATCTATTGAGATGATCATGTGATTTTTGTTTTTTATTCTAATGATCTCATGTATTATAATAATTGATTTTCAGATGTTGAACCAACCTTGCATTCCTGGGATAAATCCTACTTGGTCATGATATAAAATTCCTTTTCTATGTTGCTGGACTTGGTTTGCCAGCATTTTGTTGGTGATTTTTGTCTCCATATTTATAAGAGAGATTGGTCTGTAGTTTATTTTTTCTTTGGTGTCTTTGGCTGGTTTTGGTATCAGGGCAATACTGGTCTCACAGAAGTATTCTCTCCTCCTCTATTTTTGGAAGAATTGGTATTAATTCTTCTTTAAATATTTGGCAGAATCCAGTGGTGAAGCCATCTAGGCCTGGGATTTTCTTTGTAGATATGTGTATTTTTTTAATTACTACTTTAAACAATTCATTTGCCATAGATCTTTCAGATCATCTGTTTCAGCAGTCTATGCCTTTCTAGGAATTTGTCCATTTCAACTAAATTGTCTAATTTTTTTTGTGTACAATTGTTCATCGTATTCCTTTATAATCTTTTTTCATTCTATATGATCACTAGTGATGTTCCCTCTTTTATTTCTTTTTTTTTTTTTTTTGAGAGAGAGTCTCACTCAGTTGCCCAGGCTAGAGTGCCGTGGCATCAGGCTAGCTCGCAGCAACCTCAAACTCCTGGGCTCAAGCGATCCT
>NW_012152752.1:380702-381189 GCF_000956105.1 Propithecus coquereli
TAATTTAAAAACATTCTTTTTGTAGAGACAGAGTGTGCTGTTTAATTTTCACATATTTGTACAGTTCCACAATTTTTTTCCTGCTATTGGTTTCTCGTTTCGTTCCTTTGTGGTTGCAGACCATACTTTGTATTATTTTATTTTTTAAATGTGTTAATGTTCTTTTTATGGCTCAGCATATGGTCTAGAGAATGTTCTGTGTGCACTTGAGAAGAATGTATATTCCGCTGTTGTTGGTGGAGAGTTCCATAAATAACTGCTAGATCTAGTTGGTTTATGGTGTTGTTCAAGTCTATTTCCTAGCTGGTCTTTGGTCTAATTATTCAATCCATTTTGAAAGTGGGTTATTGACATCTCCAGCTATTTTTGTTGAATTGTGTATTTCTCCCTTCATTTCAGTCAATTTTGCTTCATGTATTTTGGTGCTCTGCTATTAGGCACATATTTATTTAGAATTGTTATATATTCTTGGTGTATTGAGCCTTTT
>NW_012152752.1:381239-382355 GCF_000956105.1 Propithecus coquereli
TTTCAACCTATTTGTATCTTTGAATCTAAAATGTGTCCTATGGGCAACATATAGTTTGATTATGTTTTTAAATCCAGTCAGACAATCTCTCCCTATCGAATGTCTTACTTAATCCATTCACATATAATGTTATTATTGATATAATTGGATTTATGTCTACCATTTTACTTATTGTTTATATATATCTTTTGTGTTTTTCTGTTCCTCTATTCTTCCTTTATGGCTTTCTTTTGCATTAAGTGAATGTTTTCTAATGTAGCATTTTAATTCCTTTAAGGATTTTTTCAGTACTTTTATTTTGTTTTTAGTTTTTTAGTAGTTGCTCTAGTTGCTTTTACATTTGTACTTATCTGAGTCAGCTCCTGATTTCTATTAGCTTAATTCCAGTGATATATATTAATAGAAATAACACTCCTATATAGCTCTATTCCTTCCCTCCCCCTTTTGTGGTATTATTGTGTATATTGTTATATTGCATTTACTAATGTTATAAACCCAACAACGCATTGTTATAGTTATTACTTTACCGTCTGTAATTTCCTTACCCCTATACAGATTTGCTCCTCCCTAACTCCTTTGTCCTATAATTGGTAAATATGTTATGCATATATTACATGTTTATGTGTTAAAGGCCCAACAATATATTATATACATATTACTTTATACAATTGCTGTATCAATCAATTAAGAGAAAGAAAGAGAGAAATATATACTTCTACTGTATTTTATAATTACATAATTATCTTTACCAGTCCTCTTTGTTTTTTCATGTAAATTCAGTGTACCATCTGAGGTCATTTGCTCTTAGCCTGAAGAACTTCCTTTGATATTTTTGTTGGAGAATGGAACTGCAAGCAACAGATTTTCTTATTTGTTGCTTATCTGGGAAAGTCTTTATTTCACCTTTATTTCTGAGGGATAGCTTTGCTAGCTATAGGATTCTTGATTAACAGGTTTCTTTTTCTTTGAGCACTTAGAATATGTTGTCCCATTGACTTCTGTCCTCCATGGTTTCTGCGAGGTCAGATGTTGGTCTTATTCAGATTCCCTTTTAAGTAAGGAGTTATTTTTCTCTTGCTATCTTCAAGGTTTTCCCCTTGTCTTTGCCTTTCAGCA
>NW_012152752.1:382526-477177 GCF_000956105.1 Propithecus coquereli
TTTCTTTCTATTTTTAGTAGAGACGGGGTCTCACTCTTGCTCAGGCTGGTTTCGAACTCCTGAGCTCAAACAATCCGCCTGCCTCAGCCTCCCAGAGTGCTAGGATTACAGGCGCGAGCCACCATGCCCGGCCTGTCTTTCAGCATTTTTGCTATAATGTATCTGTTTGTGTCTCACTGTGTTTATCTTACTTGAAGTTTGTTGAGCTTCCTGGATGTATAAGTTATTGTTTTACAATAAATTTGGGAAGTTTTCTGCTATTATTTCTTTGAGTACTTTTTCTGCTCCTTCGCCCCCACCCCCCACCCCGGTCTGGTAATCCTATTATGTGTATGGGGGTATGCTTCATGGTATCCCATGTTTCTCTGAGGCTCTCTTCATTTTTGTTCATTTTTTCCTCTCTGTTCTTCAACTTGCACAATTCCTATCTTTAAGTTTGCTATTCTTTCTTCTACCTGTTCAAATCTGCTTTCAAGACCTTCTAGTGAATTTTTTATTTCAATTGTACTTTTCAGCTCCATAATTTCCATTTAGTCTTTTTCATAATTTTTATCTTTTTAGAAAAAATTTTTTAGATATTCTCTATTTGATGCAATGTTGTCATCATACATTCCTTGCTTATTTTATCACGGTTTCCTTTAGTTCTGTAAACGTGTGTAATGGCTACTTTAAAATCTTTTTCTGATACATCTGACATGTGCTATCTCTCACAGGCAGTTTCCGTTGCCTGCTTCTCCCCTGTGTATGCGTCATGTTTTCCTGCTTTTTTGCAAGTCTCATAATTTTTTTTGTTGGAAACTGGACATTTTAAAAAATGTATTGTACCAATTCTGGCTATGAGTCCCCCGACTCCGGGGCTTGTCATTATTATTTTCTTGTTTGTTTGTTTAGTGATGAGCTGGATTGTTTAGTGAAGTCTATTTCCTCCGCACAGTGTTCAGCCTATGATGTCGCTCCGCAGGAAGGTGCTGCTTTGGGTCTGACCACCGTCACCCTGTGATGACGTGGTTTTGCTAGGGCTCTCTTCTTCTCTTTCCCTGACTACACCCAGCTGTTAAGCTGCATTGATTTGCCAAACTAATTGCTCTATCATTTTCAATATTGCCCTGCTCTGTAAACTAATCCAATCAACTGGCTCCTTGGAAGGAATAGTGTGTGAGGTCCATATTTGATAATTGCTTTGACCTCAGGAAGGCCACTCCTACCTGTATTATTCCACGTTCTTTCTTGGCCTACAGCTTAGCCTGTGTCTTGAACCTCCTCCCAATTGCCTCTCTCCATACCTGCTGCTCCTCTCAAGAGCACCTTTGGCTTGAATTTCTTCGCTTTCCATTGCAAATGAGGCCGGTTCCCTTTTTTTTTCTTTTTTTTTTTTTGAGACAGGATCTCACTCTGTCACCCAGGCTAGAGTGCAGTGGCATCACCATAGCTTATTGCAACCTCAAACTCCTGGGCTCAAATGATCCTCCTGCCTCAGCCTCCCTAAAAGCTAGGACTACAGGTGTGCACTACCAAGTCCAGCTAATTTAAAAACATTCTTTTTGTAGAGACAGAGTCTCGCTATGTTGCCCAGGCTGTTCTCAAGCTGCTAACCTCAAGCCATCCTCCTGGCTCCCCTCCCAGAGTGCTAGGATTACAGGCGTGAGCCACTGGTGCCAGCCAAGTCAGTTCCTTTGGGAAGAGATTAGATCTGTTTTATGACCTGTATCTTCCTTAGGCAAACTCTCTCTCTGACCTAGGGCTCTGGAGCTGGGAGTGGAGACAATATCAAGCTTCTCTCTGATACCCTGCTCTAGGAGCTGAGCACTTGGGAGTGAGGACAATGGCCTGAGGCCCTCCCAGCTTTCTTCTCCTGGGGTGGAAGCAGAGGTGATCAGGGCCCCAGTATTTGCAGCACTCTGCTCCCAAGGCAGAGCCTCTGTTCCATGAATGGGGCTGGGTGGAAGAAGGGAGGCCCCACCTCTTGGCTACACTCACCCAGGACTTAGCTTCAGCAAAAAGTAGCTGGGGGCAGGATGGGAAAATGGACATCCTGCTCTTCCTGGGAGGAAGGTCTGCTCGTGGGAGCTGGGGGGAGGGGGAGGCCTATTTCCTTGGTCTGGGGAGAGAACGGGGCCCCATGTGCTTGGCTGCAGCATCCAGAGTGGAATCTTGGCCTCTCTGAGCTGGGAGGAGGGGAAGGAAGGGAGTGGATCTTGGTTTAAATGACACAGACTTGCTTTTCTTACCAGACTTTCATAGATGTTCTGGAATTGCTGTGTGCTCATTTTCTCTCATCCTTAGGGCCATTTCCAGAGGCTTTAATATTTGCTTGCTTGTTCCCTAGTTCCCGCCAGTTCACTGGGGAGTGGGTCCACAAAGTCCCTGGCATGCTGGAAATCAGGCTCTGAAGACAGAGGTTTGGGTTTGTTTTTTTATTTTTTCACTGTTACATGCACAAACTCACATAGAGTCTGGCACAAAATTTAGGCTCAAGAAATATTTCTTGAATAATGAGTAGCAGAAAACAACTTGATTCTTTCTCTCCACCCTCCTTTAAATTTTCCTTGACAAATGTTTTCTTCCCTGCCCCTGAATAGAAACTCAGAGAGGTCGCTCAGATGTTTCAGCCAATCTCTGCAGGTAAAAAGTCCCCATCCGGCCTCTCCGGAGTGTTCAAGGGTCTAGTCCAGTCTAATACTTACAGGACTCCAAGCTGCTACTTCTGACTCGGAGCCCTGTGGCCCAACGCTGAGGGGGAGGCATGTGCTTGTTTCCTGTGGCTGCTGCAACAAATGACCACAAACTCTGTGGCTCAGACATACTGGGTTATTCTCACTGTCCTGGAGGCCGGAGCCAAGGCTGGCTCCTTCTGGAGCCTCCGGGGAAGAACCTGTTCCTTCTCCTCTTTCAGCCTCCAGACCTGCATTCCTCCAGCTTTGAAGCCGGTGGTGGAGCATGTGGCTTTTATCATTACAGTTTCTCCTTTTTGTCCAGTGTCCGTCTGCCTCTCTCTTATGAGGACCCGAGAGTCCAGGATAATCTCCCATCTTTAGATCCTTAACTTACTCACACCTGCAGAGTCCCTTTTGCCAACAGGTAATGAGCATGGGTCCCAGGGGTCAGGACCTGGGTGCCTTTGGGCCTGTTATTCAGCCGACCACAAGGGCTTGGGTTTTAAGCACCGAGACAGTGGCTGGGTCTGGCCTGGCCTGGCATGGCCAGTGGCCAGCACTGAGTTTTCCTCCTGTGGGCAGCTTTTGAGGGGCCTCCCGCGGGAACCCCAGCTGCAGCTCCCAGTGCTCTCCCAGCCACCAGCTCCTGACATCCCTCGTTCTAAGCCCCAGCACCTACCTCGGTTGGGGTGCTGCACCCCTCAAGGGTCCTCTTGAGACCACCCTTTATAAAATTAATAAAGGGCCACAAGGTGGAAACTGTGGCAGGGGAAATATATATACACTCAGCCATTGTTCCCGGGCTTGCTGTCCTATAATCAATCGCTCACTACTCAGGAGTCACATAGCTGATGGCCGTAAAGATTCTCAGCTTTCTTTGTTGCTCCCACAGATAACATCACCCTTGTGAAACCTAAGGCTAGTTTCTGAGAAATCTTCCAGCCCTGCATTCCGGTGTTCTGCTGACCACCCAGACCAGCGGCCCATACCAGGGAACTGACTCAGCTGGTCTTGAGACCCCACCCAAGAATGGACTCAGCAAAGAAAGTTTCTACACCCCTGCGGTTCCGCCCCCAACCCAGCCAATTTTCAGACCCAGTTGCCTAGCCATTTGCCTGCCACACTATCTTTAAAAACCTTAAAAATTCTTGGGGAGATGGATTTGAGAACTTCCTCTCATCTCCTTGCCTGGTGCCTGTGATGTCAAACTCTTTCTCTGCTGTAAGCCCTGCTGTCTCAGTGCACTGGCTTCCTCTTGCAGCGGACGATGAACCTGGCGCGGCTGTAATGCTCTCAGATAAGTCCTGTTCTTGGGGTCCTATTTGGCCTCTGGAAATTGGGACATGTCTACCCTCCAACAGGGATTTGCTGCTCACTCCTCCCTCGGCTCTCTGGGCTAAGTATGCAGTGGGCAGCCCGGGCTTCCACTCCGGCTGGAGCCGTCTTGTGCAGCAACCTCAGGCCCGAGGCCACGCGGCACAGGCATTATGGGCATGGACCTGGCCTCAGGCCTGCCTGGGTTTGAACCCCAGCCCTGCCTCTTACTAGGTGTTGGCCTTTGGGAGAGTTACCTACCTCTTTGTACAGGACTTGGCCCAGAATAAACACCTCTAAAGAACAAAATAAACCAGCCATCTGGCCCACAATCCCTCGGCGACACATGCTCAGCTTCATAAGGGGAAGCCTCCCCACCTTTGGTTTCGAGGCACCTCAGATATGGGGTGGGGGTGGATCTCAACCCCCTATTGCATCATTCTGAGGCTCTGAAACCTCAGCTGAAACTGAGCCGGAAAGAGGCGCCTTATAACATCTGTCGCCCTTTTGCGTCTGGGGAGGCGGAAAGTGGGGGTGGTCTGAGCACAGCGGGTGCGTGGGAAAGGGCCTCCAGAGTGGGCGAGGGCACCTGTTGTCTTCTCTTCTTTCCCCTCAACTTTCTAAAAAAGTAAACCTCTTATTTTGAGATAACTGTGGATTCACATACATCTGCTCAACTTTCTATATAGGAAAAATTCAAACCTTCTGAAAAGCCGTAAGAACAGTACAGTGCCACCCGCTGACCCTTCACCTGAGTTCAACAGTTCACATTTGACTGAGTCCATGGTTTTTAATCTATTTTCCGTATCTCCATAGACAGGGAAATAAATATAGACGAGGAGATGCTCTGTCTACTAGAAAATATATTTCTAAAAATTCACAGACACACACAAACACACACAGACACACACACAGACATGACATTTTCCCCCCTAACCCTGGCTGCTGAGAGGGCCTGGGAGCAGTGGCACCGCAGCAGTAACAAACTCACCTAACACCTGAGCACTCTTGGTTCCCAAATCCCACCCGCCACTAAAATCCCTCCGTCCATCTCCTTGCAGAGAGGGTTGATTCCAGATGTGAAAACTGATCATTCTAACTGGGTCATTCTTGTCATATGCAACTACGACAGAGCTGAGAAGCCAGGCGGGAAAAGGCATTGCTCCAAGAACGTAATTCCCTCGAGCCTGGCTGCTGAAAGACCCATTCTAAACTGAGACCAGTTTGACTGATGGCTTGTGAGATAACTTGCTGCAATTCCAGGGCTAATTTTGCCCACCACCATCACTTGCCAACCAGAACGTGCCAGCTCCCCACACCCTCCCCGGTGTCCGTGAACCTCCTCAAAGAGCAGTACCTAATGTTTCTCCTTTTTAATAAAATCTTTAACCTTCTCTTTGTTCTTCCTTCAGGCATACTAAAGACCACCTCGTCTGCACAGATGGCCCGAATTGCAATTCTTTCTTCCCAAACGAAACATTAAATGTAGAGATTCATCTCTACATTTTTATTCTGACTTTGACTCAGGGCTGAAGCAGAGATGTTCAGGATGAGCCTTGAGCCTATTGTTAGCCAGACAGTCAGGACATGTTCAGGAAATGATGGGGCCAGGTCAAAAGGACAAGGAGCCAGCTTGAAGGGGATCCCACTGGCCAAATAAGGGACAATTTGAGCATCAAGATAAGAATGATAGTAGTGGATTATAATCCATTGACTAAAACATGAAATCATGAGTCTGTATTGATTTAAACGAAGGAAGAGAAACTTCTTTGCAGAAAAAAAAATCTGACTTCATACCAATCCATCCAGTTCTCATCCCAGACCATGGGGCTCTTCCGCCCTTCCCTTCCCCATTCGTGTCTCCTTTCTTTCCTGGAAGAACCCTGGTTCCAAACAACATGGCCATTTTTATCCGTTTATGCTCTATCCTACAATACTCACAAAATAGTTCCACAATTGCTACACTGATACCACCACCCATAACAAACCCACTATGGAAAGGTTGAGATTTATTTGTAATTCTTTTTGACCTTAGGATATACATCCCACTGAAGGTAGCCAGTGTTGAAACCAGAAGTACATTTTGATCTGGGTTTTGATGGATGACTAGGAATATTCAGCAGCAGAAGGAGGAAAGAGCACTGGGTAGGGGGACAGCATGTGCCAAGGGCTGGGGATGAAACCCTGCTGTGGCTGCAGTGCAGGGGAATGACAAAGGGTGAGTGTAGGAGCTGCATGTGGGGGTGGCTGGGGGTATATCTTGGAAGGGCCCTGAATGCCAGGCAAGGAGCTTGGGATTGATGTAGCAGGCGCTGGGGACTCACAAGAGGCACTGGGGTTTAGGAAATGTGGAGGACAGGCTGGCAAATTGCTAAGGGTGGCCACCACCCGGGGCCACGAGACACAGTGCCTGAGCCGTCAGGACGGCTTTGAGGCACTTCTCCAGACACCTCAGTTTTATCATTTGTAACGTGGGCACAGGGAGTCCCACTCCCAGGGCTGCAGGGAGACTCCCCAAGGGCTATACCTGGCCTCTGGGGTCTGAGTTAGGGACGGAGCTGGCGCACACGCCCTCCCTGTTCTGTGGCATGTCTCTGCTTCCTGTTTTCCCCCATCAGGGCAGTCTCAGTCTTAGCTTCAAAAGAACAAACACACACTCAAAGCAAAGGAAGACGGTCCTCGACTGCAGAGGAAGCAGGAAGCTGCCGGCCTGCTCCGAGCCCAGCTGCGGGAACCGGGGGTCAGCAGGATGGAGTCGGTGGCCCTGTACAGCTTCCAGGCCACAGAGAGTGATGAGCTAGCCTTCAACAAGGGGGACACACTCAAGGTAAGGGAGCTGGAGCCGGGCTGAGCTGGTCCTGCATGTAGTGGGGGTGGAATTAAGAACGGGGCCCAGGACAGCCCCAAACAGAGTCTGGTCCCTGGAGGACAGGCCCCGCGCCTACGGTTAGTGGTTGCGTGACTCTGGACAATCCACCTCCTCCCTCTGAGCCTTAGTTTCCCCATCTAGGAAATGGGGAGGTAATTAATGCTCCCTCCTTAGGGGCTGTTGTGAGGATTCAAGGAGACATTACCACAGCATCAACACCCAGTTTTCCGGGAGAAAATGTGAAAAGACAATTGCTGAGACAGAGAATGATTGATAGAGAGAGAGCGACAGATACTGTGGGGCTGGAAGGGGGGAGAGAGAGAGGAGGTCTTAGGAAAGAAATAAGTACATGCGATAACCTGGTGGGGCTAAAGTAGCTATGATGTAAGCGTCAAGGATGAGCTTCCCAGTATTGTGGAGAAAAAGGAAAATGGAGTCATACCAGAATTCATTTCTCCTTGTCTGGGACACTTTTGATGGACATTGCAGTCTTTCAGGATGGTCGAGGAAGGTGGGTCTGTGGAATATCTGTCTGGAGACGTCCTTGCTTTAAAATTTGCATGTGGCTGGGCACATTGGCTCATGCCTGTAATCCTAGCACTCTGGGAGGCCGAGGCAGGAGGATTGTTTGAGGCCAGGAGTTCAAGATCAGCCTGATCAAGACTGAAAGCTGGTCTCTACAAAAAATAGAAAAATTAGCCAGGTGTGGTGAACCGTGTCTGTAGTCCCAGCTACTCAGGAGGCTGAGGCGGGTGGATTGCTTCAGCCCAGGAGTTTGAGGTTGTGGTGAGCTATTATGATGCCTCTGCACTCTAGCCTGGGTCACACACACACACACACACACACACACACACACACACACACACACACACACACACACAGTTTGCATGTGAAAGCAGAGCCCAGGGGCCAGGTTCAGGATTCAGGGGGTGGCCATGCCATGACTTGGGCACTGGAGCAGCCACTTACTTACCTAAGGAAGTCACTGCCCCTCCCTGGGCCTCAGTCTCCCCACTGGAGCAATGAGTATTAGACTGTTTGGTTCCTACAGGGACGGGGCAGGCTGGGCTGGGGCCAGGCAGAGGCTGGAGAGTGTGCCGAGAGAGTTTGTCTGAGCCACACAGACTCAGGGCCGGGTGGTGGTACAAAAGATTAGATAACCCCTGAAAATGCTACTTTTGTAGGGCTGTTAGTGACATAAAAACGTTTATGACATAACATTAAGTGGCAAAAAGCGGAGTGCGAATGTCTGCACAGATAATTGATCGATACTAACTTCGTGGGAAAACCGACATCCACCGCCAGATTTGTGCGTAGAACAAAGATTTAAAAGAAAAGTCTTGCTAAGCCTGCAGCTGTTGCTCCCGGGAGGTGGCCCTGAGCGATGTGCATTGTCTTTACTCTTTCTGTCCTGGGTGCTCTGCTAATAAGCGGGGGTCCTTGCAGGGCCAGGTGTGCCGCCTTCGCTCTCAGGGATGTGCAAGTACAAGGTCACATCCGCCTGTACTGAAGATTTGATGGGTAGTGGATGCCTTAACTTTTAGATAGACTTTATTTCTCAGAACAGTTTGAGGTTTACAGAGAAACTGGAAGGTAACACAGGGGATTCCCACGTCTGGGCACCCAGCTTCCCATGTGGTTACCATCTATGCAACTATGCAACAGGCACATTTGTTACAGTTAATGAGTGATACTGATACATTGTTAGTAACTAATGCCCATATTCAGATTTTTGCATTCTGATTTTAATATATTGCATTAAAATATTATTTAATCTTGGTACCTTTTTTTGGCGTCCCCTTCAGTGTTACACCAAGGTGCCTCTCCCGCCTCACTCTAGTCTGGACCGCTTTCTGTAACCAGCAAAAATGTCATGTGATGTCGAGCTGCCGTTCCCTGCAGGGCGGCCCCTCCCAGCAGGGGGCGGGGCTGAGCTGGGGCTCCCGTCTCCGTGCAGCGCCCCCTGTGGGCCAGGACTGCTGCAGAGGAGCCACAGCGAAGCCCGTTCTTCAAATCTGGATTTGGTCTCTGATGAAAGTTCAGAGGCTCGTGGTCTCACCCTGGACACATGGCCCCAAGCGTCCCTTCCCTGGTAAAAAGCCTCCCTCTGCGACGGCCAAGCATTTCTGGGTGCGCGGTACCCCACTGCTGCCAGCTGGAGAGGAGATGGGGGTGGCAGTTTCACCCTTGTTCTCCACGGACGGCCTGGACCCCAGACCCAGACTCAGGGTGCCCACAGCCTCCTGGACGTGTCCACGAGGAAGGTCGACGGTGCAGAGCCCCCACAGCCAACCCTGGGCTCTCTGGCCTGCCCCTTACAGCCTGTCACTGCATCTTGTCCATAACTCTGGCAAAAGCTACCCCGACTCTGACCCTTCTCCACACCTCCCGGCACACCCCTCCTCCAGTCTGGGTGTCCGTGTCTCTCCCGGGCTGGTGTAGGAGCTCGCTGGTGCCTCCTGCTGTCCTCTGGCCCCCAGCCTGGTCCCCACACAGCGGCCCTGACTCAGAGCCTGGCCACATTAAGATGGTACTAGTTTGCGTGATTTAGCCTTCAGTAGTAGGCAAAACTATGCCCTCCAGCTCCTTTCTTTCTGTTTCTGTTTTTTTTTTTTGGAGACAGGACCTGCTCAGTTGCCCAGGCTGGAGTGCAGTCAAGCGATCCTCCCACCTCAGCTTCCCGAATAGCTAGGACTGCAGGCGTGCACCACCATGCCTAGCTAGCTTTTTCATTTTTTTGTAAAGATGAGGTCTCACTATATTGCCCAGGCTGGTCTTGAACTCCTGGCCTCGGCTTCCCACAGTGCTAGGATTACAGGTGTGAGCCACTGTACCCACCTGGCTCTTTCTGTTTCAGGGACAGAACTTGCTCCCACCTTGCGCTGGCTGTGCCCTCGGCCTTGAACACTGTTCCCCACATCTCACCATAGGTTCCTTCTTGTAATTCGGGTCTCAGCCCCGACGCCGCCTCCTCAGAGAGGCCTTTCTTGACCACTCCATCTGCCCCGTGTTGACAGTCTCCCTGCCCCAGCCAGGCAGTCTTCATCTGTGTCATCCTGATGCATGTTGTTGGAGCACTTGCCACTGCATTGACTGTCTCGTGGCCTGTTTCTTACCTTGTTCATGGTCTGTCTCCACCCCCTGGAATGCGAGATCCTTGTTCCACGCTGTATCGCCAGGGCCCAGCACAGTGTCTGCACACAGCAGGCGCTTAGTAAACAGCTGCCGAGTGACACATCGGACGGGACAGTGAGCGGGGCCGCAGCCTGGCTGGACGGCACTGCAGGGGCAAAGGCTCGCCGGGGCAAGCTACGGCGTGTCTCACCTCAAGCGGTGATAGTTCCCCAGAGAGGAGCTGTCTCTCTCCTTCTTGGGCATTCCCGTGTCTCAGAGGCTTTTGAACAACGTAAACAGTAAGAATGAAGCCATGTGACCAATGAGCGCATTACTGGGTCCTCCGAGCAGAGATGAAAGGGAAATGACAAAAACAGGGATCAATATGATTCGTCATGTTCCTGTGTCCACACGGGACCTTGTAGTCCACAAGGCACTGCCACGTTCCGTGTAGGCCACAAGTGCGCCCATCTAACAGATGAGGACGCTGGTGTCAAGGCCACAGAGAACGTCAGAGCAGAGTGGCCGAGAGCCCCAGGCCTCAGGGCATCTTCCTTGAAGCCCGGCCATGGCAGGCGGCCTACTGGCCGAATTTTCTCATTAGGTTGGGGGAGTTGTTTTGTTTTGTTCTGTGTTGAGTGAAAGTTTTCCTGAGTCAGCCACCTGCTTCCGTCTGTCCCTGGGGCCTCTGACCTTGCCCGGGCTGTGGGGCAGGAAGGAAGGGCTCAGCCTGGCCCAGTGGGCAGACAGGGCCTGGCCCGAGGAAGCAAACCCCAGCTGCTCTTGGCCAAATCCCACTGCCCGAGCTGCGGCCCTTGTGTCGGCCTGCCCCGAGCCCCTGGTCTTCTCTACCCAACTCTTTCTCTCAACAAATATCCCCACTGGGATTGAGCCAACATTAGAGCCTGTTCCAGTACTGACAGGAGAGATATCCCCTCAGGCTTAGGTCCAGAGACAAAGTAGGAGGTGGATTGGGGGTGAACACTGGTGGGCTGGGCCCCCCTAGACCAGCTGAGCCAAAGACCCCGGCTCAGAGTCCTGGCTGACCATATGGACTCTGCCTCTCCCCTGCTGTGTGGCCTTGGCTGAGTCACTTCCCCTCTCTGGGCCTCGGTTTCGTCATCTGTAAAATAACATTTGGTGATGTCCACCTTGAAGGGTTGCATGAAGATCGGGGTGATGCTGGGCAAGTGGCCCGGGGAATGGAGGAAAGAGCCTCGTGCCGCACCAGCCCCAGCCCTGACCCGCTTCCCGCTTTGGTCGCTTCACTGACCACCGCAGCGTCTCCCCACCCGCTCTGGCTATTTCAGTTCCTCTTGGCCCACGTGGGGGCGATGGGGGCCTCAGGGGTGTGGAAGAGGAGCCCAGGGGACCACAGACCAGGCAGGGCCTGAGAACCAGCCTATCCCAGCCCAAAGGGCTCTCTGTCTTGTCTGCTCCCCAGTGCCTGAGATCCCCCCACTGAATCGTCACCCCTGAGCTTGAACTGAAGGGCTGTTTAAATGCAAGAGACTGCAGTCACTGGGCTCAGGCTGGGGCTCCTTCATCTTCCTGGGGACATCCGACCTTCACCCCAAGGCTCAGCACATGGCGTGTTCAGGGGGCACAGCTCAGGAACTGAGGTCCCCAGTTCTGCTCGTCAAGGCCTCCCAGTCTGCCGGGGATCTGATTGGCAGAGCCTGAGGGTCCAGCTCCAGCCACCCCAAGCCTTCCATTTAGGATGGACTGTCCTGGGGCCAGGGAACGGGCAGGAAGGACTGTGGGCTCAGGTAGCTGGTTCTGACTCAGCCCCTGTGCCCGTGGCAGGACCCTGTCCCAGGGCCCCCAGCCAACATTAGAGCCTGTTCCGGGACTGACAGGAGAGATATGCCCTCTGTGTTGTGTTGAGTGAAAGTTTTCCTGGGTGCAGCAGCTGTTGTGGGTGAAGTCCACCTGGGGCCTGGCGTGCAGCGGGATCTCAGCAGGTGACAGCTGTCCCTTCTCAATAACTGAGTGGCTTTGTGTCCCCTGCCCACAGATCCTGAACATGGAAGATGACCAGAACTGGTACAAGGCCGAGCTCCGGGGTGCTGAGGGGTTTATCCCCAAGAACTACATCCGTGTCAAGCCCCACCCGTGAGTGGCTGCCATCCCCCTCCCAGGCCCCGTGGCTGTATGTCCCCACCTGGCCTGGCCCAGGCTGAGCTGAGCGGCCTGTGGAGGCCTGGGGCACGGCATCTCTTCTGTGCATGGGGCTCCCTCACTCCTGGGCCCGTCCATCTGTCTGGGGCCTCAGTCTACACAGAAGCCACCACCCTGAGCAGAGACAGGGGACTGAGACTTGAGGGCTTGCCCAAAGTGGTGGCAGAGTCAGGGCAAGCCCAGGCTTTAACGCTGAGAACCTGGCTGCCAGAGGATGTCCAGCAGGGCCCTAGGAAAGGAGAGAGCCTGGGCTCTCAGCTGGCTGGGCCACGGGCTGCTCTGTGGCCTCAGGCGAGTCCCTGCTCTCTCTGTTCCTCAGTTTCCCAAGGAAACTGTAACCCAAGGAGGGCTGAGCTCTAATCTGTCCAGACTGTCCAATCTGTTCTAAAGCTCTCTCTGAGAGGCTGACTCAGCCCTGAGTTGGGGCTGGGGAGTGGGGGTGGTGACAGAGGGGTGGAGGGCTGGGCAGCGAACAAACTATGCAGGCCCTGCATTTGGGATGTGGGAGCAAACTGGGTGTTGAGAGCAGAGTCTGGGACCAGGGTGGAGTGAAAGTTCTGTCTGGGCCCAGGTGTCCTGGGGACTTGCAGGCCCCAAGAAGTCCCTGATTGGGCTCTCAGCAGATGGCATCCAGCACTGCTGCCCTGAGAATGTCTGGGGCAGAGTCCAGCCCCAGACAGGAATAGGTCACCAAGAAACCTGCAAGAAACCAACTGGGTATGCTTTAAATGACAGCTGAAGCAGCCCCAAGATACAGCCACTTACTCATTCACCAAACACAGCTCCAGGGGTCCTAGCCCGGGGGGATGCTGGACAACAGAGGGGTCAAGAGTAGCCATGTTCTGTCGGGGAGAGAGGACATAAAGAAAATACTACATGGGAAGACAGGCATTCAGGTGATTAACCAGGGAAAGCTTTTCAGAAGAAGTGGCAATGATAAGGTTTTGAAGGATGTATAGGAGCTGGCTAAGTAGAAAAGAGAAAGGCATTCCTGGGAAAGAATCAGGATGAGCAAAGAGAAAGCAATGAGAGAGAACCGGTGGCATGTGGGACTGGAAGGATGGCCTCAAATGCCAGGGCCAGGGTAGTGGGGAGCTATGGGGCTGTTAGGGCAGGGGAAGGACTCAGATACAGACACTGGTGGCAGGGCCAGGCAGGCTGGCGGGGCAGACTGGGACTGTGATGTGTGGCTGTGGGGTGGACGGGAAAGGAGGTACAGGGCTGAGGGGCCTTTATCTGTCTTTGAGTTATTTCCAAAGCTGCCACCACCTCTGGCTTCCTGTGCTGGGCATGGTCTGCCCCACTCAGGTCCCCAGCCTCTCTGCCTGGGCTCCCAGCCCGCTATGCCCTCGCGGCTGTGTGCAGCCGGGCAGGTTTCCGCCCCTCTGACCTTCAGGGAGAGGAAGGGGTGCGGGAGAAGGGAGGGAGATGGAGGGTCCAGCCCAGGGCCACAAGCCTGGCCCGGCCCCTAGGCATCTGTAAGCCGATGTCCAGGTGGCAGGACGGGGTGGACGCAATCCCCGAGGGCTGGCCATTCGGGGCGGGGCCTTCAGGGGGAGGAAATTGTGTGGCAACGGCTGGAAGGCTGGAAGGCCCAGAGCTGCCAGCAGCCCTGAGCAGGGGCTTCCATTCGCTCTGGTGGGGAGAAAAGATGCCCAAAGAGGCAGCGCTGGGCCAGGCCTGCACAGCAACGCCAGTGGCTGGGGTGAGACTCTAGCAGCCAGCTGGGAGCCTCCGATGCCCCTGGGGTCAGCGCCGGCCTCTTGTACCTGGGACAGAGCAGGGACGGGGTCAGACCCCTGACCAGCCTGCCTGAGGCGGAGTCCCGATGTGTTCCTGGTTAACCTCAGCACCTGCTCTGGTCCCAAAATAGCAGCGGGGAAACTCCAGCTCCACACCTGACTCAACGCACAAAGCCCCAGGGTGCGTGGGTGGGGAGGGGCTGGGGCTCCAGAAGGCCTCGTGCCTATGCCAGGCCCACTCCTTTCCTGAGCACCCACTCTCACCCCTGCCTGCTCAGGAGCCCCAGGGCAGGGGCGCGACACAGTCCCAGTACTTCCAGAGTCAGCCTCATCGGGCAGTGGCCACAGAGGACCTGACCTTGCTGCATGGCCTGTGAGGGTCAGGGAGGGCTTCCTAGAGGAAGGGCACAGCCCACTGGGCCTGCAAGTTAGAGTAGGAGTCTGCCAGGGAGGGCGGAGGACAAGCCGAGCAGAGGGACATGTAGGGGGAGCAGCGAACACCTGCACGCAGCTGCTCGCGCATCCTCCTAGGGGCCCTATGAGGTGAGAATTAGCATCACCATCTTTCACATAAGGCGACAGAGGCACAGAGAAGTTGAGTGACTCGTTCAGGTCACACAGCTGGCAAGCGGTGGAGCGAGACTGCAGCTGAGTGGCGTGAGCCCTGGGCTGGCCTGGCAGGAGGGGGCAGGAAAGCCCGTAAGGACAGGGGTGGGGCAGGGGGAGAGTCCAGGCCTTGGACTTGCTGTGCAATTTCAGAGGCATGGGGGTGGTAAGGGGAGGAGCTTCTCTGCCCCTTTCTAGGCCTCAGTTTCCACATCAGTAAAATGGGGACAGTGTAATGTGAGATGGCCACAAATGGAGTGACGCTGGTGTCGGGGCAAGAGCTGGGCCTGGGGGCATTAGGAAGTGCTTTCTTCTCACCCCCAGCATTTAGGCCACTGGGACAGGGCTGGCGGGGGATGCAGGGGCCTCCTTGGAGTGTGCAGTTGTGACACCCTGTGAGGGCAACAGCCACCCACACACTGATGCTTCTGTGGGGTTTTTGTGGGTTTTTCGGAGACACCTGGCCCTTTAGGAAACTCCCACCCAGGGCCCCACTGGGCGCTGCTCCAGCAGGACCGAGCTGGGGGCTTCCTAGCAGAAGAGCTCACAGCAGCTCCCCTCCCTGGTACCCCTGACCCTGGGTCCGGTGCTCCCATCCTGGCCCGGCCTGCAGTGCCAGCCTCTGGCCTCGAGACTGCCCAGGCTGGCTGGGCCACAGCCCCCAGGTCTCCAAACTCCGTGAGACCCAGGCTGAGCTCTCCAGATGGTCGCCTGAGTTCCCACACTCAGCAGCCACGGTCCCTGCCTCCCCTCACCATGGTGTGGGCTGAGGGTCCCCCACCAGCTCTGGTGGCAGCAGTCTAGAATCTCGTGTCTGGCGTGTGGGCTTGCCTAGAGCAGTCCCTGAGACGCAATGTGAGGACGAGGAATTTATTTAGGAGTAGGCAGTAGACAGGGAAGGAGCCAGTGGGGCGTGTCGTCGATGTCCTTGCTGCTGGGGGCAACTGCAGCTCGATCTGGCCGGGGAACAGGGGAGACAGTGCAGAACACGCACCTGCGAGTCATCCCCCCTGCGGGCGGGGCGCTGGCTGTCTGCCCACCTGCCCCCGCCAGTCATCACTTGAGAATGTCCCAGGGGCCTCTGCCCGCCCTGCACACAGGCCAAGGAAGTCAGGCGCCAGACAAAAGCCCTGGGGCAGAATCCCTGAGTTTGTGCTGAGCCATAGAGGTGAGAGCAAGGGTACAGGCAGGATACCAGCGGCATCTGCTCTCAGGTCCAAGGCTGGCTAACGTCCTGGGACAACAGGAAGAGTCCCGCCTGACATCTGCCACCTGTGCCAAGCTCAGTCTGACTCAGGAAGCATTTGCTGAAGGAGTGAAAGGAAACCAAGGCTCTGTGCCCGGCCCTTGGTCCCACCATGAGACCTCTGGCTGCTCTTGGCCTCAGTTTCCCCATCTGAACAGTAAAGGGGTCAGAGCCCAAGCTGGGCTAAAGCACTGGAGCTGGGGAGCCAGACAGAGACCACTTAGCCCCGCTGATGGTGGGTGTCTTGTCTGTTCATGTTCAGGCAGCTCTAACAGAACACCCTAGGCTGGGGGCGTATGAGCTCACAGCTTTGAAGCTGGGAGGTCCAAGATCAAGGCACTGGCAGATTCGGCGCCTGGTGAGAGCCCCCTTCCTGGTTCACAGCTGGCCGAGCCTCTCAGCTGTGTCCTCACGGGGCCTCTTTTATAAGGGCACTAATCCCATTCATGGGGGCTCCTCGTCCTCCCAAAGGCCTCGCCTTTGAACACTATCACATCGGGGATTAGGTTTCAAATTATGAATTTTGTCAGGGACACAGTCAGTCTATAGTGGTAGCTAAAGCCCAGAGAGGCCAGGGGCTGCCTGGAGCCGCACAGCAAGAGCAGGACTGGAGGGAAGTTGGATCCCACCTTTCACCCCCAGACCCTGGGGGTCTTGCAAAAGTCTAAGCATTTACCAGGCACCTTCCATATACCCAGTTCTGCTTGGTCAGAGGGAAAAGTAACTTGTAGCTGTGAAAAAGTCCAGGTGGCCTGAGTCCGTGCATCTGTGGAAAGAGTACAAGGAAGAAAGTTTTCTCACTAGAATGAAGCCATTATTATTATTTTGTCACCTGTTTATAGTAATATATTTTTTGACTTTTTTTTAAGAGACAAAATCTTGATATGTTGCCCAGGCTGGTCTTGGACTCCTGGGCTCAAGTGATCCTCCTGCCAAAGTGCTGGGATTGCAGGCCTGAGCCACCATATCCAGCTATATATTTTTTTTACTTTTAAGAATCTACCATCCCCAGTGCTTTGGGAGGCCAAGGCAGGAGGATCACTTGAGGTCAGGAGTTCAAGACTGTGTAACATAGAGAGACCCCGACTTTACAAAAAATAAAAAAAAAACTAGCCAGTCACGGTGGTATGAACCTTTAGTCCTAGCTACTCAGGAGGCTGAGGCAGGAGGATCACTGGAGCCCAGGGGTTGGAGGTTGCAGTGAGCTATGATCATGTCACTGCACTCCAGCCTGGGCAACAGAGTGAAACCTTGTCTCAAAAAAAAAAGAATCTACCATCTAAAACAGAAAAGTTAGACTGAGTTTGGCTGGGTTTCGACTTACTGGATTATGACTTGAGTGCTTGCTGGTGTGGTGGGACAGGCTGGGCTCAGGTGCCCAAACACTGGGATTATGTTCCAGCTCCTGCCTGCCTCAGCTGTGTGACCTTGGGCACATCACTTATCCTCTCCATGCCTCAGTTTCCCCATCTGTAAAATGGGTGCAATCATATCTCCCATGTCTCAGGACTGCTGTGAGGATCAATGATGCAAGCAGCTGGCCCCGGGCTGAGGGTGTGGTGGCTGAGAGCCCGACCTCCCCCTGCCGTCACCTGCCCCCTCTCTCCACAGGTGGTACTCGGGCAGGATTTCCCGGCAGCTGGCGGAAGAGATTCTGATGAAGCGGAACCATCTGGGAGCCTTCCTGATCCGAGAGAGCGAGAGCTCCCCGGGGGAGTTCTCCATCTCCGTGAAGTGAGCTCTGGCCACTGGGGCTGTGCGGAGGAGGGTGGGCGGGTTGGCAGCATCTGCGCTGAGCCTGGGGGCCGGGCTGGCTCACAGAGTGAGGGTGGGGCAGCTGAGCAGAGGCCTGGAGGCAGGCAGTGGTCTGGGCACCCCAGGGTGCGGCCCAGAGCAGTGGGGGCGTGTTGGGAGAGCAGGCCCAGGCCAGCCGTGCAAAGGCCTCGAGTGCCAGGCTGAAGGGTCCAGACTTTATTCTATGAGCGGTATGGAGCTATCACAGGTTCATCGGGGGAGGACGATGCCACCGCTTGATGTGGTGAGAGACTGGGGGCAGGAGAGTGCTGAGGTGCTCAGGGCAGGTGTCCAGGAGGTGCCCCAGATAGGCTCCCATACTATGGTGATGCAGTTGAGAGGGTGGACCCTGAAGCCAGGCTGTCTGGGTTCAAACTCTGGTTCTACCACTTCCTAGCTGTGTGAGCTTAGGCAAGTCGCTTAACCTCTCTGTGCCTGTTTCCTCACCTGTAGAATAAGGTATTGCAAGGAACAAATGAGTTGATACATTTAAAGCAATTAGAACAGCAACTGGCATTGAGGCAGGGTAGCTGTGATGGGGACACCTGGCTTTGGGGTAGGGTGGCTCCTCAGCCGTGGTGCTGCAGCCTCTGGCCAGCACAGACTCCAACCCCAAAGGCCATAACTGGGGTGACTGAGGAGTGGGGGTGGCGGCCAGGGTCAGCCCCCTGGCTGGTCTCTGTCCTTCCTGCTCCCAGTGCCCAGAAGGTCAGGATTGAGATGCGTGAATTCAAGGACTACTGACTGAGCCACGTGCCAGGCTACTTGAGAGCTGGTAAGCAACACTGAAAAAAACAGAGTTGCTGCCCTAAGGGTTGAAATCTCAGAGGAGACAGTGAACAAGAAAATGTAAATACAGAATGAACCAAGGTGGTCAGGAAAGGCCTCTCAGAGGAGGTGGCATCTGAGCAAAGCTCTGAACTAGGATGTGGAGGCTGCCCTGGTCCTGGGAACGAAGACCCGGGAGGAAAGGCTTCCAGGCAGAGGGGACAATAACAGCAAAGGTCCTGAGGTAGGAATGCGCTTAGGGCACGTAGGAACCCAGAGGCGGCGGCGTGGCTGGAGCAGAGTGGGCAAGGGGCGGGGGTGGGGGTGAGAGTCATGTGCAGTGACCACACAGGGCCTGAAAAGGAGGTTGGGCTTTTTCCCTCAGAGCAGTAGGGAGCCATGGAGGGTCTTGAGCAGGGGAGAGGTACGATCAGATTCCATTTTTCAGCAGATCCCTCTGGCTGCTGTGAGGAGGGAGGACCGTTGGGGTGAGAGTGGCAGCAGGGAGGCCAGTGAGGAGCCAGGCAGGAGGTGAAGGATGAAGGAAGGGGTGGCCCCCAGAGAAGGGCAGTGTGGCCTCTGAGAGGCGGTGGCCAGTCAGGGTGTTCTGTGGCTTGTGTGGGGTCCATTTCCTAGAACTGGGCTGATTCTGAGCTGATGGCTCCGTGACTTTGTAAAGGATGAGCGAACACACACAGGACCCACTTGGATGGTTAACACCGGGCTGGGTGGGGAGACTCAGTGTGACCGGTGCTGGCGCTGGGGGGGTCCCAAGACACAGAGGATGAAAGACTTGGAGAGGGACTGTCCACGTCGTCCTTGCGCAGCTCCAGATGGGCGGGGCCGTGATGGCCCACGTGCAGGCTCCTACTGCTGGGAAAGGTCCAACTTGATGCCTTGCGGGCTCTGCCAGGGCCTTGTCCCTTGTGTGTCGTCAGCCGGTCCGTCTCTGAAATGAGCTCGTCCCGCCTGGGATCAGCACATCCCCTGCTGGCCCTGCCAGGTGGCATCTCCCCCTCTGGGCCTGGAGGCACCGCCAGGGGTAGGACCACTGTGGACAGAAAGGCTGCTCCGGGGGCAGAACTTGCAACCCCGGCACTACCCTGAGCCCCCCAAGCTGCGCCACCGGTCAGCTTTGTTCACTTCCCTTTTCCCCTGGGAGCAGGCTGGTTATTCTGAGGGGCAGGAGAGGCTCTGGCCCTCTCTGAGCCTCTACTGCCCCATCTTAATAACGGAGGCACCTTGGCATTTGTGGGGGAAAGATGCTGTGAGTCTCCGAGCCTGACTGCCCCCCCCACCCCCATGGTGGGCACCTAGAGCCTGGAGTCCCCGCTGGGTCACCCCCACCCCCAGCCCGGCGCCCTTCCCCCAGGGAGCTGCTGCCTCCACAGAGGCAGGAAGCAAGGTTTTCTGAGTGCAGCTGGGTTGTCCGGGGGCCTGGTCGTCTCTTGGGAGCGGCGCCCGCCAGGCGGGCTGGTCTGGCCCAAGGTCACCCAGCAAAGCAGGGTCACGGGGGACTCAAGCCACTTTTGGAGCCAGAGTGGCTGGGGAGGCGTTGGACCCAAATACGTCAGTCCTGCAGGTTTTCTCAATACAGGGCAGGACGGGGACAGGAGTCAAACCTGAGGAGTGTGGTGGGGAAATAGACACAGAATAAATGAGATTCTACGACAGACACCTTCCACATGTGACGGCACCAGGGCGGTGGCGTCTGAGCCGGGCCCTGAAGCATGAGTAGGTGTTTGGTGCACGAGGAGAGGAGGGGACGTGACGGGCACAGGGAACAGCATGTGCAGAGACCCAGAGGTGGGGCAGTGAGCGTCACGTTTGGATAGCAACAAGTTGTCTGACCAGGAGAGAAGATGGGCAGTACTAAGGAACAGTTTTTGTCTTTTTCTTTCTTTCCCTTTCTTTCTTTCTTTCTTTTTTCCTTCCTTTCTTTCTCTTTCTTCCTTCCTTTCTTCCTTCCTTCCTTTCTTCCTTTTTTTCTTTTCTTTTCTTTCTTTTTTTTTTTTTTTTTTGAGACAGAGTCTCACTCTGTTGCCTGGGCTAGAGTGCCGTGGCGTCAGCCTAGCTCACAGCAACCTCAAACTCCTGGGCTCAAGCGATCCTTCTGCCTCAGCCTCCCGAGTAGCTGGGACCACAGGCATGTGCCACCATGCCCGGCTAATTTTTTCTATATATATATTTTTAGTTGTCCAGATCATTTCTTTCTATTTTTCAGTAGAGACGAGGTCTCGCTCTTGCTCAGGCTGGTCTCAACTCCTGACCTTGAGCGATCCACCCGCCTCGGCCTCCCAGAGTGCTAGGATTACAGGCGTGAGCCACCGCGCCCGGCTTCTTTTCTTTTCTTTCTTTTCTTGACAGGGTCTCTCTCTCTGTTATCCAGACCCGAGTGCAGTGGGTCTGGGTAACGTAGCTCACTGTAGCTTTGAACTCTTGGGCTCAAATGATCCTCTGGCCTCAGCCTCCCGAGCAGCTTGGACTACAAGTGTGCGCCACCACGCCCAGCTATTGTTATTTTGTGTACAGACGAGGTCTTGCTATGTTGCCCAGGCTGATCTGAAACTCCTTGCCCCAAGCAACCGATCCTCCCACCTTGGCCTTCCAAAGTGCTGGGATTACAGATGTGAGCCACCGTGACTGGTCTTGGGAGCAGTTCTCAAGCAGGGAAGCCACCAACGTTTCCTGGGAAGGGATCTGAGAGCATCTCTCAGAAATCCTGGCACATCCCCCACAGCATCCTGGCCAAAGGGCCCAAGGTCAGAACCGGCCAGAGCTTCCTGAGTTCCGCCAGCTGTTTCACGTGAACCACCAGGTGGCGCCCTTGACCCTTGGTTCTGCCACACTGGGCCAGGGCTCCTGGGCCTGTTCCCTCTTGGTCTCGCATCTTTCATGGGGCCTTGCAATAGTTCTTGGATGACCACTGAGCAGGGGTCTGAGCCGGACACTGAGACTCAGATGGGGCACGTGGCTAAGAATATGGGATTTTGAGCAACAGTCTCAGCTCGGACACCTGCTAGCTGTATAATCCTGGGCAAATTACCCTCTGAGGTTTCCTCATCTATAAAATGGACATCGACGTAAAGTGCTCAGTGTGAGGACTAGCACATAGTAAGTGCCAGTCATAGTAATTATCATTGTATGAACCCCCAAGGACCACACATCGTGCTGAGGAGGGTTTAGGGATCCCTCTAGCCTGTCTCCTGCCCGTGAATGCAGGGCTCTCAGAGGAGAGGCAGCCGCACAGGGAGGCAGGGCTACTTCTCAACCTGGCTTTCCCTGGGCCTGCTGTGTAACCCCGGGCAGGTGCTGGCCTTCTCCGGACTGCCTGGTCCTCATCTATGATGTGGAGACAGTGACCCCAGATGCCGTGAAGCTCTGTGACCCAATGGCCATCTAAGAAAGCGACAGCTTGGCAGATTCGTGTGTAAGAGCTCTTCTGGGCCTGGCGCGGTGGCTCACACCTGTGATCCTAGCACTCTGGGAGGCCAAGGCGGGTGGATCACTTGAGGTCAGGAGTTTGAGACCAGCCTGAGCAAGAGCAAGACCTCATCTCTACTAAAAATAGAAAAAATTAGCCGGGCATGGTGGCGCATGCCTGTAGTCCCAGCTACTCAGGAGGCTGAGGCAGGAGGATCGCTTGAGCCCAGGAGTTTGAGGTTGCTGTGAGCTAGGCTGACGCCACAGCCCTCTAGCCCCAGCAACAGAGTGAGACTCTGCCCTCTGACTGAAAAAAAAAAAAAGCTCTTCTGCACTTGCTGGCGTGGCATGTGAGCACTCTGACCCCACTATGCGTGGCATCTCCTGCACACTCATGCAAAGCCCCATAAAGCTGTCAGAGGTGGAGTTTATGGGCCTCCTGCTGCCTCACAGAGTGACAGTGGCCACAGGCAGCTGCCCTTTATGAGTTTACAAAGGTCTGTCCCCTCCACCTCCAGGGAACCTGTCTGGGCTGCTGGCTGGTGGGCCGGGGGCCAAGGCTGGTGTGCAAGTCCTGGGCACCTAACTTTGCCCTACCTTCCTGTCCAGAGTACTGTGGACTCTTCTGCTACAAATGAGTTTGTCCCCAAGGGAAGTGTTTTGCTTCCTTTCCAGCCAGAGGTACCCTGGAGTCAACGAACACGCATTTGCTCTGCCCATCTGGTCACTGAGCACCTACTGTGTGCCAGGCTCTGTCCCAGGTGCTGGGGATTCAGCCACCAACAATATAGGACAAAGTTTCCTGTCTTCAGGTACTCACATTCTACTGGGTGACAGACAATAAGCAATTAGTAAATTATATAGAATCTTGGGCTATGATCAAGGCTTTGGAGAAAATAAAGCGCGGGGGGTGCAGCAAAGACGGGGGTAAGTGCGGAAACTTGCGTGATCCCCAGAAGCCCATTTGCAGGTAAGGGAACTGAAGCTCAGAGAGGCACAGTAACTTGCCCAAGGTCACACAGCAAGGAACAGCAGAGCTGGTGCCCACTGGCTCTCTGTGCCCTGACAGGCCTGGCCTGCCTCCTACCCACCTTCCCAGACCCACAGAACCCACGGACTCTGTCCCCACCGGGCCCCGCCCTAAAGTCAGCTGGATGCTCTTCCCTGGCTGCTGCAGCATGGGTTACTCCACCCTCCCTTTCCGCAGATGGGCACACTGAGGCCAGAGAGGGGCCATGTCCAGTGGAGACCATCCAGCAGGCATTTAGCACCCAGGCCTCTGCCCAGGTGGGTCCCCAGGCCCTGGCTCCTACCCCCACCCCAGCCTTGTTTTTCATCCCTGGGCTGCCACTGTCTGTCACCTTTGCTGCTGCTGCTGCTGCCACCAGGCCAGAAAAACCCGCTGGGCAGGACTGGCTGCTGCCAGTGTGAGGCCTGACTTGGTCCTTAGGGTTTTTCTGACAGCGCAGGGGCCAGCACAGCCCCTGTCTCCTCACACACCACCCCAGCCCCCGTAGACTGAGACTCAGCTCTTCCTGCAAGCCCTGAGGCCCCGGAGGGCCTGGGAGTGGGGCTGGGTCGAGGTCTGGGGAGGCCCCAGAAGGCAGCCCCTACCAAAATGTTCAAAGTTGTGGTCATTTGGGGTTGAAATCTCATTCAAATCTGTCACACCCTTTCTGCCCCCTCACCCAGAGGAACGCGGCCACCTGTACCCCAGGCTTCTCTGCAGGGCTGGCCGGGGACAGGGCCTTCTGCCCCTGCACTGGGGGCCGCAAACACAGAGCTGCTGGGATCCCCATTTCCGGCTTCTCGCCTGCCCAGCTGTGGGGCTCCTCACTCCACAGCTCGGAGCCATGTTCCTCCCTGTGCACTGCGGCCAAAACCTAGGAACTCGCGAGCTCATTAGAGTGTGGCACTAAGGAATCACGGGGCTCAGAGGTGTCTCTGGGAGGCTGCCGCAGGCCAGACAGGGCAGGGGACACCCGTCCGCCTGCACGCCCTCCTCTGCATCGCGGGCACGCGGACACACCGTCCACGGCTGACAACACAAGCGCTTAGTCACAGGGAACAAGGCCTGCCGAGGGCATGTGAGTGGCTTTGTCTCAGGTTTGGGGATCATTGCTCCATCTGGTTGACAGCCTCTGTCCTTGAGGGGAGAACCGGCTCCCTTTGTGGCTGAGCTGCCCCGAGAGCCAGACACATCTAGAGCACTGGGCCTGCCGCCAGAGCCCCAGTTTCAGGGTCCGGACACTTGGAGGGTGGGAATCTGAGTTCAGAGCCAACAGAAGGGGGTTTCAAGAAGAAAGCGTCCCAATGGGGACTTAAGGGTTGGGCAGGGATGCTCCAGTCGCTGAGTCTGATGTGGACTAGACCCTCTGGGCCTACTCCGGCCTCTCTCCCTGTCTAGTCTGCAAGTCACTATGAGCAGCGGGTTACAAAAAGGCTGTATAAGGCGCTGAGGGACCCAAGAAGGCTCCTGACTCTGACTGAGGGGGTCTGACACTCTTAGAGGCTGGGCTATTTTACCTGGACCTTGAGGCCTGAATAGGAGTTTGAGAAGAATTCTTCCAACTGGAGGAAATAGTGTGTGCAGAGGTACAGAGACCTGGAGTCGTGTTTAGAGTGGAGAGAGAGGTCCTGTGTGGTTTGGGCCCCTTGACTTGGGCAGGGCAGGGGGAACCCCACTTTGCCCTATCCTTCATGCAGACTGGAGGGTAGTTATCTTAAACAAACCTCTGTCTTCAATATTTAATTGTAAACTGTCAGTGAAGCTGCAGGCCAGCCCCCACAGCTGACAGGAAGAGCTGAACTGCAGGCAGGCTGGGACAGAGAGCAGCAGTCTGGGCAGCTGGGGGTGATGGACACCACCCTCTTGTTCAGGAGGACTATAGGCCTGCAGGGACCAGGGGCTGGCACGTGCCAACCCCAGCTTGCAAGAGCATTGCATCCAAATTGCTTACCCAAATTCTAATTTAGAAGCAGGAGGGGTGTGTGTGTGTGTGTACCATCAAGTGTCTGAACACAGGACTGGATCTCATTTCGCCTGAAATGTGAACAAAATGAGCCACAGCCTGTGGCTCAGGAGGCTGAGGGGCCGTGCTGGGCACCCCTGTGCCTCGCCCCACCCATAGGTCCCCAGGCTTCCCCAGCTCTCACCTGTACCAGCCACCTGAACAGGGACCTTTCCTGGGGCTCTGAAACTGGCCCCTTCCTGGCTGGGAGCTGGAGCTGTTCAGTGTTCTCCCCACAGGGCCCCAGGTCTTCCTCGCCTGGGAGGGGTGCCCCAGTGCTCCCCCACTTTGGCAGGCCAGGACACCGAGGCCCCGAGAGGTGGGCCTGGCTATAAGCCGGGCACTGTCGGGATGGGAAGGGTGGCTAAGGTCTGGCCAGGCAGAAAGGACAAGGGGGGCCTCCTGGGGGACACAGCCCAGGTAGGAACAGGGCACAGTAGAACTGGACTTGGAATGAGAAGATCTGGGACACTATTAATACCATAATTGGAATAATTATTATTGCTATTGTTCTATAATAATCAATTGAGGAGCACATTAGGCAACACTCTACCTGTGTGAGCTCAGATGTGACCCCGGCTCTGACCTTTCTTGCTGTGTGGCTCTGGGCAGGTCTCAGCTGCACTCAGTGCCTCAGTTTCCCCACTGTACGAGGGCCCCTATTTGCTCCTCCTGGCTGTGAGGAGGCCCAGCCCTCCCTGCAGCGGGGGAGGGGTCACAGTAGCCACGTCAGCACCACCCAGTCCCAGCCCTGCGCGGCCTGTCCTGGGAGGGACATGCCGCGCGTGCGACAGGCACCAGGCAGGTCCCTCTGCCCAGTCCCAGCCAGGACAAGCTCTGCCCACTGGCCGGTCTGGGAGAGCAGGCTGTCTCCTCAGTTGGGCGATCTGGCGGCAGTGGGCGGGAAGGCTGGGCGAAGACGGGAGGTGAGAAAGAAAGTGGCCGCTGACTGCGTCAGAGGGGATATAAAGGAAACCAGGCTGGACACATAATCAGAGCCAGAGCTTGAGTCTGAGCTGCTAGGACTTTACCCTGAGGGCAATGGGGGCCATAGAGTGTTCTTGTGGGGGGCACATGAAGCATCCAACACACCTGAGCTCTTCTCACACCAGCAGGCCTTAGTGATGCTCTTAGGACCCACTCACTCCCACTCCAGGGACTGTGGGGACGGGGTGGGGCCGGGAGGGCAGAGAATGTCAAAGCCGGGGGATGTTACAGGGATGTGGAGGAGGCGCATCTGAGCGCCACTCACTCGGAGCTACTCATCTAACGTTGCCAGTTAGCCACAGTCAGCATTTCTGTGCACTTCTCCATAAGGGAGATGTTATCAGTATGAGGAAACTGAGGTTCCAAGAAGTTAGGTGACTTGCCTAAGGTCACACAGCAAGAAAGTGTTCCGAGCCAGAGCCTACAGGCTTGGCCCCATATGCCGTCTCCAGGAGGGGCTCCCGGGCCTTATGTGGGGCTGGGTCAGTGGGGTCTGCACCACCCGCCCCTTCTCCTGACTCCGGGACTCACCGTGAAAGGCCTGGCTCCAGGTGGTGGTGAGATGGGGCACCTGGGACCGTGCCAGGCTGGCCATGGTCTGAAGTGGCCATGGGTCCTCTCCCCTAGCTACGGCGACCAGGTGCAGCACTTCAAGGTGCTGCGCGAGGCATCGGGGAAGTACTTCCTGTGGGAGGAGAAGTTCAACTCCCTCAATGAGCTGGTCGACTTCTACCGCACAACCACCATTGCCAAGAAGCGGCAGATCTTCCTGTGTGATGAGGAGCCAGTGCTCAAGGTAGGTGGCGGGAGGCAGGGGGAGGTAGGGGGAGGCAGGGGTGGCCTGTGCGAGCCTCTGCAGTCTCCTGCCCTTCCTTCCCCAGCAGCCGGTGCTGCGGGAGGAGGGCCCAGCCCAGGCTGCAGAGGCTACTCTGGTGGTGCTGCAGAGAGACAGCAAGGGCGGGAAGGGAGGAGAGGGGAAAACAGGAAGGAACAGAATGGCAACTCCACGAGGGCAACTGTCTAGCTTGTTCTCAGCTCCTGGAATAGTGTGTGGCACACATGAATGAATGAAGGTACTGACACCCACTGAGCCTACTGGCTACCATGCACAGAGCTGGTCTCTGTACTCTGGAAGCCTAGTCGTGTCCATTGTATAGATGAGGAAACTGAGGCTCAGAGACTGATGTGACTCCCCAGGGACACAGACCAGTAGGCTTCGTCCTGGTTTCTGCTCCCATCGGAGCTGGCTTTGGGTGGGGGCAGTGTGAGCGCTCGTGGGTGAGGTCCTGGCCAGCCACCGGGTGTGTGGGGTCTGTCCCCCCCTTGTCCTCACCATAACAGCAATTTGCCAGCCAGCCCTTTCATCAAGGGGCCCCAAGGACTGGCTCGTACTCTCATTAGGATGACGACAGCAGCCAATGGGGTCATTAGCTCCACATGCTGTTTTGCTCCAGAGGAAAGACCTGGGGCTGGAGGCCAAGACCCTGCCACACTGGCACCCGGGTTCTGCAGAGGGGATGGGGAGCATGGCCAAGGCTTGGGGAGGGGGCTGACAAGCGCTGCAGAGAAGCTCCAGCTCTGGCCTGTTCCCAGCACCCCCCACAGCCTCACCATGTGACCTGAGGGCCAGTTCATCCCTCAACTGGGCCTCAGTTTCCCCTCTACCCAGTAGGATGAGCCCTGGGGTCTGCTATGCCAGGACAGTCAAACAGTGCCTTGGCAGACCCCATCAGGGCATCCTCTGTTGGCCTCCTCTGCCCAGCCCTGAGGGCCAAGGTCAGCCGTGAGCTCCCAGTCTCAGGGACTCTTCTCGCCAGCTGGGCCCCGCCTGCCAGACCTCTGTCCTCCTCCTCTTCACTGCCTGGGCCAGCTCTGCCTGGGAAAGCGTGAGGGAGGCAGGGTAGAGCTGGGGGTGACTGAGGGCTCCCCTACACCCACCACCTCACTCTGGCCTGGGCTGTGGGGCACCCACCCTGTGCGGCGACGCTGGAGCTGGCTCAGTTCCCCGGGGCCCAGGACGCCTCCTCCTTCCTGGGCAGATAAGCGCTAATTACGGCCTCTGCTGACTCTGTCGTCCACCTGGATGGGATTCCGCAGGCTCAGACTGATATCTGGTGGGGCAGGCAGGGCCGGGCCACTGGGTGCAACAGTCGCAGTGCCGGGCAGAGCACCCCTGTCCAGCTACCACGGAGAGGTGGGGAATCCGAGTCCCACAAAGGACACGGACATACCCAAGGTCACACATGTGGCTCAGATAGGACTGGAACACAGACCTGAGAGCTGAGAGCAGCTCAGAGTGACAGTCCTCGCCCTCAACATCTTACCAAGGGCAACAGCAGTAAACTCCACTCTTAGCTGCACTCACTTTACAGTTTATAAGCCCATTCCTGTGGCTCCATGGCCTGGAGTCAAAGTAATCATGGCTGCTGCAGAGCCAGGGAAATGAGACTCAGAGAGAGAGGACCAGGACTCAGGTCCCCTGACCCACCAGCCCTATAGTCCCACTGGGCCACCAGGAAAGCCGTGTTGTTTCATGTAGATGCAGAGTCTGCCCAGCAGACATGCAGGGGCGTGGGCAGCAGGACGCCCGTGGGGTGGTGTGGCCACTATCTGGACTTGGAGGCGGAGGCAGAGTTCAACTCCAGTGCCACCTGAGGCCCCTCCCCACCTGCAGCAAGTCACTTCCCTTGGGACCTCGGCAGGGAGAGCAGGGTGGCAGTACGCCTGACGGCCCCACTAACCACTCCCTCACCTTGCAGTCGTCCCGGGCCTGCTTTGCCCAGGCCCAGTTTGACTTCTTGGCCCAGGACCCCTCACAGCTCAGCTTCCGCCGCGGGGACATCATCGAGGTCCTGGAGCGTCAAGACCCCCACTGGTGGCGGGGCCGATCCTGCGGGCGCGTGGGCTTCTTCCCACGGAGCTACGTGCAGACTGTGCACATGTGACCGGCAGGCAGGCAGAGCTGACGGCTAATCCGGCCAACGGGCCATTCCACAGGAACTGCAGGCCAGAGAGAGGACATGGACACCCCACCCTGTGTCACAGAGGGCTCAGCAGAAGGCCTTGGCATGAACGTGGGCCCCTAACTGCCTCCAGCCACTTTGCACAAACGGGGATGGCCCCCAGTGCCCCAGAACTAGAGCTGTGTTTAGTGATGGCCCCATGAGGGTGGCTCCCAGGGCTTCCCACCTGGCCACTTCCCACTGGCTGCCAGTGGTGTGATGTCATGGAGCGGGGTCTGCAAAGGGCCTACCACCTCCTCCTGTCAACGGCCCCATCCTCCTCTGGGAGGGTTGAGGACTCCGAGGTTGCACCCACTGGGGGCTCAGCCCAAGGAACCCATGGGCTATTAGGGAGGGGCTCTGCCCTTAGGGGCAGGCTGCACACCTGTTGACCTGGACTCCTTGGACAGAGTCCAGGTGGACACCAACTGTTCCGCAGCCCCATGACTTTGGGGTCCACCTGGGGCCTCCAGCATCTCCATGCTCACCACGGACACTTTGGAGAGGGGCTGGATAGGGGCCCTGAGACCCCGAGGAAGGGGCAGGCAGTGGGGCCCATGGGGGCAGCACCCCTCTCCTACTGGCTCTCCAAGAGACAAGCCCTAGGCCCAGCCCCGTGGGAGACCGAGGCTGTGCTGGTGGCTCAGGCCCAGGTTCTGCCCAAACCAGGGCCCAGGGGAGCTGGGAGAGGCCAACAAACCTACAGGAAGATGGGGGTTGGAGCCAGAGTTGGGATTTAGAGATCCAGCAGGACCCAGATGGGGTGGGCAGCCTAGGTAGGGCCCGGCCCCTACCTGAGAAAAGGAAGGACGTCCAGGCGGGAGGTGCAACCAGCGCGGGGTGCTGAGCAGCGCCTGCCCAGAGCCTGGGCGCCGGCAGGAGCAGGACAAGCGAGGTGGCGCTTGGAAAGGCTTCGGACGCCAGGCTGATGGTGGAGGGGAGGTGGGCGGGCAGGGAAGGAGAGGAGGCCCCCTCTGGCACTTGGGCGCCGGTGGGACGGAGGGAGGGCCCTGTGCTGCAGACACTTGGGGGCCCAAGACCCTCAGAGCCCCGAGCTCTGGCAAATCATGCCGCTCCTGACCTGGGCCCATGTAGTCAAAACAAAAACAATAAAACCAATATAAGGATGTCCATCAGAAATCTCATTTTCTTTCCAATTATGACAACTTTGGTGCTATTTTTGAAATATCACAATTTTTCCCCCATTTCCCCCTGGTTTTTCTGGGCTCCTGCTTTGCTGGCTAGGCCAGTCCCTGGGCACTGACCACACGTAGCTGTGAGGAGAGTCTGCCCCTCTCTGGGCCTTGGTGTCCCCGTTAGGAAAAAGGGGTAGACTGGAGGACTCAGCCTCCTGCTTCCTGCCCGCGGTGGCAGTGTCAGGCAAAGTAGGCGTAGAAGAAGATGTTGACGCACATGAGCAGGATGGCGTTGCAGCCACAGACACGGGCCCAGAATGTGTATTTCTGGGGCGTTTGGCCATCACCTGGAGGGAGTTGGAGAGGGAGAGAGGGACAGATGAGCGACACAGGCCACACCGGCACCCTTGCCCCAGCCTCAGGGTGGGGATTTAACAGGAAGGCCCAGGGTCCCCCACTTACCTGCTTTGGCTCCCAAGGGCAGGTCCTGAGCCAGGGTCCACCAGGTAAGGTTCTCGATCTGCAAGGAAGGAGTAGGGAGGCAGGAGGGGGTGTGGCCTCTGTCCCAGAAAGGAGCAGGGGTCAGTGACAGAAAGATGGCAGCGGAGCTCAAAAGGGGATGGGATCAGGGCCAGCCAGGGTCAGGGGGTGGAGGGCTAGATACTTCTTGAGTCAGAGAGGGTCAGGGATCAGAGTGGGAGACAGTCAGAAATTGTGAGGGGTCAGGGTCAGGGCAGGCTCACCTGAACACCCTGCGGGGCTGGGGTCAGCAGGCTCCCGGCCACCACAATCGCGCCGCTGAGCACAAAGAGGACAGCGGCGAAGTGCAGGTAGTGGATGCTCTCCAGGATGGCCGGCTGCGTGTCTGGCTCGCCGCAGGGTGGGGCCGGGTGCAGGAATTCCAGGACCAACCTCGTGGCCCCCACCACCAGCCCCACAATCAGGCCCCAGAAGGCCCCCTGGGAGGAGGGAGGCAGGGCGTGTGGGGCTGTGGGAGCGACACCGAGCCCCTCTAGACACACGCATGGGCCGCAGGGGAGATGTGAGCAAGCTGCAGCACATCTGCAGGGCGAGGCTGGGAGGCCCCCCCAGCCCACCCCGCGTCCCTCCCTGCCCGCCCACCTGCTCATTGGCGCGTGGCCAGAAGACGCCCAGGAGGAAGACCGCAGTAATCGGGGGCGCCAGGGAGCTGGTCACCGACTGCATGTAGGTGAAGAGCTGCCCGCTGTTGGAGCCCTGCAGCACGGGGATCCAGGCCACGCTCGCGCCGATGAGCACCACGATGACCAGCCTGCAGCAGGCGGCGGGCGGCCGTCATCCCCCAGACCGTGCCTCACCCTCCGCCACCTGCCCTGTCACTGGCACTTGCTCTCCAATCTGTCCGCTGCAGCCCCAGCCTCCTCCCTGGCCTCTGGTCCATGCCACCAGTGACCGGGCTGGTGCTGTCCTGCTCCAAACCCTTCCGCAGCTCCCCGCCGCCTGCAGGACAGCCCCCAACCCTCAGTGCTGTCTGCTCCCTGCCATCCCTGGGGCCCCAATGAATCAACCCTTGAAGTCCTCCACGGCCACCCAGGTTTCACTTGTCTCTCCTCAAAGGCGCTTGTCCCAGCTGCTGCACGCTCATTTATTTGGGTGTTGACCTGTTTACTGCCTGTCCCGCCTCCTGACTGGAAGCACCAGGAGGGCAGGAGCCTCTAGTTCCCTGCTGGTCTCCCAGCACACTACACATTTGGAGATGGCAGGAATGACCCACTGTCCTCGCTTCTGGGCCGACGGACCTCCTGGCAGTTCTTTATTTCCCACTGCCCATCCTCTGCGGCGGCCCCCGCCCCCCGCCCCGCAGCCCTTTGCCGTTGACTCACACCCGTTACAGGGCAGCCTCCCTCCCAAGGGTGCAAGTGTTGGAGCCTCGACTCCTCAGCCATGAAGCCTGAGCCTTTCTGCGCCAGCGGGAGCCCCTCCCCCGCCCTCCCTGCGCCCAGTCCTCCTGTCCGCTCCCGTCTGCCCCTGCCCTGGGCCAAGAGCGCTTCCACAGCAGGGACATGCTTCATTTGTTCACCTCAACAAACCACTCATGAGGTGCCCACCTGGGTTCAGGGCACTGTGCTAGGAGCCCCGACTCAGTGATGGAAAGGCCCTGGGGCCTGCCCAGCACTCAGAGTCCAGCAAAGAAAACAGATGAGCCTGTCACCTGCACTCAGGGCAGGGCTGAGGGAGCTGAGAACACATCCGTCTAGGAGGGCTTCCAGGAGGAGGGGTCCCCAGAGCCTTGAAGGGGTGTGGGACTCGCTAAGGGGACAGGGCTGGGGTGAGGTATCCATCTGCTAGCCCTGGCTGAACGTCCCTCACCCCCAAGGTGGGAGGTGGGTGAGATGCGCTGGAACCCTGGCCGGGCCAGCATGGGTGACGGAGGCTGTGTGTGCAGCTGGGTGGGTCCTCCCCCTGCCTGCCTGCCTTTCCTCCCTTCCAGGCCTGAGGGAGAGGGTGGAGGAAGGAGGTGCCACCTTGATTAAGGCTAATTAACCCTTAGCCTGGCGGGCGCTGCCCTCATCAAAGACACAGGCGGGCTTCCATTAACACCTGCCACCCCGCCCTCTGCACATGGCTCCCGCCGCCCAACGCCAGACTCCGCAGCTGTGTGCCAGGGCCGCGGCCTCTCGAGCCAGGCCTGGACCAGGCCCCACCTTACGCTATTCCGATGCAGCCGCCTCCGGGCCGCCAGAGGCCCCAAACCCAGAGGCTGCACCTCTGCCTGAGATGCCCCTCTCAACCCCTCCCGGCAAGCCCCCCTCATCCTCGAGAAGCTGACGAGCCCACCACTCCCACACCACCGTCAGGACGGACGGCCCCCACCCGCATGTCCCAGGGCTGCGGTCACAGGGGAGCCCCTCAGGGAGGGGTCTGAGATCGCTCTGCATCCTGCACGTGGCCAGCTCTGCAGGGCACGGGGCCTTGGGCCCCACCTGTGGACTGAACAGCAGAGAAGGCAGACGGGAGGGAAGAGACAGAGGATGGGGTGTGGGGGCTTGGAGCAAGCAAAGACACAGCCCCAGTCATGGCTGCCCCTGCCTGTGACAGCTCCCACAGCCCCCTCAGCCTGACCCCGTCAGGGTCACTGGCCTCCTCCTGTGGCCTCTGACCCCTGCTCCATTGCCCCTTCTTCGTGAGTCCCCTGTCTCCGTGATCAAGCCTCAGATCCTGCCATCCCCCCACCAGAGACCCCCGATCCCACGGGGCCGTGGAAATATGGCTCGAACGACGGTGTTTTAGGCAGGAGGAGGCCGAGATGGGTCTGAGTGGCTGGAGACATCGCGGGTTTCCCAGCACTTCACGAGGGAGGGGGGCAGAGCTGACCAGCCTGACACCCAGCACGGGGCACTTTCTGCTCCTTTGAATTGGCTGCTGACAGAACTCGGGCCCAGAGAGGGTGAGTCACCTGCCCAGCATCACACAGCCTTGTGCCCTGCCCCACGGGGAGGCTGAACACCAGGCTGGCAGGGCAGGTGGGGTGGGAGAGGGCATTGACTTGGCAGAAAAGGCGGGAAGGAGGTCGAGAGCCCGGCGACTGGGCAGATGATCTGCACGGAGCAGAGGCCTGGTGGGAGCAGGGAAGAAGCCTGCTTCTGAAGAGTCTGGGAAGTAGTAGGCAGGGGACATGAGGGCCACTAGGCAGGTACAGAGGCTACCAGTGTCCCAGGCCAGAGGGCCAGAGCACACGCTGGGTACAGGAGGGGACCAGGTCCCAGTTGCCAGGATGCTGGCACGGGGAGGGGCTTAGAGTGGGGTTTGTCCACAGGGGAGAGGCTGAGGTCAGGGCCTCTCCCAGGCCACACAACCACTCAGGAGAGGCAGGGAAACCAGAGCAAAGAGGTGGCCAAGCAGCCAAGTGCCCAGGACGCACCAGTGTGGAAGCTTCCTGCATGGTGAGAGGCGAGAGGCTCCTTGTTTTGGCGGAGCCTGCGGGCCTGCCAATGAGCTCACACGCACACGCCATCAGGCATGTCCCAACAGGGCCCTTCTGACAGAAGCTTGGCTGTTTTGCATCGCTGGGGCAACTGCCTGGAGCTCTGGGGGAGACCCTACCCCGGGGACAGGACCCTGGGCAGAGGGTGCTCTGTCGGCCAAGCTAAGCACCAGAAGGCTGGGTCCCTCAGCCAGCAGAGTGGGGCCCACATGGCCCAGAGGGAGACGAGAGCGGGGGACAGGATGGGTGGGACAAGGGGTGGGAGAGGGCCCAAGTAGACAGACGTGGGCACACACTCGGAGATACCAGCCTTCATCATCCATGGAGTTCACCCCTATGGGACTCCTGGGTGCCTGGCTGGGCACGGGATAGAGGGATGGGCCAGACACAGCCCCTGGGCGGGGAGTGGTGTCGGGGAGACCAGCTGGATATAATGGCCACATGTGCTGAGGGAGGAATCTGGCAATAGTCCCCTGGGGGCACAGGGGGAGGGGGCTCATTTCCTGGTTCAGGGTATCAGGGAGGACTTCATGGAGGAGGGGATGCTGGGTAGAGTCAGGAAAGATCAGGGGGAGTCATTGAGGTAAGGAGGGGACAAGCAGGGCTAGGAGGGCAGGAGCTCAGTGGGACCAGGGCCCCCCAGGCCAGGGGACTGCTGCAGCCCAAGGTTGGCCAGTCCCCAGTGCTGGCTCGGAGCCCTCTTTGGGGTGACTGGGAGTCATCAGGAGGGCTGGGGGCTCAGGTCTGGGGGAGACAGAGAGGTCCCTGGTGCGGCTGGGGCAGGGGGGGCTGTTTCCACAGAGGGTTCCGGCTCGGGTTGAGAGATGCACCAGATGAGGGCTGTGACCATGAAGGGCGGACAGGTACTTTGGCCTCTTCTCTCCTCTCCTTCTTGGCATCTGCCATTCTCCCTCAGCCCACCTGTGGTGGGACCTCATGGGTGGTCATGTGGCTGGGGTGCTCCCCAGTGCCTCAACACCCCCTCAACCGTACCGTCCCACAAGCAGCAGCTCCCGCTCCCCAGCATGGGGCCGCAGCCGCCTCCAGATGTCCATGGTGAAGAGCGTGCTGCTGCTGTTAAAGATGGAGGTCAGCGACGACATGAGCGCGGCCATCATCACTGCGATCATCAGCCCTCGAAGACCTGGGGTCGGGGAGGGGGCTCGCTGTGACCCTGCCTGGCCCTCACCCTGGCCCCGGGGCCCCTCCTGCCTGGGCCCTACTGCCTGAGGCCCCACGGCCATTCACAAGTCCCTGGCGGAAGAGAGCCGGGAGGGAGAGAGGCTGAGGATGCCTGAGCTGAGCAAGACCCAAAAGTAGGCTGGGGGCCGGGTGTGGGGGTTCAAGCCAGCACTTTGGGAGGCAGAGGCAGGAGGATCAATGGAGGCCAGGAGTTCGAGACCAGCCTGGGCAACATAGCAAGACCACGTCTCTACCAAAAATAAAATTAGCTGGGCATAGCATCTGTAGGCCCAGTTACTCTGGAGGCTGAGGCAGGAGGATCACTCGAGCCCAGGGGTTCGAGGCTGCAGTGAGCTGTGGTTGCACCACTGCACTCCAGCCTGGGTGACAGAGACCTCATATCTAAAAAATAAAAAATAAAAATAAATAACTAAATAAGTAATAGGCTGGGGAGGCCAAGGACAACCCAGGGGGACGTGTGGACTTGCTGCTCGAGCCTGCAGCTTGCTGGCAATGCTGATCCCAACTGTAGTCACCGGCGTTGTCGGTGCTCGATCGGCGCGGAGCCCGGCCGTTGACAAGGCACTTTCACACCCATGACTTCATTCACGGGGAGGATTATTTACCCGTTTGACAGATGAGGAAATGGAAGCTCAGAGAAGGGAAGAGAGTTGCCCAGGGACTCACAGCGAGCCAGAGGCAGAACCTCCGGGTGGGGTGGCGGTGGTGAGGAAGGCTTGGGGCGGGACCCTTTGCTTGGAGGTCACACCCTGGGCAGGGCTCATGTCTCACCCCAGCCTGCAGTGGCCCAGTCTGGAACTTCCCACCATTTCCTGTGCGTGACAGCTCCCAGCAGGCACAGTGGATCTTTCTCGTTGGTGCTATCGTTCCCCAGAAGGGGAGAAAAATCCGCTCTTGCTATTGCCTGAGAGCGAGTGAGGGCCCTGTCCGGGGGAAAGGCATTGCTGTGCAAAGCCGTCTGGGGGTCGTGGGCTCAAGAGGGAGACCCCTAAAGAGGTGGAAGGATGCTTGACTGCCAACTCCCAGCTGTGTGGCTTCAGGCTGGTCACCTCCACTCTCTGGGCATTGGTCTGAGTCTGTCTCCAAGGACTCTTGCAAGTTTTCAGCAAATGTTTAAGCACCTCCTTCACCTCTGCGAACTCCCTGCCCATCTGTCCTCTACCCCTTGTCCTGGGATAAGCCTGACATGGGCCCCTCCCCTGAGGGCTCAGGCTTAGGGGTGCCATTTTTGTCCACAGGGGTGGGGGGTGGAGGTGGGGTGGTTAGGGCGTCCCCTCGCTGAGAGCAGAAGGGGACGGCAAAACCAGAGTCTGGGTGGGAACCCACAGTGGTCCATCCTTGCCAGGTAGTTTTCCTATGTTCAATCGCAGCAACAACGCTGAGGGTGGGGGAGTAGATGCTATCGTGTCCAATTTACAAACGAGGACACGGACGGAGGCTTCAAGCAAGTAAGTGACATGCCCCAAATATCTCGGCCAGCAAGTGGCAGAGCCAAGATTTGATCCCAGGTCTGTGCACTCACTTCCGTTGGGCCTGGGCTCCGCAGGAGGGAGGGAGGGAGGGGAGGGAAGAGTGGGGTGGGGCTCACCTGAGGGACCAGGAAGCTTCTAGGGAGGGGGCCAGAGGGAGAGGGGCCAGGGAAAACTCAAGCCCCTGAGCATTCTGAGATGAAAGGCTCTGGCTGCAAAGGGCTCAGAAAGCTGTTTCCTCTTTTTGCTTAGAGTGGGACCTCCCCACCCTTTGCTATGTTGTTTTTACTTACATGCCTCCTGTGTTGGGGAACTCACCACCCTGTATCAGGGCTGCTGCTGCCATGAGAAACATGGAAAAAGCCAAAACCTGCCCCATAGTTCAACCTGTGGGCCCGCAGTGTCTCTGGAGGACACAGAGGATGGGGCTCATGCCTGCAGGGGTGGGGGATGGGGACCCTGAGCTCCTGGTCCTGGCAGAGTAAGCAGCGGACTTGGGTTTGTGTCTCAGTCACTCCCTAACCTCATACAAGTCACCCTCCCCTCTCTGTGCCTCGATTTCCCCATTTGGAAAATGGAGCCAATACCCTACCTCAGAGCATTTAAGGAGAAGCTGTTTTGTACAAGGGCCTGGCACGCAGCAGACACGTAAGAAGAGAAAGTAGGTGACCTTTCTGGAGAGATGGTGTAGCATGGATAAGAGGACAAGGTCTGCCCGCAGATTAATTGGGTTCGAATCCCAGCTTGCAGCTTACTTGCCATATGACCTTGGCCAGGCCACTTACCCTCTCTGGGTCTCAGTTTCCCTCCTGTAAGATGGGGATGACACTAACAGCATGTAGGGTTCCTGACTAAGAGGAAGCCAGTGCATCGCATGGGAAGCCCTTGGGACGGTCCTGGCACGCGGTAGGTATACAACTGTTTTCTACCATGGGTGCTTCTCCTCTCTTCCCCTAGGAGCAGAACATCTCACCGGATGTCACATTGAATCCAGAGTGGCTCCCACTGCCCCCCAGGGTCCCAGGTTCCACGCCACCCTCACTGGGTCCCAGGTTCCACGCCCGCCCCATGCCCGCCGGGACCCCCACCCACCCAGACTCACCTATGGGCATCAGCTCCATGACCAGCTTGGGGTAGGCAATGTTGGAGCAGCCGACCTCAGCCCCGCAGGCCCGCAGGCACTCGGATGGCACCACGCAGCCCACGTCATCTGCGAGAGAGGGATGCTCGGTGCCTCTCCCCACAGACGCGGGCACCTGGCGCGGGCCAGACCCAGCTGGGGCCAGACCCAGCTGGGGCGGAGCCCGTCCCTACGGTACTGCCTGGCCGGCGCCTCCAGTCTGAGCCATGAGGAGGGGTTGGCCTCTGGGAACTCTTCTGGCTCCAACACCCCCGACTCTTTTCCCACCCCACCCTCCATCGTGACCCCTTCTCCCTGTCCCCCCACATCCCCAGGCCAGGGGCTCCGTTGCGGTGTGGCCCTGACCATGTGAGCAGCTGGCCATAGAGCCTATCTGGGGTGCCAGTCTCCCCACTCACCGTCCCAGCCATTCTGGCCTCTGTGTCGTCACCTGCAGCTCGTGAGTGAGAGCCCCGGTGCCACCAGCAAGGCCTGCCTGCTTAAGCTTGCCCACTGTAGGCATGGGTCACTGTCCCCCAATTCCGGGGTCAGAGCTTCAGGCCAGGCCATTTCCTGAGCCAATGCCCAGAACTCTCCAATCGCTCAGCTTCTCAGTGGTCTGTAAGACCCTCCATGATCCAGACCCCCCCCAGGCATGCCATCTTGCTCCCCTCACCCCACCCCTGCTGTAGCCACACAGGCCTTCCCGCTGCCCCAGGCATTCCCCTGGCTGCCTCCTCCCCCTCCCCTGCTGTCCATCTGACCCCTCTCCCCACATCGTTTTTTCCTTCATTCCTTGTCATTCCTGGGGTGTTTACTGGGTTCTTGCCTCTTCCCTATGGTGGGGAGCCCCGTGAGGACAGGGACTTTGCCATGAGCTGTCTCCATGGCTGGGGCACTACACACCAGTCATCCCTTGAATGAATGAATGAATGAATGAATTTCCCGGGCTTGGGCCAGACCTGGACTGAACCATAACTGCAGGCGTCCTGGCCCCCAGCCTTGTGTGGGGGCAGAACCCCGACCCTGCGCCCATGGCCACTCCCCTCTGCAGGACTCTGGCTGCAGGCAGTCTCAGGCTGGCTTTGCCTTGCTCGCCAGCAAAACGCAGCTGATGGGGGGAGTCGACTGACCCCACGTTCACTTTGGCTCCCATAAAATACTTCCTAAAAACCTTTGGCCCCTGCCCCCAGGTGTTTTCAGCAGGGCCCACACAGCGCAGAGCAAACCAGGAGACCAGCGACTGTGGGGGCGTTCAGAGACAGAAGCCAAGGGACCGCGTGCACGGGGGGCAGGAAGGGGAGCCTCTTCAGGTGTGGTGGCCTGTGGGAGGCCGGTAAAGTCACAGTGAGGCGTTTCTGTGACTCCCCCTCCAAACGCCCCTTCTGAAAGATCCTGCTGCAGATGCCCAGCCACGGAGGAGGGTGGGTCTCAGAGCCCTTCCCCTAGGCCACCCCCCACCACGACCCGAATGCCCACATCCCAGTCTCCAGCCCAGCCTCTCTGAGCCCCAGTGGACACCTGGTCTGGGCCATCCCCCAGGCCCACCTCCCCCCAGTGTTTCCTCCCCACCTGCCAGCCCCAGGCCCTCGCTGCTCCTCCCTCCCCTCTGTGGCCTGCCCCGCCCACGTGCTGTGCTGCAAGCCCCTCACCAGCGTGCTTCCAAGTCAGCTCTCATCCTACCACGTACTTCTCAGGATCCTCCTCCCCACCCGCCACCCCAGGAGCCTGTGGCATCCCGGGAATAAAAGTCCTTTCTATGGCATTCAAGGCCCTTGACAACTGGTCCCAGAACCTCCCACCCCAGCACTGAGAGCCAGCCGCCCTGACCTGCTTGCATTTTCTCACACACACCCAGGCTCCGACGACGCCTCTGTGTCCTCGCAGACGCCCTGTCCACTTAACGCCCACCCCCACCCTGTCTGCCTCCTGCTTCCAGGCCCATGCGAAGCTGAGGCCTTCCCTGGCTCTCCCCCAGGCAGTAGCAGCTTCCTCCCCAGGGCTCCTAAGGCCAAAGATTGAATCACAGTTGTTTGTTTACATAGTCTACCTTCTCCACCAGAACAGGAGCTCCCCAAGGGCAGACACTGGGTTTGAATCATCTCCAAGTCCCAGGTATCGCCCAGCCCAGGGCCGGGCCCAGAGGAGACATTCTGTGAACATTTGTTGAATGAACGAATGAGTAAGTGAATGAATGGTGGGGAGTAGGGAGGAAAGGCACAGGGGGAGAGGAGGAGAGGAAGAAAGGATCCTAGAAAGAGACATGGAGAAGTTCAGGCACCATCTGATCCAGCTGCCCTACCCTACCACCTCCGGCCGCCACTGATTTTGCAGGACCAGAAAGGACATAACTTGCCTGGGACACACAGCAGACCCAGGACACAGCCCGGGGCCCCGTGACAGGACCCTGACGCCACGAGGGTCCAGGATTCAGAGGGCAGGTGATGGGCTCTGAGCCTGCGCCAGCTGACTCTGGCACTTGGAGGGCCCAGCCCTCCCGGGAGGGCCAGGTGAGGTGTCGCAGCCACATGATGGCTCAGAAAGCAGAGCCAGGAGATTCTTCCCAAGTTTGTTCAGCCCACTCCAGGCTGCCGGCATGGGGTACCGCCTCCGGCACCACTGGTTCGACCAAGTGTTTGTGCTGAACAACAAGAAAGAACCACCTCTCCCGTATGAGAACAGCGGTGGCGGTGTCGCCATCGAAACACAGTCCCCCGGTGTGCCAGCTGCAGGGTGGCCGCGCAGGGGCCAGTGACAGTGGGGGAACCAGGTGGGGGTTGCCGAGCGCTGGCTTCTGCAGGCCTGGGTGCTCCCGCAGGTTCCACTTCGCCTCGGCCGCACCAGAAGCCTGGAAGCTGACCCTCTCCTTGCCCTGTGCCCTCCCTCCTCACAGCCAATGCCAAGTCCTGCTTGGTTATGGGGGAACTGCACCACCTTCTCACTGCCCCCAGCCCACCTCGGCTGCAAGCAAGCAAAGGGAACTTCTGAAACCACCAATCTGCCCACATCCCTCCCTGCTCACAGCCCTCTGTGGTTCTCCAACCCCTGCAGCGGGATCATGGGCTCCAGTCAACGCCCTCCACCCGCTTGGCCACCCTCACCCCCACTAATTTCACCCAGGCTTCTGGGTGAAAGGCTCTCTCGGACACCTCTGTGTCTGTGTTTGCTGCTCCCTCTCCTTGAATACCTCTCCCTCCTCATAAACCAAGAGGCCCATCCTCATTGCTCGCGCTCATCATGGATGTCTGGGCCCCCGGCTTTAGAGCAGCTTCCTCCATGGCACCAGTAACTCCATGACCTGTGTCTGTCCTGCCTCCCCACCAGACTATGACGATGCGACCTTAGGGAGAAGCCTAGGCCCCAACAGTCTCTGCCAGTGTTTGCTGACTGACTGAATGATCCTCTCTGAAGGCCACAATACATCAAGGGGTAATGAAGGTGTTCCCTACTCCCCAACCAGGCCTGGCCCACCCCTGGGAGCCAGCTCAGACACTGCCATTGCTATAGGAGCAGGAGAAAGGCTCACAGACCTGGGTTCGAGTCCAGCTCTCCCAATCCTTTGCCGTGTGATTCCAAGTGATTATTTAAAGTCTCTGAGGCTGTTTCCTCCTCTGTAAAAACACTTCTGGGGACATCTATAGGCCAAAAATCTACCCTCAGTCTAAACTACACACTTTATATAAAATTAACTCAAAATAGATCACATGGCTGGTCCCAGTGCAGGGGTGTTCACAACTCATTGACCACGACCAGTTACAGATTCCTTTGTTCCTTCTCCACTCCCACTGCTTCACTTGACTAGCCTAAAAAAATAAAAATAAAAATAATTTTTAAAAACCTAGCCTAAAAAAAAATAAAATAAATTAACAAAAACCAAAATAGATCACAGATTTAAATGTAAAAGGTAAAATACAAAAAAACTATCAAACTTTTGGGAAAAAAATAGGAGAAAATCTTCAGGACCTGGGTCTAGGCTGTGAAAGTTGACCTTACAAATTGGGCCATTTTTATCACACCCAACTAAAACAGAGTCAAAAGGCTGGGGGAGCAGTCGGGGGCACACAGCATTGCTGAGAGAATGTAGCACTCTGCGAGCCTGGCTGCTGAGACTGCCTGCTGTAACTGAAGCCAGTTTTATCTACAGCTGCTGAGATAACTTGCTACAGCTCTGGGACTGCTTTCGCCCACTGCCATCACTGACCAGTGAGAACTTTCCAGCTCCCCAACCCTTACTAGTGCCAGTGAACTTTCTCAAAGAGCAGTATGTAATGTTTCTGCTTTTTATAAAACCTCTAACCTTCTCTGTGTTCTTCGGACGTACCAAAGACCACGAGGTATGTGTGTATGCCCCAAAGTACAATTCTTTCTTTCTTTTTTTTTTCCTCACTCCTCCCTCCACCCCCAGTTCCCGAAGTATAATTCTTTCTTCCTAAATAATACATTAAATGTAGTGATCTACATTTTTTTTTTTTTTGAGCTAGGGTCTCGCTCTGTTGCCCCGGCTAGAGTGCAGTGGTATCATCATAGCTCACAGCAACCTCAACCTCTTGGGCCCAAGCGATCATCCTGCCTCAGCCTCCTGAGTAGCTGGGACCACAGGCACATGCCACAATGCCAGGCTAATTTTTTTTTAGAGACAGTGTCTCACTATATTGCCCAGGCTGGTCTTGAACACCTGGCCTCAAGCAACCTTCCTCCCTCAGCCTCCCAAAGTGCTAGGGTTACAGGCATGAGACACTGAGCCCAGCCTCATCTCTACATTTTTATTTTGACCTTGGCAAGGCAAGGAGTTCTTAGATTTGACATCGAAAGCATGATGCATAAAAGGAAAAGTCGATCAATTGGACTTCATCAAGATTAAAAACTTTAGCTCAGTGAAAGATACCTGTGAAGGTACAGACTGGGAGGAAATATTTGCAGGCCACATACTGGACAAAAGCCTTGCATCTAGAATATACAAACAGCTCTCAACACTCAATAGTAAAGAATAGAAAATCCGATTAGAAAATGGGCAAAAGACGTGAACAGACATTTCACTGAACAGGGTGTAGAGATGGTAAATTAGCACATGAAAGATGTTCCATGATATTACCATCAGGAAAATGCAAATTTAAACCATAATACGATATTACATACCTATCAGAATGGGCAAAATAAAAAACTAGTGGTGACAGCACACATGGGCAAGGATGTAGAGAAACCGGGTCATTCACACATTGTGCAGAGAACGGAAAATGATGCAGACACTCCGGGCAACAGTGTGGCGGTTTGTTAATGAGCAGCAAGTAGCACGGGACCCAGGAACAGCACTCTCAGGCGTTTATGCCAGACAAGTGCGGCCCCCCACACCGTGTATATTTATGCACATGGATGCTCGTGGCAGGCTACTGGCAATAATCAAAAGCTGAAAACAAGCCACGTGTCCTTCAGCCACTGAGATGGTTAAACCATGGCACAGCCACACCATGCAATGCTAGTCAGCAATGAAAAGGAACAAACTTCATAGACACAACAACCTGGATGAAACACTGGACAACTATGCTCAGTGGGAAAAAGAAGCCAATCCCAAAAGTTTGCATCCAGTGTATCCCAGTTATACAGCATCCTTGAAACAACAAAACTGTAGCGTTGTGGGACAGAGTAGCGGTTGCCAGGGGTTAGAGATGGGGGAGGAGGGGAGGTGTGGGTGTGGCTGTACAGAGGGAGAGCTTTGCGGTGAGGGACAATTCTGTGTCTTGCTGTGATGGTTATACACATCGACACACGAAATAAGGTTGCAAACATTGCTACATGCGCACACACAAATGAGTGCACGTAAAACTGGTGAAAACTAAATAAGCTCTGTGGATTGCACCAATGTCAATTTTCTGGCTGTGATATCATTGTCTTAATACAATTGTTATGCAAGATGTCACCATTGGGGGAAACTGGGTGAAGGATGCAGGTGACCTCCCTATTCATTTGTTTTTACAACTCCCTGTGAATCGATAATTACGGGCAGGTAACTGCAGAGGTTGGAAGGCCCAAGGTCTTTCAGCCCTAAGCCCCAGGGCCTCTGTGCACTGTTAAGAATAAAAGGAGAAGCTGAGGCTCAGAGAGGGTCTTGGGGGGTGGTCCACAGTGGCAGAGAGACTATAAATGATGCTTCAGGGATCCAGGCAGAGCTCACCCACTGGGACCACCACCCCTCTCTGGCCCTGGAGGCAGGGGAGGATGCAGGTCTGTGTGCCTGTGCGTGGGAGGGGCCTGACCTCCAGGGCCCCTGGTTCAGACACAGTGTAAAGCCCTCAGGGCCAGGGTGGGGCTGTATGGCAGGGAGTGCAAGACTTGAGGCTTGAGGGGCCAGTGATGGGAACCACAGGGTGCTAGGCCTGAGAGAGAGCAGTCACTGCTCAGGGCAGTGGACTCAGGGGCAAGGAGGCCTGATAGGTGATGGATGTCAGGGAAGGTCTTGGGGGAGGGGGTTTTAGGGCACAAGGTCTGGAGATGTCATCAGCCAGTCCTCAGCATCAGAGAGCAGTGTCCTCAGGGCCTCAAACCAGCCCCATCCAGATCCAGAGCAAGGATGGGGGAGGGGAGGGCTGGCCTGGGTGCCCAGCAGACTGGCTGCACCACGCCATGGGGTGGGGGCTCCCTGTTGGGCTAGGTTTAATGGGCTTTGCAATCCTAGGGCCCTGACAGCTTGCCTTCAGATGTGGTCCCCACACGCCCCCATAACTGGGGTCCCAAGCCCAGGGGAAGCCAAGCAGAGAGCTGGGCCTGACCCCAGCCCACGGCAGCCCTCTGGGCCCCTCCCTGCCCCAGGGTTCAGGTGGGGCACTACTCACCAGGCAGGACCAGCCAGGAGCACCCTCCCAGCAGGGAGCAGGGCTCAGGACTAAGAACTGGGTGCCTGCTCGCTCCACACCGGCTCTGGGAAAGCCCCTGACGTGGGATCAGACAGTACCCAAACCCTGCCTGGGGGCTTCCAGCCCAGGACCCCAGCCATATTTCTAACACTGGACGCCTGGGTATCTATACAGCCGCACGGACTTCCGTCCCACCTGCAAGACTGGGCACAGCAACGGTTGGTCCAGAATGGCCAAGAGGCCCTAGGGTCACGGGGGTGCCAAAGCTCAACAGCTGGACCTGGGCTGGCCCGACACCATCGCCTACCGCGGCGTGACCCGGGCCAGCGTCTACATGCAGCCCCCGATTGACCCGCTGTGTGACTTCAGGGAGAACACTGCCCCACTCTGGGCTGCAGTGTCCCAGGAGCTCCGGGGCTTTGGTCTCTGAGCTTTCTCAGAATTCAAGTAACAGGGGAATAGGGGCGGCACACTGGCCCCACGTCTGTCTGAGTCTGTCGAGGGGTGAATCAGCTTCCGGCCCCGCCCCGGGGCGGCACGTGACCGCAGGTGGCAGCGGCGGGGTGGGCGGGGCGACACTTAGTCTCACCGGCCGGCCCTTGCCCTGCCCGGCCCCGGCCCCCCGCCGCATGCGCGCCCCGCTCCCCCCGCGCCCGCCCGGTAAGTGCGTCCGGGAGCCCCCCCATCCCGGGCCCCGCGGGGCGCCGCCTGCCCGCCGCGCTTCCGGGTCCCCTGGACCCCTCCCCGAGCCCAGGCCTCCTCCGGGCAGGCCTCTGGGGTTGCCGACTCCGGCGCCCGGGGAATTGGAGACCGCTCCCTTCCCGGAAGCCCGGGAGATGCAGGGCGCGGCCGAGACCGCCTCCTCCTCCCGCACACCTCTGGGGGTTCCCTCAGAAGTTGCCGAACACTTCGGAAGCCTTCTGGGATGCGGGTCCCTGTCCCCTCTGCATACAGGCACGCCGGGCCTGGGGACGTGGCCCTGTCCCCACACCCGACATCCTCCCGCCCCCAGCCCGCCCTCCAGTCGCACGTCCTCTCCCGGCCCCACCCCCGCCTCGCCCCTCCCCGCCGCCTGCCCTCTGCCCCGCCGAGCTCACCTGGTCTCTCCGCAGGTCGCCTGTGGGCAGAGAAGCAGAGGCGCGGCGGCCCCGGAGCGCGCTGTGCCCGAGCCAGGCTGGATTAGGACCGTGACCTTGCCGAGCGCTCCCGTCACCCACCCACCGCGGGCAGGAGGGCCCGGGCAGGTGGCGCCATGGCCTTCTCCCAGGTGCAGTGCCTGGACGACAACCATGTGAACTGGCGCTCCAGCGAGTCCAAGCCCGAGTTCTTCTACAGCGAGGAGCAGCGGTTGGCGCTGGAGGCCCTGGTGGCCCGTGGCCGCGACGCCTTCTATGAGGTGCTGAAGCGGGAGAACATCCGCGACTTCCTCTCAGAGCTGGAGCTCAGGCGCATCCTGGAGACCATCGAGGTGTACGACCCGGGCTCCGAGGACCCTCGGGGCGTGGGGCCCTGCCAGGGGCCTGTGGACCTCGCGGTCGGGGACGGCGAGGAAGCCAGCGGAGCAGGAGGGGCCCCCACCGAGGCCAAGCCTCTGCTCTCGCTGGAGTACTGGCCCCAGAAGTCGGACCGCTCCATCCCGCAGCTGGACCTGGGCTGGCCCGACACCATCGCCTACCGCGGCGTGACCCGGGCCAGCGTCTACATGCAGCCCCCTATTGACGGGCAGGCCCACATCAAGGAGGTGGTGCGCAAGATGATCAGCCAGGCCCAGAAGGTGAGGGAGCGCAGGCGGCAGTCCCGGACAGGGGGCTGGGCCAGTCCTCAGTTCGCGCGCTCAGCGCCCAGCGTGGGGACCTCAACGCGGTCCGGAGGGGTCTCTTTGCAGCTTCCGTGGCTGCCTCCTGGGAGGAAGTTTCCTCCCCGGCTTCATGGGGTTCCTCAGTTTCTTTGCCAAGGAGTAGAGTGCCTGGGTCCTCTAGCAGGTGACAGTGGGCTGCCCCATCTCAAAGGGCCTTTGTGCAATCTGGGGGATGTGTCTGGTTTCCCCAGCCCTGGTGAGCAGGTTCCCCAAAAGAAGGTGCTGTGATGGGGTGGGGCGGGGAGGAATCTCGGGGCCATTCCTCACTTACTCTCCCTTAGGGTGCCTCTGATTCACCCTAAGAAGCAGGAGGCTCTCCCACACACCTTGAGCTCTCCGGTGGGGAGAGCTTTTGTTGGGGTTGGGGAAATGGGCATGGAGATTGACAATGAGCCTAAGTCCATCTGAGGCTGACCTGGAGGTCTGAGTTCAAATCTGTTTGTTTTCTGGCTGTGCTGAGCAAGTGAGAGTGAGTTGCTCACCCTCTCTGAGCCTCTGTGAACTTTGCAAATGGCAGCACTTTTCCAGGCCGGGATGCATGCGTAGGGGTGCTGTGGTCCTCACTGGTGGAAGTGAAGTGAGTCCAGCTGAGAGTTGTCCACCTGGATTGGATTTTGCCACTGGAAGGGACCTCAAACATTCTCTGGACCTTCCCTCCCTGACTCCTGCCAGGCTGTGCAGAGCGCCGGCTGTGGGTGGGTGGCCATTTCTTGGCTGACACACTGACATGCATTCTGAGAAGGGGTGCTTGCCACTTGCAGAGACAGCCAGGCCACTGCTGGACAGCTGGACACCATGTGCTCCTTCCTGCTGAGTGGAAGTACCTTTTCATCGTTTCAAAGCACATCCTGGCGTGACTGTGGGATAAGGTAGTCCTAGCAGGGTCTCACCTCTTCTCACCTCTTCACTGTTCTAGTCCCAGAGCAGGGTGGCTAATTGCACAAGGCTGGAATGCTGGCTCTGGGGACCATCCTGGCTGACAGACAGAGCCTGGGGGAGCACGTGGGCAGAGAAACCAGAAATGGGTCAGGAGCTGACGAGGTGGCCTGGGCTCAGGTTTCCAGGGAGGTGGAGTCCCTGCCCCACCAGGGGCGGCTGAGTCAGCTAGTCACGTTGGAGCCTGGCTCGCAGCCCGCCTGCTCCCACCTTGCAGGCTGACCCCGGCAGCTCTGTGGCTTTGGGTTTCTGGCCTATAAAGCGGAGGTGGTGAGGATAAAAGCTGCACCTTTGGCTATTGTGGAGATGGACTATCAGGAGACGGAATGAGGAAGGAGTTGGAGGAAGAGGAGGAGGAGGAGGAAGGGACCTTTCCAGTTTTCAGGCAAAATGACACACCCCACACCTGCCACGGGGTAGGAAGGTGCTGCTGTCATTGATGGAGATGACTCTGGCTGGAGGCCGTAGCACCCAGTCCCCTGAGAGGGCCTGCTGGGACCCCTTTACCCAGCCTCCACTCCCATTTTAAAAATGGGGAAACTGTGTCCCTGGGTGAGGGGGCTTGGTTTGCTGTGCCAGGGTCCCCCGCTTCATGCCCCTCCTCCCCACCAGCAATAGGAAGGAGGCAGACGGAAGAACCAGAGGGTCTAATCTCCCGCAGACGGGAAGACGGACAGCCCAGCCCAGCAATGGGCACTCGTGGCTCCTCTGCTGGGCCTCACTTCCTCCCCTGTCTCTATGGCCACAGCTGAGACCCAGCCACTCCACGCAGTCCCATGAGCCCCAGAGCTTCATTTGCTTCCCAGGAAAGCTCCGCAAGGTTATTGGTGTCACCTGTCTAAAGTGACATGGCCAGGAAGAAGTCAGTCTCAGGTCTGAGCCCTGGTCTGTCTGTGTGGCACCACCATGGGTGATTTCCTGCAGCCCCCCACAGGTGGGCACTGCCCTCTGCTTTTATACCCCTCAAGACAGGGCACTCACCCTGAGACTCCCCCCACCCCCACCCTTAGACTGCACGGAGTCCCTGAGGGTCCAACAGGAGGGGCCTTAGACTTGATGGAGGCCAAGCCCCTCGTCTTACAGACGGGGACACTGAGGCTCACAGCACCGTGGTGAGCCAAGCCCCTGCTTTCTGACCCCAAGTGCTTCCCTTCCATATCCGTCCTGGGACCCAAGGCCAATGGGGCCTGTAGGGGCTGTAATAACAATACTGCTGTTTACTGAGTGCAAGGCACTTTATAATCTCCGGTAGCGTTATCTGCCCCATTTTTCAGATGTAGAAACTAAGGCCTGACTGGTCAGTCCCTGCCCAAGGTCACCTAGCTAGTTCTTGGGTGGAGGGCGGACCAGGCCTGTGCTGCCCTCCAACTCTAGGACCAGTCCCCTACCCCTTGTGCCCTGGCCCTAGCAGGACAAAGTGACAGGCAAGGCCTTGGAGGGGCAGCTGATCCAGGCCACCTGCAACCCTCCGTCTCCCCTGGCCCAGCTGCTTCCCAGGCTGGCAGGGGCTGGGCTGGGACACTGACCGATGCTGACAGGGCGTTGTCTGCCGCCTGCCGGGAGTTCTCCCGGCCTTATCTCTCCCTGTGAGTCACCTGTTGTCCCCTTGCTCCCACCTTCTTTTCTCACCTGGCACCAGTGTAGGGAGAACCCGTGCCCCCCGCCACCCCGTGGCCTGGCGCAGGGATCCCTCTATCCAGGCTACGTGGCCTCACACTGTCCCCTTCCCACTGGGGCCTTCTGGGCGAGGGCTGCTGGCGCTGAGTCAGGGAGGCCCAGCCCGCCACCTCCTCACTTACCTGCCCTGTCGTCAGCACAACAGGCAGACCCTGGGGCGGGGAAGTGACACAGCACGCACACGCATGCAGGGGAGCGGCTGTGTTCCTGTCAGGACTACTGCCACATCCACCCCTTCCCAAAATGCTGGAATGGAGCTAGTGGGCACAGTACCAAGAGCCAAGGGTGCTGGGGTCAGGTCCCTGCTCTGCCTCTGCCTGGCTGTGTGACCAGGACAAGTCCCAGCTCCTCTCTCAGCCCCGGCCATGCCATCTGTAAAATGGGTACAGGCCTCGAAGACTATTGAGGGTCCCTTCAGCTCTGACCCCCTCCTGCCTGGTGATTCTAGACTCCTGGGACAGGAGGCAGATGGGTCCTGGGTCTCACTCCCCTGGCATGTGGTCTGGAACCACGGCAGCTTCTGCCCTCTCAGCTTCCCTCCAGCCTCAGTGGGCTCCGATTCCAGTATGGAAGGTCCTCCGCCTGCCCTTCCCCCTGCCCCCGGGAGCCAGTGATTTGTCTGGGGAAAACGCGCTGTGGGGTTCCAGCTGCATACCAGAGGCTGGGCCTGTAGGATCACGCCTAGGAGGGCCAAGCCCTGGCTGTGCTCGGCTGCAGCCTCAGAGAGGGGTGAGGCTGGGCCGGCCCGGGAAGGGGCAAGGGAGGGACAGCCTCAGCCAGAGACAAGTGGCTCTTCCAGCAGATGCTGAGCGCCCCCAGAATGATATGGGGAAGGCTGTGGGATCCCTTCACCGGCCCCCTGGCAGCCCAGGGTGAGGCCCTGGGGGCAGGGGCGAATCATGCCTTCCCCATTTTACAGTTGAGGAGATTGAGGGAGGGCACGGTGCAGCGGCCAAGGCCAGCCTCGAAGCCCAGATCTCTGCCCGCCACGCCAGGGAACAGAGGCCCAGAGGAGTGACGCTGAACCTAGTTTCGCGATGCCTGATGAACCGCACATCTTTTCTGCCAAGCCCCCGCCTTCACGCGCCGACGACCTGGCCCGCGGCTGGGCTCCAGGAGAATAAAAGCGGCTTAATGAGGCGTTTACCAAACGCCAGCTCCACGCCAGGTGCTGAGTGGGCACTTCACCTACACCCTGTAATCCTCACCACAGCGCCATAAAGGAGGTGTTGTCGCCATTGTTCAGATGAGGAAACCGAGGCTCGGTGGGCCTCAGAGAGGGCGAACAACTTGCCCCAGGTCACAGGGCTGATAACTGGCGGAGCTGGACCCAGAACCCCGGGTCTGATTCCCCCGTTCCCTGGAGAAGCAGTGTCGCTGTCTTCTCAGCCCTGCCCCTCGATGGGCACTCGGAGCCTCACGCCTGCCCCCAGCTTGACTCAGGACAGTAAAAGCATTTTCATGAGGCTCCCTGGCACCCGAACCCTGGGCTCCCTGGTGAGGGGACGGGTGGGGCAGCAGTCTGAGCACACTGGGACTCCAAGGAACAGGGCGATGGTGAGCACGGCCACTGCCCGTCTCTGTGGCCTGGGAGTTGCCTGGTCCCTTCCTGGGGACCAGGAGGGCGGGCTCTCATCGCAGGCCTCAGCTAGGCAGCACCAGGACAGCCTGCAGGGCCGTGAGAAGCCCTGGCGTGGCCCAGCTGGAGCCCCGGGATCGAGTGGCCCAGGTTCATGCCCAGGCTGCTGCCACGGGTCGGGGCAGTTGCCTTCTGCCTGCTCTGGCAGCTCCCAGCCAGTGCCCAGGGCTCGCCTCTGTCAGGGTGGGGAACCATCTGATAACATAATCCCAGGTGTTGGCTCCTGTCTTCTTCAAGGCTCCCTGTCCCACGGTGCTTGCGTCTTAATTAAGCGTTCGGGGAGAGTCGGAGCAGCCCTCCCAGGAAGGAGCTCTGCGAGGAAGGGGCACAGCGCCCCAGACGCTCCACTCACAGGCAGCTGCACAGCCGCGGGGCCGCCCTCCCTCCCGTCACCCAAGAGGTGGGGCCTGCCGTGACGCTCAGAGCACAGACGAGGAAACTGAGGTCCTTGGCGTGGCTGGCCTGGATTGGGTTCCACAAAGGCCCTGGTCTCCCCTGTGCGGAGACTCGCCCTGAACCTGGGGCGTCCTGAGGGTCCTGGCTCACCTACCCCACTTAGCCACTCACGTGCTGGGGGACCTTGGGCTTCAGCTTCTTCATCTGTAAAAGAGGGACCGGGCACTTGTCTTGAAGCAGTAGCAGACATGAGTGCCCAGAAGTACTGAGCTGCCCTCGCGTAGAGAGCAGCCGGGAGGAAGTTGGGGTCTCGCCCGCACCCTGGCACACGCTGCCCTGGCCCGGGTGAGCTGCAACAGGCTTCTTCATCTGAATGAACCCTGGGAAGGTCCGTTCCCAGGTTAAATGCCACGTGGGATGGTGAGAAGACAGGCATTGGTATCATGTGGAGCCAGGCCCGAGCCCCAGCTCTGCTGTTATCTTTCGTGGCCACCCCGAAATAGTGGCTTTGCCTCTCTGACCTTTCGTTCCTTTCTCCTTGGTGCCACAGTGATGCCACCACTTACTTCATAAACCCACGGTGAGATGTAAAGGGAAAAAGGGGGGATGTACAGCACTTGGTGTGGAACCTGGCACAGAACCGGCATTCACCCCTCTCCTGAGAGCCTTTCCCTGGGAGTAGTCTGGAATGAGAAGTGGTGAGCTCCCTGTCCTGGGAGGCATTCAAGCAGAGTCTTGGTAGACTGCAGCAGAGAGGATGTGGACTCCAGGTGGCCCAGGGGCCTCAACCCTCCCTTGACTCATTGTGTGACCTTTGGCAAGTCCTTTCCAGGCCAGGCTTCCCCGGGGATTAAGATGCTCTGTGACATCATTGTCTGTCGATCTTAGACGCTGGAGAAGCTGAGGTCTTAAAGGCTTTCAAATCTATGGTTCTGATACTCTCGGCTGGTGCCATTTGTTGCCACGCTGGGCAGTCCTGCTGGACCCTGCACCTGTGGGTCTGGGTGCTCTGAAGCACTTGTGGCTGGTGAGGAGAGGGAGGGATCTTACCTCTGGCCTCATCCAGGGGCAAAGCCCTGGTCACCTGACAGCCTTTGCCCAAGCTCTGCCAGCCCTCGTCTCTGCAGCATCCCCAAGCCGTGGTGACGAGGCCGACGTCCACGCCACGGGGCGAGGCCGGGCCTCCCGGGCTGCTGCTCTGGGTGTGACCAGTGCGCACTTCTTGCCCTTGACCCACTGCAGCCACCTGGTGCTCATGAGGCCTGCACCTCCTTTAATTGGCTTTAATGAGGCTTCGGTCTTAAGAGCCAGAGGGTGGGGAAGGCGTTCAGAGAGCTGATGAATGTCGGAGGGAAAAGGGACCTCATGGTTCATCCAGTTCAACTCCACGTTACCGAGAAGAGAGACTGAGGCTTAGAGCGGGGAGGTGACCCTCTGTAGGCCACCCAGGGAGGGCGTGGCAGAGCCAGGGAGGCTCAGGGGCATTGAGCACAGTGCTGAGGGTCAGGTATTTGTTTCAGGAGCCAAGGTGGGCTCTGGGAGGCCGTGGGTGGACTCAGAGCTGGGAGCGACGCAGGCTCCGCCATGGAGAGGAGAGCCTGGGAACAGGAGGCCTCTGCTGCTGGCTGTCTCTGTGGCCCTGGGACAGCGAGTGTCCCTCTGGAAAATGGGAGTAGTCATCACCACTCCTCCGTGTTCTCCAGAAAAGGGACACTCATATGAGTGTTTCACTGGTTGGCCTGATTATCCTTGCTGGGCTGGGGTCAGCATGTGTCACCAAGTACACAGACCCCCTCTACCCTGGGAGGCAAGATGCAGCTGTTACTGAAACTAGTCCTCTCTCAGTGACAGGCCCTCAGAGCCACAGGATGGGCACACTGGTTTGGAGAGTGCCAGGAGCTGGCAGGGACCACCATCCAGGGATCCCAGGAGGTCTCCCTAACACCCAGAGAACCCTCCCAGGCCTCTTCAGGTGGCTTCTCATTAATCTAACCAGCCTGAGGGGGACGTGGGGACATTGAGGTGCTGCAGCCAGGTCTGTCCCCAGCCTGCTGCTGGAGGAGGGGGGTTAGGGACAGGAGAGTAGCTCTGTCTCCATTCCACACCCCCCATAAGTGAGAGGAGGGCCTGAGCCCATGCCATGGAGGCAGCCACAGCACTCCGGAGCCTCAGTTTCTCCACCTCTGCAAGGGGCTGGTAATAACTGTGGTCAGGTCTGCTGGGGGCGAATTCTCTCAGCTTTTGTATCTGAAAAATATATCTGGTTTTGAAAGATGTTTTCTCCAGGTGTAGAATTCTATGTTGATGGTTTTTTCTATTTAGTACTTTAAAGATGTTGTTCATTGTCTTGTGGCTTGCACTGATTCCGAGGACACATCTGCTTACTTTGCCCCTCAATATGCAATGGCTGCTTTTGAGAATCCTTCTTTATTACTGATTTTTAAGTGATTTGATTGTGATGTTCTCTGGCATAGTTTTCATCGTGTCTCTTCTGCTTGGAAGTCATTGAACTTCTTGGACCTGTGAATTTAGTTTTTATCAAATGTGGGAGTGTTTTGGTATTTTTCTTTTCACGTTTTTTGTCTCTCCCCTACTCCCAACCGCAGCACTTTCTGAGACTCCGATTATACATATATTGGACAGCTTGAAGTTGATCCACAGTTTGCTGATGCGGTGATCATGTTTTTCAGTGTCTTTCTCACTGTATGTCATTTTAGATAATTTCTATTGATAAGTCTTCAAGTTCACTAATCTTTTCTTCTATAGTGTTGAATCTATTCCGCTTCATGTATTTTTCATCCTAAATGTTGCATTTTTCACCTCCTAAGATTCAATTTGTTGGCTTAAAAATATTTCTTCACTCCTTTTTTTGAACATAGAGAATACAGTTATAACTGTTTTCATGTCTTTGTCTACCAGTTCTAACATCTGTGTCAGTTTTTGGTCAATGTTGATTGATTGATTTTTCATGTGAGTCTTACTTTCCTGTTTCTGTGTATATGTGGTAATTTTTAAGTAGATACCAGACATGGTGGGTTTTTTTGTTTGTTTGTTTTATTTTTTCCTTTAAGTATTTTGGAGCTGTGTTTTGGGATGCAGTTAAGTTACTTGGAAACAATCTAATGCTTTTGAGGCTTGCTGTAAAGCTGTATTAAGCAGAACCAGAACCAACTTAAGTCTAGGGTAGGAGTGGGCAAACTATGGACCACAGGCCAAATTAAGTTGACTTCTTGCTTTTAAAAATAATAGAACACAGACATACATTCGTTTCTGTACTGTCTGTGGCTGCTTGTTTGCCGCAACAGCAGGTTTGAGTAGCAGTGACAGAGAACATGTGGCCTGCAAAGCCTAACATATTTACTTTCTGGCCCTTCGTGGAGAAAGCTTGCTTATGCCCGGTCTGAGACTTGTTTCGCACTCTTTAGGCAATGTCCTTCTGAGGACTGTCCTGCAGGCCTGTGTGTTAGGAGGGGTTTCCACTCTGGGCCTGCATGAGCACTGGCAGTTGTTCCAGCTGCTCCTTTCCGGTGGTTCTCTCCCCAGCCTCAGGAGTATCCGCATGTGTGTGCTGCTCAGCGTCAGTGGAAGACTCGAGGGAGACGCTCTGCGAGTTTCTGGAGTTCACTGTGTGCAGCTGTCTCCCCCCAGGACTCTGTCTTGCACTGCCACACTCTGAGCAAGCCCACTGGACTCCACCAGGGGTCGGCCCTCCCTGTGCTGCGGCTTAGGAGTGGTGGATTTGTTCCCCTGCTCCCAGGGACCACTGGGCTGTGCCACCTGTTGTCCACGGCCTCATAGATTTTGTCTGGGTTTTCATTGCTCAGGCAGGAGGGAGGTAAATTCAGTCTCCGTTATTCCATCATGGCTGGAGGTTGAATCCAAGGTCTTGATGGCCATCGCCCCGACCTTTAAGACAGGCTGCAGCATTCCCTGTGTCATGCCCGTGAGTGGCCCTGACACATCACTTACTGCTTCTGCAGCCTTCTGCCTGGCCGGGAGGGAAGTGAGAGATGGGCAGGTGACAATCCCTGGCCTGTCACCCAGGGGGAGCTGTGGGCCTGGTGTAGCAGGGCTTGGGCTGGTGGGATGAGGAGGAGAGTGTGTGGCCCCTGCTGATGCTCCACCTGGGTTAATTCGCTTACCCTCCGACAACCTTGAGGGTGGGGATTGTTACGGAAACTATGGCACCCACCCACGGTAACACAGCTTCCCAGGAGGAGCTGGCATGGGAGCCAGATGGGCCAGAGCCCACACTGATGGTGTCTGCCACCAGAGCCAGAGAATGATGGACCAGAGGTGTGAGACTCTCCCCTGCCCCCTGCGCTTCTCAGGTGGGGAAAGTGAGGCCCCGCAAGGCCCAGGTGTGCAGGTGTGCACCGTGTCACGGCCCCCCAGGCTCTGGGGTGGGCTGGGGGGCTGTCTGTGCCCCATCTCTCTGGAACACGTGAGGAGAGAGACCAGTTCTCTCTGAGCCACCTCCAGGGATCTCTGAGGCTTGGGGGGGGTGCCGCAGGTGGGACCCTCACAGAGGGCTTGTCATATGCAGACCCTTACCCGGGTCTCGGGGTCCAGGCCTTGGGGATGCTCTGTTGCCATGGCATCTCCAGAAATGCACAAGTGATACATGCTCAACCCAGACGGGCCAGAGCACTGACAGAGGAGCCTGGGGGCAGCGTCTGAGTTGGGATTCGAAGGATGTGTAGGAGCTGACTGGGAAGAGGATAAATGGGCAGGCAGGTGGGGGATCAGCATGTACGAGAGGTGGTGGCTTGAGGCCCGACGTTTGGGGGAGAGGGGCCACAGCCCCCCAGGAGAGATCCTGCTGCAGAGGTGTGGCCCGCACACCAGGGTCAGAACCAGCCAGGCTCCTCTCACCCCACTCCTCCTCCCCAGGCACCTCCTCGGAGACCTGTCCTACCCACTTGCCCCATGAGGGCGCGCCTGCTTTAGGAGTAGGTTCTGTGGTTGCAGGAAGGCCAGAAACAGCTGTCGTGGGTGTCAGGAGCCACAGGCCACCAGACTTCCTCTCCCAGGCCCATGGGTATGGCGAGATGCTCTGGCCAGCCCAGACAGGCCTGCTGGGCACTGGGCAGGGCACAAAAGTCGGGGTTCCTCAGCAGGGATGTCAGGGACAAAGGGCCTCGGACATCTTGTCCACCTTCCTTGTTTTACAGAGAAGAGAACTGAGACGTGGAGAGGGTTTGCAATGCACCTGAAGCCCGGCCTAGGGCCCAGGGCAGTGACTTGGAGCCCGCTCTGCCCTTGCTCAGGGGGCCCAGGCTGGGCCGAGGGAGGCTGGAGAGGACACCCCCCACCCAGGGTTCCCTGCTGGTGTGACCAAAGGCCCATCCCTCGCACCAGCACTGGTGGCTGGTTTTACTGGGCTTCAGGCCATGTCTGTTGGCAGGTGGCAGCTACAGGTGGGGACTGCTCCTTTGTCCCTCAGACATTGTTCCTCCAGCCCCCAGTTCAAGCCACTCTGGTCCACCCAGGTGACGAATGTACTCCTGGCCAGACATTGGGGACCCGAGTGCACCACCCCGCTGGCTGGAGAGGGCACCTCCAGGCAGTGCCCTCCCCACTCTGGGCCACAGCTTCAGCATCTCTCACGTGGGGGCAGATATCCACCTGTCCCAAGGATACTCTGGGGATTCTGAAACCACCAGAGCAGGGGCGGCAGGGGATGTGAGGGGGCCAGCAAACGTGGCTGCATGGAGGGTGGCAGAGATTCGAGATACAGGCAGGAGGCAGCTGGAGACGGCCGGGATCCACTCGCCTGGGAAGTGCGTGGCAAGGGAGAGGAGGTGTGGCGGGCCACTCATGAGGCAAGGGCACGTATTTGGGGGACTTGCACATACCGTACCCCCTGGGGAGACGTGTGAGAGGCATTTGGGTACAGGTGCAGGCAGAGGCCCGGGCTGGGCTGGGCTGGGGCACACTCAAGCCCAGGACCCACTCCACGTCCTGCCTGTGGCCCCTCCACTGCAGCGCAGCCTGCCTCTGCCCCCTGCCCTCGCTGCCCCCCAGGCGGGGCCATCTTCCCACAACCCCACTCTGCCATCTTGGGGGTGGGAGCTGGGTGGTTGTCACAGGACTTCAGCCCTCCTGGGTTCTGTGGCTGCACCCTCGAGGCCCTGGCCGCCCAGCAGAGGCCTGTCCTATCCATAAGATGGGCAGGGACCACCGGGCTCCCTCCTTGCCCCGGGAGCTGAGCTGTGTGGCCTGTGCAGGTTCCGGGTGGGTGAGGCTGGGTGCTGCCCATTGGCCCCTGACTATGGGGCATGGGGTGTGGGACACACCCGTGCCCATCTGCCACACCCGCTCCCTCGGCCCAGCGCTCACACAGACACAGCCAATTCCTTGCCTTGTAGCACTGGGACCCAGGCCTCCTGCCTCATGCCTGGTGCGTCCCCTGACGCACTGCGGGGCAGAGGTGCTCTCGAGCCCAGCCTCCCCACTCATCTTCTCCATGGCTTTGGCTCTGCCCAAGACGTCCAGGGGGTGTGTGTGGGCTCAGGGCTGCGGGAGGTGGCTGGCACTTTCCTCTACGGGGCTAGCTCTGCAGTGTTCGAACTGGATAGAACCATAGGGTGAGCCAGGCCCATATCCCCATTTGGCAGATGGGAAAACCAAGGGCCCAGGAGGGGCTGTGGCTTGTCCCAGGTGCCCTGATCCCTGCAGTCTTTCCTGGACCAAGCCATCTAATCTAGTGTTCTCAGTTGGTAAGAGCTCCTTGAGACCTGCCTCAGGCCAGGCCCTGTGCTGGGCCTGGGCAGGGGCTCTGCTCTGGATGAGTTCACAGTGTCACAAGTGAGCTGGGCCACCCAAGCAGGTAATTAGACATGGTAGTGAATGCCTCTGTGCCTCAGTTTCCTCATCTGTAAAATGGGAAAAAGAACCACTTCCTCACGGTGTGTTTGGAGGACCAAACAAGGTAACGGTTGCCAAGGCTTGCTATAAACCATCAAGCAGCTCGAGGGCTGGGACTGGCTCCTATCTCTTGAACAGAAGGTGCTCTGGGCGAGGTGCGGGGCCCTGGGTTCTAACCTCAGTCATTGGCTCTGGTCCCAGCTTCCCATCCATAAAATGGGGAAGGGCATGACAGAACACAAAGGCGTCCAAGAAACCTCTGTGGCTCTGTGGACCGGCCAAGCTGTGGGTGTTGCCTGGGGAGCGCCCTGCACCCGCCGGTCCCCAGCATCAGCTGGCATCTGTTATGAGCCCTCCTTTGACAACCCCCAGGCACCGAGCCCAGTGCCTGGGGAGAGCCAGCACTCAGCCACAGGATCCCATGGGGGATCGCCCCTGGGGGCAGGCCCCAGTGAATACCACCCAGCAGCAGACAGTCCCTGGATACCCTGCCTGGCCAAGGGCAATGTGGGGAACGGCGCACATGGTGCGCATCCTGCTGGGCCCGTTTCTGTCTGCCATGGCCTGGAACCCTCCGGGAGGAGTGTGAGTGCTGCACCTTGATTAGGCCCCTGTCTAGCATGGCATGGGAGGCTGTTTGCATGCCCAGGAGTGGCTTATCTGAGGGAATCCCAGGGCTGGAGTGGCTTTGGGGCTGTGGGATTCCAGGCAAGGAGGTCCCTGCCACCCCCACCCCCACCCCAGGGTCTCGTCACCCTCGACTGGTGGTGAAATCCAAGGTCATTGTGAGCTCACCCAGCCCATACTGTGTCTCCTCTGCCCTCTCACCCATGCCCTCCCCAAGCAGTCTCTGGCCTTGCTTAAACATTTCCTGGATCAGGGAGCTCACTCCCTCTCAAGACCCCTCCCTGCCTGACCTTGGGCAGCCCCAGGGGGGCAGAAAGTGCTTCCTCACCTGGTGCACCTGCCTCCCATTGGCTTACCCTGCAGCGACTGTACCCACTTGGTCTGCCCCAGACAGCCCTTTGGAGACCCACACCTCCACTCTGGGTGGACAGCGTCTGCCAGCCCCTGCGAGATTAAACGTCCAAGGGAAGGGGCTGGAGACTGACCCTGGCCTGGCCTGGGGATGGGTCCAGGCCCTGCCCCAACTTGCTTTGTGGCCCCCAGCCAGCCTTACAACTTCATTGGGCCTCAGTTTACCCAGCTACACGCTGGGCTCTCACCACCATGGTGCTTGCAAGAGGTTGGAGGAGTTGGGCTGAGAAGACCTGTACGCTTCAACGTGCGAGGCTGATTGTGGCAAAAAGCAGCAAATGGGTGTCCCTGAGCCCCTCCTCTGGGGTAGGGCCCTTCCCAGGTGCTGCTGTGTCCGGGCGAGCTCGGTTCTTCCAAGAGATGGAGCCTGTTGTGCTGGGGAGAAGCCTGGGCCCAGAGGAGACAGGTGTTTCGCTCAGGGTCACGCAGTGAGTCCGGGGCAGGGTAGGTATGGAGCCCTCCCCTGCGCCATGGTTTGGGCTTTGGTGCCAGACAAGCAGCAGCTCTCAACAAGGGCCTGATGAGCCCGCAGGGGCCAGCCCGGTGAGCTCACTGTGGGGTGCGCAGACACGTCCCCAGCAGGCTCCAGGCTGCCTCCGTCACCCTGTGTCTACGGATCCCTTGTGGCGGGGGTGGGGGCTGAGCTCTGCTCGCTGGCCAGCCTGGGTGGGTTCTGGCCTAACTCTGCCCCCAGCTCTCTGTGTGGCTTAGTGCACGTCCCTGGCTTCTCCAGGTACTTCTCGGACCCGGGACAGAGTGGGGGCGGAGGCCAAGAGTGGGGGGCGGGGCAGCCCAGACAGCTGGGCTTGTGTCTGCATCAGCAGAGTCGGCAGCTGTGACCAGGCAGGGTGACTCCTCTCCTTTGCTGCCAGTGGACAGGGAGGGGACAAGGTGAAAGAGATCAAGGCACAGGAACAACCACCCATTGCCCTGTCCTGTCCCTGTGCCTGCTCCACCTGTGCCTTCACTCCCGGGGCCTGCCCCGACGGCTGGGCTGAGCTATGCTGGGGCTGGGGAGCTGTACTCTGACCTCTGGGGCACCACCCTGAGCCAGGTCCGGTAGGACGCCACTTGCTGTAAGGACAGATGTGGGCAGGTGACAGTAAGAACGCACGTGTGGGTTTGTGCTCTGTCCAGACCGAACAGGAGTGGTGGCAACGAGGAGGCTGGCGAAGTCCACCGCAGCCCAGGGATGCAGGGGAGGCCCCAGTGAGCGGCCACGCTGGCTGCTGCCCTCTGCCCTGGTTGTGAGCACATCTGGTTCATCTCAGCATCCCCAGGTGTTGCCAGGAGGGCAGTGTGTAGCTGGCCCCGGCTTGGGAAGGCCCCAACACAGGACCCCCAGGCTGAGCCTGAGCTGGGGCGGCAGCTAGAACTTCAGGGCCAGAGAGGCCCACAGCTCTCACTTCCAGGACCCGGCCCTGAAGCTGCCAGCAGTGGGGTTAGGGTGGGCATCCCCCAGAGGGTGAGAGCATGGGAGGGCTGTGTGTCCTGTTGGGGCACCCTGTCCTCATGGCTGCGCTATCTGATGGGGGTCCCGGTCTCTCTTCCTGCTCCCAGGTGATAGCTGTGGTCATGGACATGTTCACTGATGTGGACATCTTCAAGGACCTGCTTGACGCTGGCTTCAAGAGAAAGGTAGCCGTGTACATCATTGTGGACGAGAGTAATGTCAAGTACTTCCTGCACATGTGTGAGCGGGCCCGCATGCACCTGGGGCACCTCAAGGTGAGTAGGCTTCCTGCTTGTCTGGGTAGCCGGAGGGCAGGGGTCATTCAGTCAATCAATGAACACTTTGAGTACCTGCCTACTCTGGATGGAGCCCTGGGCCAGGCACACAAAGTTCAATAATCCTAGAGCCTCCTGCTTGGAAGCCCCGAGGGACAGGACTCTCACTGCCTCCAAAGCACAGAGATAAGATGAACATTGATTAAGTGTCTGCTGACCAGCTGCTGGAGCTCACACCAGGTGCTATATCACGGGGCATTTCAAAGCAGCCCCTGCCACACTGGTTACCTGTATGCTTGCATACCTCTGGTGTCAGGGTGCTCCATACCTCCTCAGGGAGCACACGGCCCATCTCAACAGCTCCAACTCCTAGGAAGTCCTTTCTTGGGTTAAGCCAAAATCTATCTCCTTAGAATGTCCACCTGCTGTTTTAGCATCTGGCCCGGACAGAGGAAGCCCCCGCAGGCTGAGGTCAGGGAAGGCTTCCTTGATGGCTGCAGAGCTGAGATGCATTTGAGGTGCAAGAGCAGAGTGGAAGGGACCTTCAGGGTGGGGGGACACCGCGGAGCAGAGTGGAAGGAGAACCTGCCGACGGGGCAGGGTGGGCTGGGTTTCTCAGCGCTGCTTTGCTGGGGGTCCTTGTGCATGTCACCCCGCTCTCTGCCCAGTATCTCAGTGGTCCAGTAGAGGGGCGGGTGAGCCAGGGTGGCTGCGCTCATATGCCTAGATGCTGTGGCACTTGGTGCCTTGCTTGGGGGCAAGGGGACCCTCCTTCCACCAGCCATCACTTGGCACCTGCTATGTGCAGACATTTCCCCGAGCGCGGCGCAGCGTGGACAATGGCACCTAGTACTTCTGGCACATTTGCCACGCCTGTCCTCAGCACAGTACCTGGGTTCACTTATTTAAGCCTCGTCGCAATGCAGTGAGATAGGGCAGTAGTTCCCATTTTGCAGAGGAGGAAATGGAGCCACATACCCAGCTGCCACTGCTAGTTAAAACTGAGAGGGGTGGGGGCCCGCACCGATGTCTGACAGGCCAGAATTCCACGGGCTTCGGGCCTGTGATCCCAACAAAGATCGCAGAAGGGGTGACACCGGGCTGGTAACAAGGGCTGAGCTCTGCGCCTGTAGTTTGTTGGCATTTGTCAACCCCCCCCCCGCCCCCCGGCTGAGTCCTTTCAAGTGGGCTCGAGCACTCCAAGATGAGTCTGTAGCTCCTGGGACATTTTTATGTGGTCTCCCTGGTAGGTTGACCCCAAGCCCCACACCCTCCCACCTCACTACCTGACGTGTAATTAGCGCCAGGAGTCGACTCTGGTGGCTGACAGCTCATGCCCGAGAGAGGCACAGTGTGGAAAAGGCCACTTTTGAAACATGACCGCAGAAGCCCTGGCCTGTGGGCAGCAGATCAGAACCCTCGGGGCTGTCTGTCCAGTCCTCGCCCTGCCTGCAAAGAAACCCGGTGCGCCACTGTGCCCCTGCCGCACGCCCAGCCGGTGCTTCACGCTCCTCCCCAGCGTGAAGATGGGGAGTGGGGAGTAGGCCTGCTGGTGCGGGGCGGGGCCCTGACCTGGCGCTGGCTGCTGCATCCTGCCCAGTGCCCTGGCTCCTTGTCAGCAGAGGGCCCTGGCTGTCCTTCACTTGGAGTTTTCTGAGCTGCCGGGAAGGAGGAGGCGGGTTGGGCGGGATGGGGGTGGGCTACAGGCTCCTTCCCCATGGCTTCTTGGGGGCCTGGAGTGCCTGGGCTGGAAAAGGCCTTGAGACCATCCAGATGAGGCGCCCATAGGACAGATGGGAAAACTGAGGTTGCAGGGAGGCCATGACTTGCCTAAAGCCATTCCCCCCAAGTTAGGGGCTGAACCTAAAAGCCAGTAGTGAGAAATTGTATCTGATGAGGAGGGTACAGACCCCTGGTGCGAGAGGTCCCTGGGCTGAGGCCACCCCTGCTGGCGCAGGATGCCCTGGTACTGCCCAGTGGCCCATGGGGCTCGCCTCTCTTGGGCTCCAGCGCCACATGCCCATAATGATGCCTCATGGGGTTGTCTGAGGATGGAATTGAAGGAGACAGTGGTTATAAAGGCGCTCTGCACGCGGAGGGTGGTTGTGCGGCTGCTGGCAATAGCAATGGATTAGAAACCCCAGACCCCGGGCTGCGGCAGGGGTTGGGTGTGAGGCCTTCCTCTCTCCACCCCAGCCCCTCTGCTGGCCCATGACCACGTGGGGCAGGAGGAGGGCAGCTCTCACTGCAGGTCCCGGGCCCAGCCTGCCTCACCTGGCCGTCTCCCTCTCCGAGAAAGGTGGCAGGGTCTGCAGGGTGACATACCCGGGAGCCAGACACATTCATGGGAAAGTGTGACCTGGCTTCCTCATTCTCAGCTCTGAACCTGCCCCCTCTGCAGCCCTGGCAGCCCTGGGTGGGTGGCCAGAGGTTCCTGTGGGCCCAGCCCTGGCCTAGTGTCACCTTGTTGAGGGCCTACCTGCCTAGCCAACCTCCCTGCCCGTGGGCTGGCTGGGCCCAGACCTGTCTCAGAAGCACTTCCTTCGCCACTGATCCCTGGGCCCGCCCTTGGCCACCTGCCACCCCTCCTCAGCTCTGCACCGACCTGCCTCGAATCCTTTGGGCCCAGGGTGCAGGTTGTGCCTGGCAGGGTCATCCTTGTGACCACAGAAGTGTTGGGTGCCAGTTCAGGGGCGACACCACGAGCCAAGCCTGTGCCCCAGCTCTGCCACCTGCACGGGGAGCTTGGGCAGAATCACTGAATCTTTCTGGGCCTCTGTTGTCTTGCATGAAAAATGGGAATATTGTTGTTGATTTGGCAGGGCTGCTGTGACAAGTAAGCCCACGTGGAGGAGGGCTCCCCTCCCGTCCTGACTTTGGTTGGGGATGGGCACAGCCCCTCCTGCGAGACCCAGCTCTGCTCCGTGTGCCAAGCAGCTTCCTTTTCCCTCCGCACGGGGGTCTGGCTGGGGTCGACCCTCCCTTGGCTGCTTCCCGCTGAGCGTGGAGCCCACACCAACACGTTCAGGAGACGGCAGCATGTTGCTTGGGCCAAGCCCACTCCCAGTCCCCGGGTGAGGTGGGGGCGACGTGCACCAGCATCTCCCCAGCTGCGAAGCTCCCAGCCACCCCCGAGCACCTGCTGGCTCAGCCGGCCCCAGATGGCCCTTCAGGCAGGAGTCTGGGAAGGATCACCCCAAATTACAGATGGGGAGCAGACCTGGGAAGAGGGCCTAGCCTTCCACTCCCAGCCCCCAGGGTCACATGCAGGCTGCATGACTTGGCTGCATTCAGGGGTGATACTTGCTGTGGATGGATGTGCCTGAGCCAATGAGAGCCAGGCCGGGCCTCGGGGCTCGCAGCTTAGGACCAAACAGGAGCTGTGGATGCCTGGCCTATCTGAAAAGCTAGTCAGTTTGTGCAGCCAAACAGGAAAAACCAGCAGCCCCTGGGCGAAGCCGGACCTATCTCTGATGAACAAAGAAATGTCAGCCGGGATGGCCGTGGGAAGGCATGTGGCAAAGATGTAAGGACCATCAGCAGCTCGGTCTCACACTGGACAGGCCTGGCCCAGCCCTTCGGTGCCCAGGGCTCCCCACTCCCTGGGCCTGCCCGGGTCCTGCCTTCTCTGATCTGGGCTATAGGGAGGGCCTCTCAACCAGGGCGGTTCGCCCTGCCGAGGGACATTTGACAATGTCCAGAGACATTTTTAATTGTCACGACTCGGGGGTACTCCTGGCATGTAGAGGCCAAGGATGTTGTTAAACATTCTACAGTGCACGGGGCAGGTACCACAATATGTCATGCCCCGGCTGAGCAGCCCTGTCCCCTCAGACAACGAAGGGCCCTGGAGCCAGGCTGGCTCAGCCCTGCCCTATCCCTGCTGCCAGACCCCACTCCCCCTCCCCGTCACATCCCTTAGGCCAAAGGTAGTTCACAAAAAGCTCCCACAAAAGACAGCCCGAGGGAGCCAGGGAGAGTGCTGACTGCCCCTCCCTATGTTCACAGAATGAAACGAGCCCTTTAGAGGAGAGCAGAGGCCGGCTAGGGCCCAGCACGGCAGGGACTCAGGCTCCGGCCTCCCCCATCTGCCTCTGTCCCCTGTGTTCTCTGTTCGGCTTGGGCTTGGTTGGAGTGCATCTTTGGGCCTCCCTACTGCTCCTCCAGCCCAGGAGATGCCGGCAGGCGTCTGCGGAGAGCAGGCTGTGAAAGAGCCACCGTGGTGCCGCTGGAGCCCTGTCCTTGGGTCTGGGCTGGGCCTGGCCCACTGGGGGAGCATGGGCAAGTCACTTCCCTCTCTGAGTCCACCTGGCCATCCACTGAGTAGGGCCAACAATCCTGGCCTCCCTGAGGGTCCACACCGGCCCTGATGTTTTCTGGTCCTCTGCCTTGGTCCTCCATAGCCCGCTGTGCCAGCTGGGGTTCATGGGGTGCCCACCGAGAGCCAGACACCTGCCTGGGTGGGTCCCCCCGCACTGGGGCTTCATCAATCCTCACAGCAGCCCTGTGGCACAAGGGTGAGCAGGCCCATTTCACAGATGGGAAAACTGAGGCATGGAAAGGCCTAGTTGGCATTCATTTGGCACCAGGGCTGGAGCCATGTTTGACTGGAGCTCAAGAATGCCTGGACTCACCCTGCTCCAGGGGGACCTGGCCTCAGTCCCCTCTGCCCGGCACTGGCCCAGGCCTGGATGCCAGTGGGCTCGGTACAGGGTCGAGTAACGTGTCCTTGGGCACAGGAGGCCTGGGGTTTCGGGGCAGGGCACAGCAGCTTGCCCTAGCCCTGGTGCCCACCGCCTTGCCCACACACACTGAGAGCAGATGGGGCGCCGCCCAGACACCCTCCCTGCCCTGGCTTGCCCCTGACGTCCTCTCTTACATATGAGGAAACTGGGGCATAGAGGCTCCAAGGCCTTGCCCAGGGCACCCCACTTGGGCCAGCCCGGGTGTCCCTCCACTCCATCTGCCCATCCTGTGCTGGGGGTGCCCCAGGAGCTCAGAGACAATACGGCTTTGTGGGATCCTCCACCTCTGCTCACACGAGCCCAGGCTCCTGAGACGTTACCTCATCCGGCCAGGCCCTGTGGGGTGGGGCCTGCCCGGGAACAAGCTGGGGAGCAGGCCAGGAGGCAGCGGGTGGGCCCTGCCACAAACCCCCACCTGCTGCCGAGCCCTAGTGGGGGATGGGCCTAAGAGTTCCCCAGGGTGCAGACAGGGAAACTAAGGCCCAGAAAGATGCAGAGACTTGCTTAGGGTTACACAGCAAGTCAGCAGCACAGCGAGGCCTGCCGCTCACAGGAGGCTGAGTCACCCTGAGGTGGAAGTGGTGACTTTCTGAGCCCTTCACCAGGACAAGGCTTGGGGTGGGTGGGGACAGACACTGGGGAGAGGAGTGTAGAGGCTCTGGCTGGTCTCCCAGGCTGAGGAGGGGCCTGCGGCCAGGCCAGGAGCCCGCAGAGGCCAAGGAGCCTGGCTGTGGTCGGACTCGGGTGACAGGGACGGCTCACACCCCCCCCAAGATCTTCCTCAGACTTCTTGTCCTAAGCGTGCTCCGTGTTGGGTACAAAGTCACGAGCACTAATTGCCCTGGGCCATGGCCAGCTTCCCGCTGAGCTGGCTGTGGGACAGGCCGCCTGCGCAGAGCGGCCCTGGGAGCAAAGGCTGGCGCCTACGACAAGACAGTCATTCACCCCACGGGTGGGCATCACGTGGGGACTCACCCAGGGCCAAGCCCACCAGCCTCCATGGGTGCTGGCCTGGGGCGCCCCAGCCACAGGGCTCTGAGATAGAAAGGACGGAGGGGCGGGGGCTGGAGGATGGCGGGAGGCCCCCCTCGCCCATAGCAGCCTACCCCTTCGGTTTCGCGCGTCCTCCCGCTGGATGTGGGAAGCTCTGCTCCTGAGATGCAGGTCCAGCCCCCGCCCATCACTCTGCTCTAAATCCTCCTGGGGCTCCCTACGCCCCCGGGGCCAAGCCCAGGCCATTCAGCAGGTGCAGGTCCTTTCAGCAGCAGCCCGCCCAGCCCGCTCTGCAGCTCCGTCGCCTACCCCTCCTCCAGGTGCTCTCCTGTGCCGGGCCTGCATGTCCCTCGCCCGGAATGCTCACCCTCCTCCCACATCAACCCACGCCATCCTTTCCCGGGAGCCTCCCCTGCCAGCCCTTGCGCCTAGGGCTGCCCCTCTGTGGTCCAGGGCATTCCCAATTGTTTCTGTTTCCTTGTCCACCTCCCCCTCACCTCCAAGGTGGGATCCTTGTCACAGTCATCCCTGTGTGACAGCTGGGGGCCTCGGCAGGGCTCGATGAACGAGTGAGCCGTTACAAGCTGGGGCCAGTGAGTGGGTGAGGGGACACACGGGTAAGTCACAGCTCAGTCTAACAAAGAACATGTCACTGCTGAGAGCTCAAAGCTAGCACAGAGCCTCTCCAGAGGGAGTGAGACTCCTGTCACAGGAGGCATGCAAGTAGACCAGTCAGGATACCACTGAGCGGGTTCCTGCCCTGAGCAGGTGTCAGAATCCCTGGGCTTATATTAAAACTGAAAATCCTTGCTGACTACAGGCGTCTTGAGTCAGACTCTGGGGGCGCCCAGGAGCCTGCGCTTCTCACACTGTGCTGGTGACAGTTGGACCGGATGAGCCCCAGGTCTCCTTCCCACCTGAGGTTCTACTTTGGATGCCCTCCGCCGTCCCTCAGCAGCTGGGTTGCGGCCGGGCTTGCCTTGCCCTTCCTGGGGTCTGCCGTGCCCAGCACTGGCCTCTCCTGCGTGCCCGTCCCGAGAGCGGGGGCGGGGGGGGCACCCCCAGCCTACAAGGGCAGAGCCTCCACACTGCGGGAGAGGTCCCTTCCGCAGCAGTGACCTGGCCTCGGAGCCGAGGTACTCGGTGGCCCGCTGTGCTGCTCGCGCCTGGAAGCCCTGTCCTCTCTCTGGTCTTTGGTCCCCATTGCCGTGGTCTCCCGAGAGCCTTCCTGGCTTGCTCCCAGGCCAGACAGTGCAAGCTTGGCGAAGACTCAAACCTGACCATTTACTGAACCTGTCCTGGGTGCCAGGCAGGGTCCTGGCCACGGGGAAGGAGGAGAGTTTGCCATGAGCCCTGCTATAGAGAGCAGATCCCAGAGGGGACAACGAGCTGGGTGTCGAGACGAATGTGGGACAGGCCAGGCGGTCGCTGGTCCTGGAAGGCCACGCCCTTGTCAGAGTGTGAGACCCGGGTTCCTCAGGGCAGGCACCCTTCCTGCCTCCCTTCCCCACCCCGTTCCCCGGCTGCACAGCCCCCAGCCATCCATGGGACATTTCTGTTATAAAACGTGTGCACGTCACCGTCCCACTCAGGACCTTGCCACAGCCTCCACCACCCCCAGCCGCGTTTCCAGCCTGGTGTGGCCAGGCAAGTCTCCTCCTGCCCCGTGCTGTTCCTCAGACACCTCTGGGGCCAAAGCACAGACCGCCGTGCCCCACACCCCTTGTCACCAGGCCCTGCTGCTCTCCGGCTCCGTGTCCCTCCTTACCCCAGGCCCACGCCACCCCCTTCCTCCAGGCCTTACAGCCTCTTCCCACCTGCGCCCCCAGACCCCCCTGAGCCCCGGGCAGTGCAGTCAGTGCCGTGGTCGTGTAATTCCGTCTCTTGCCCCCCCAACACAGAATCTCAGAGTGCGGAGCACCGGGGGAACCGAGTTCTTCACGCGGTCGGCGACCAAGTTCAAGGGTGCCCTGGCCCAGAAGTTCATGTTCGTGGATGGAGACCGGGCCGTGTGTGGCTCCTACAGGTGACTCCCTGGCTTTCTGGGGGTTTAGGGCAAAGTTGCCTCTGGTTCCCAGCCGGTTTCTGCCCTTAATCCCGACTATGACACCCTCGTTATTCCGGTTCATTGGGCCCAAAACTGCTGAGGTGTGCGTGCGTGTCTCTGGAGCCAGGCAGAGGAGGGCGTTTGTCCGAAGACACTGTTGTTCCATCCTGGAGGTGTCACCAGCCTGGAGGTGGGGTGTGGGCCAGCCAGGCTGTGCCTTCCCAAGGCCCCAAGGCGATCACTCTGAGGGCTGTCCTCGGCTGTGGGCACCTGCACATGGGCCAGCGGGGTGAGGGCTGCCCGCAGACACTGGGGGGTCGGTAACAGCAGAGACACTGATGCGGCACAAGTCACCATGTGCTACATGACCTCCGGTGTCCAGGGCTGCACTGGGCGATCTCACGCTGCCCTGGTGACCACCATAACAGTCTGAGAGGAGCGCAGCACCGAGCGCTGTGCGAGCGCCTCACCTGAGGTCGCAGACCCTGATCTGCCCCCACGGCTGGGCCCTGCCCTCTGCCCTGCTCACTTCTCGGTCCCGGGGCCCTGCAGCCAATGCCTGAGACACGCCAGCTGCGGGGAGGGGGCCGGGGCTGGGGGCTGGGCCTGGGGCAGGAGGCAGGTCCTGCGTGCCTGACCAGTGCCACCCTCCCTCTGTGTTGCAGCTTCACGTGGTCGGCCGCGAGGACGGACCGCAACGTGATCTCCGTGCTGTCCGGCCAGGTGGTGGAGATGTTCGACCGGCAGTTCCAGGAGCTGTACCTCATGTCACACAGCGTCAGCCTTAAAGACATCCCCATGGAGAAGGAGCCCGAGCCGGAGCCCATCGTACTGCCCTCCGTGGTGCCCCTGGTGCCCGCGGGTACCGTGGCCAAGAAGCTTGTCAACCCCAAGTACGCTCTGGTCAAGGCCAAGAGTGCCGACGAGATCGCCAAGACCTCCTCTGACAAGCAGGAGGCCAAGAGGCCCCCAGGGCTTCGGGGCCCGGTGCTGGCCGAGGGGCCGGGAGACCTCCCCGAGCCGCTGCCATCCATCCACCCAGGGCTGCTCCACCTGGAGAGGGCCAACATGTTTGAGTACCTGCCCACGTGGGTAGAGCCTGACCCCGAGCCAGGCAGTGACATCCTGGGCTACATCAACATCATCGACCCCAACATCTGGAACCCCCAGCCCAGTCAGATGAACCGCATCAAGATCCGAGACACGTCCCAGGCCAGTGCCCAGCACCAGCTGTGGAAGCAGAGCCAGGACGGCGGCACCCCCCCTGAGCTCCGCCCTCCCCCAGGTCCCAGTGCCCTCCAGGACGGCGCCCCAGCCCAGAACGGCCTCCCCCACGGGGACCCTGAGCCACTGCCCCCCGTGCCCAAGCCCCGGACGGTCCCTGTGGCAGACCTGCTAGCCCATGACGACGGCAGTGTTGGCTGGGCCCTGGAAACCCCAGAGGAGGAGGCGCCCCAGAACGGGACCGGCCACAGTCTGCCCCGGCTGGTGGGCCCAGGCCACGCACCGCTCCAGCGGCAGCTGTCGGTGACTGAGGATGACCCCGACGGCCCAGGGGCAGGGATCCCGAATGGGCTGGACCAGGAGGAGGAGGAAGACGACGATGACTATGTGACCCTCAGTGACCAGGACAGCCTCTCAGGCAGCTCAAGCCGTGGCCGTGGCCCCCGGCGGCCCTCGGCGGCCTCCTCCGTGTCAGACGAGTACTTCGAGGTGAGGGAGCGCTCAGCCCCTCTCCAGAGGCGCCACTCAGAGCAGGTGGCCAATGGCCCGGCCCAGCCGCCCCGCCGACAGCTGAGTGCCCCCCACATCACCCGAGGGACCTTTGGCGGGCCCCTGGAAGGCTCCCCGTGGGCCCAGGGTCGGGGGAGAGAAGAGGTGGATGTGCCAAGGAGGATGCAGGCCCAGCGCCCCTCGGACAAGGAGCCACAGGTGGGTCGGGCCCCGCACTGGGGCCCTGCGTGTCCCTCCCTACACGCTGCCTGAGAGCCTGGAGCTGCCATCTGGGCTGCCACATCCCTGGCACCAACGGCTTTCTTTTGCAGATGGGGAAACTGATGAACAGGCAGGGTGGGGCCCACCTAGGGCCACGTGGCAGACCATCGCTGACACTGAAGGCCCTTGGTCCCAGAGTCCCCAGGAGGCGACCTAAGGAAATGCGCATTTCCCTACCCAGAGGTCTCAAACACCTGTCATAGGATCTTGATGCCACTTGCCAGGGGCCTGGTACAGTCCCTAGTTTACAGATGACGAAACGGCGGGGCACAGAGATGATCCTTTACAGCTTTGAGGTCACAGAGCAATAAGCGTAACTGGTCCAGACCTTGTGCCAAGCCCTCTCCATGTCCACCCCTTTGATTGTACCTCTGGGACCACTCTCCCCTCTCCCCCCACCAGGGTGGGAAACAGCTTGCATGGATGCCTTGCCTCTCCTCCTGGTGACCTTTGCAGGACAAGGACCCCGGACCCTGGGCGCCCTGTAGCCTGGGCTCAGCACCCAGTGCCCGCCCTACCTGGGAACAGCACCCGGCTGATCATGCCTGGCATGATGATCAGGCCCATGGGGAGCATCTTGAGGTAGCTGGCGAGGATGGAGCCCGCCCTGGCGTGGTTCAGGTCCCGGGCGGACAGTGACCGTTGCACGATGACCTGGTGGTGGGTGAGAGACGGGTGAGTTCCAGCCCTAGGGGTTGCCCGTGTCAGGATTAGTCTCCCGCGGGCCAGCGGGGGTGGTGCGAGACGCACCGTCCCATTGGCCCCCGACCTGCCCGAGGCAGCCACACTCAGGGCCCCGGACCTGATGGCATCCAACCAGGGGTGCTGTCCCCGGCTGGCCGAGCAGCGAGGGCCAAGGTACGCTCCTTCCCAGGGACTCAGTCCCCGCCTGTCTGTAGGGAAGTGTGGATCCTGCCCCGGCAGCCGTCAGGGCTGGAGGAGACCCTGGGTGGGACGGTATCAGGGCCACGACACCCCCACCCTTGTCTCCTGGACCCTCATGAGAGTGGCCGGCACGTTCGTGGTGCCAGGATCGGGCACAGGCACACTGTGTTTGTGCGGCTGGCAGAGATAGGGGCTTTCAGAGCTGGGATCTGGGGAAGCTGCACTTGGGCAGTGAGGGGAGGCTGGACCCTGCCCAAAGGGACCAGCTCCTCTGGGACTTAGACAAACCCTAACTGGGCCTCAGTTTCCAGATCTGCAAAATGGGAGGAGGGAGCGGTGATTTGGAGTGATGATGTCTGAGATCCCTCCCAGGTCTGATACTGTGATTCTGCTTTAAAAAAAAGTGTAAGCCTATAAACAGGTTTGTTGAGATATAATTCACAGGCCACACGGCACCCACTTACAGTGTACACTCCTGTGTTCTTTATACATTCACAGAGTTGTATGACCATAACTCTGAAATATAGTATCTTTCTTTTGCTGTTCCACAGTTTAAATCACCACCTGTGACTCAGAAGTAGGAATTGCCAGTGATTTTAGCTTCTTTTCCAAGCATGCTAGCATAACGGTAGCTCCGAGCATTTACCCCAAGGCGTGGCTGTCGCTGAAACTTTAATTACAGAGGCAAAGAGTGTCCATGGGCTGCAGCCTTGGGAGGGCAAGGCAAGCGGATGTCCTTCCTGCTTCTCTGCCAGCTTGCTGTGACTAGGGACAAGTCCTGCCCCAGTTGGGCCTCAGTTTCCCCATCTGGACAATGAGAGATTCTGTCTAGACCCTTCCCCTCAACTGTCCTGTGATTGCAGGAGCCTGGCCTCAGTTCTCATGGGAGAGAAGCATTTCCCTGCCACCTGCACATCATGTTCTGCCACGGACGGGGATGTTGGTGTCCCTGCTCCATTCTGTGCTCCTGGCAGGGCAGAGAAGCTGAGGGTCAGAGTTTCCATGAGCCCTGAGGCCTGCAGCCCCCTACCCAGCAGGGCAGGGTCCCCCCACCTCGAGTGTCAGGCAGCAGGCTGGGGCCCTCCCCTCGATGTCAGCGGGCCACTGTTCCCCTAGTGCCTCTCAGTCCTGGCCAGGCCCACACCCGCTCCACGAGCCGGGTCATTTCTCCTCCTGAACCGCTGGCTCCTCTGCAAACGGGTTATACCACCGACCCACAGGGCTGCTGCAAGGACTAAGTGAGGCCACTGGTGCAGATGGCCGAGCTTGTGCCCGGCTCGTCAAGGGCCTTCGGCAGATGTGAGTTCCCTTCCTCGGTGAATTTTTAGGGTGTGGCCACCAGAGTCAGCCGTGGCCGACCATGAAAGCTGTGGTCACTGTTACAACTGAGGCTGCTGCTGCTGCTAACAAAGAAGACGCCCGTCTCGAGCTGCAGCATCAGCAGGTGACAGGAGCTGGCAGGACCCCAGATGGCCTTCCATGCAGACGGGGACACTGAGGCCCAGGGAGGGGCAGTGTCAGAGCTCAGATGGGAGCCCAGGCCAGGGCTCTGCCCACAGGGCCCTCTGTCTCTTTATTTGTTAGTGGCCTTGTTTGTTCCTGATTACAAAAGAGCCTCCTGCTTATCGTGGATGAGCCAGAAGACAGTGAAAAGTCTAAAAAAGAAAACGAAAAGCTCTCGTGTCTCAGCTGAGGCAAGCAGAGCTGCTGCTGCCCTCTGGCCAGCCTGCAGGCGCCTTTGACGGCTGCCCCGACCTCGGAGCTGAGTGGAGTCAGACCCCAGGAGCCCTGAAAAGTCCCCAGGTCCCAGCGAGGGCCACGCAGACTGGGGAGCCTTGAGCAAGACCAATGCCAGTGTAGCTGGGGGCTCTGAACCGAGGCCCTGCAGCCTCCGGGCAGACCCAGCTGGAGGGGAGGAGGACAGGGCAGAAGGGCGGTCGCCTGGCCGTGGGCCTGATGCCGGCTGCTACTCTGGACCACCTGGGGTCAGCAGCGCCCTCATCCGCCTCCCTGTGTGACCCTCCCTGGGTCTTGGGCTCCTCATCTGTGCACTGGGCCCATCCAGCCCTGACCCCAGGCCAGGACATGTGCTGACTCATTTGGCCTTCATGGAAAAAATCTCCTGAACGGCATCCCACCCAGAGATGCCCGTGCCAGGCCAGGCCGGCACTGTGCGGGGAGGAGACGGGAGGTGGCGAGGGCACAGTCGCAGGGGCATCCAGTGCCCATCCTGCCTCCATGGCTAACCATTCAGCCAGCCCCTCGTCCACTCGGCCCTCCCACGGGAGCCGGGCAGACGCCTGCCGAGGGCGCATTCATTCCTGCAGCCGATGTGGATTCTCCAGAGTAGAGGGTGCCAGAGTGGGAGGGGCTTGCTTGAGGGCTGCATGTTACAGATGGGGAAACTGAGGCACAGGCAGCCCGGGTCACTTGGAACCCAGGGAGTATCTTCGGTCCGATGCTGACAGAGCCCCAGCTGCTGGGGAGAGGAAGAGCCGGCTGGAACCCGGACGAGTCACTCCATTCTGGGTTTGGATCCGGCTCTGTTTCTGGGCCTCGGTTTCTGGCCTGTGACGGGCTGGCTGGGCCTACTCACAGGCAAGGCCATGTGTGACAGGCTCGTGTGAGCCCTGTCATCGCCCATCCCACAGCGGCTGGCCAGGGCCTGCTGGCCTGGCTGCCTCAGCGCCTGGCGGGGCCCCAGGGTGGGTCCGGAGGCGCGGACAGTCGGGCCCACCGAGGCCCTGCTGCTGCACAGGCCTTCCCTCCCGCGTGCTCCCGGACGCCCACGGCCTTCAGGGCACTGTCTGCTCCTGCCCAGAGAGGGCAAGTGGCTTGTTTGAGGTCACCTGGGAGGGCTCATGACGGGGACAGGACCTGAGTCACCCCTGTACTCAGCAGAAATCCCGGCACTGCCTCCGACAACCCCAGGCAGGCTTTTTCCACCCATACCCTGCCCCGGTACAGGTAGAGGCCGCTGGGGCAGGGATGGGGGTGTGAGAAGAGCAGCAGGAACTCGCCTCATCACAGCCACAAACCGCAGGATTACTCCCATGTGACAGACGAGGAAACTGAGGACAGAATGGTTAAACCAGCTGGTGAACGGCAGAGCCAGGAGGTGAACCCAGGTCTGCTCGGCTCTAGCATGCCTGGGGACAGTCCTGTGCAAGAGGTGGAGCCAGCCTTCCCTGCCCCCAGCCTCGGGGTCTCACTCTGCTTTCTCTCTCTCCCAGGGCCAGCAGTTCCACCATTGTAGGGTCCCCGTCTCGGGGACCAGGAGTAAAGATGGCTTCCCGGGAGCCCCTCGGTACCGCCCTGCTGCTGACGGGACCCAGAGCTCTGCCAGGAAAGCAGGCCGGGCTGTGGCAGGCCCTCACCACTGGCAGGCCAAGGGGGACCCGACACCCCGTGTGCTGCCAGACCCTGCAAGCCCGAGGCTGGCCCGAAATGCCAACCCCCTGGCCGGTGGCCGAGCCACTAAGGAGCATCCGAGTCCCTTTGGAATCCCGTACTCCAGACTGTCTGAGTCGAAGCGCCTGAAGGCCAAGACGGGTGGTGGTCAGTGGGCCTCATCCGATTCCAAACGGAAGGCTCAGGCCCCCCAGGACCGCAAGGACCCCTAGCAGCCTGTCCCCGCCTGGAGCCATGCCCCCCCAGGCCTCTGCCCAGCCCAGACTCACGATGCAGGAAAGCAGACGGCCGCCTGCGCCCTCCACACCCCGCCTGGGATGGTAGGAAAGGGAGGTGGGCAGGTGACGTCGGCACTCACCTGGTCAGTGCACCAGTACCAGGTGGCCATGATGGTCAGGCCGAAGGTCATCCCAGTCCACGGCAGGTCGCCTGTGTGGGGGTCTCGGAACATGTGCATGGCGTCTGTCCTTGGCAGGTGGCAGGTGGTGTTGGCGATGGTCCTGGAGGGGACGGCCCGGGCGTAGGCTGCCTCCAGCTGTCCGTAGCCACCGATCTGGTCGAAAGCTGGCGGGATCGGGGTGGGACAAGGACAGTTTGGTGGTTGGGGGACCTGACTCCCTGGGCTCCCACTGCTCTCATCTCGCAAGTAACTTCCTGAGACGTCAAACTCGAGTCTTTGCCACCTCGTCTTTCCCAGTGTTTGGAAAGGTGTGAAGGGTAGAGGGTTTAAAAAAAAAAGGTGAATCTGAATGACTATTTTATTTGTATTTAAAGTAACACTACTAAGTGAGCGTTTTGCACGTGGGCACCCCAGTGTCTGGTTAGCCGGGCAGGGTCGCTGCCAGCCTCTGGATGCTTGCTGGCCTCGGGCCAGCAAAAGTGTTTTTTCTTGGGTTTAAGTACCTTCCTGAGGCATCCGAAGTGTTAGAGTACCTGACCGGGGCGCCCAAAGACAGAGTTAAGAGTGGTTGCACCCCGCCCCCGGAGCCACAGGGCCGGGCAGGGGCAGGGGAGGAATCAGGCCGGGGGTTCTGTCCTCTTAAGTCCCGGCCACGTTTGCCCCTCACTGTTCCCATCTACCTCGGGGTCAGGGCTCTGTGTGGCCAAGCCCTGGCCCGTTCGTGGCTTTTGCCGTGTCTGTGGTCTCTCCCTTCCTGTCCAGACTGGGCCTGGTTGCCTGGGTCCCTCTCATGCAGTGGGCTCAGGGACACGGGGCCCCTGTTCTGAGAAGGGGAAGCTTGGAGGTGGGAAAACCCCTGTCTCCACCCCAGGCCCCATTCCCCGTCCCCAGCTGTCCTGGAGGATGTGGAAGGGGAAGGAGAAGACTGCTGCCTGCCTCTCCCACCCCGCCCCAGGCCAGGGGCTGTGTTATACCAAGGATCCTTGTGCATCTCAGAGCAAACAAACACTACACAGGTTCCCAATCTGAGTCTGGAGGAGTATTTCAAGGTCTTCGTTCACTCTCCGTGGGGTTCTCCTGGCTCTGCTTGCATACTTCCAGAGACAGGGAGCTCACTACCTTCCGGGGCAGCCCCACGAGCTTCCTATTTGTTCCAGACTAATATTGCCAATCTGTCTAAGCTCTCTTCTCTCCCCTCCGCTGAACACCGTTGTCTAGCAGGAGGTGGCATTACTTCTTGGGATTTTGTACATGATGTGAAACAATTGGAGGAGATGCCCAGGCAGTCCTGTGGCCTCCTAATTGTGTGTCTGCACACCTGCCTGTGGCCCCACCTCACTGGCCCAGCCCAGTGTTCCCAAGTCAGCTCCTCGCCAGACCCAGAGCCGGCCTGGAGCTGGTGACAGCTGGGCAGCGGGGGTGGACAGCAACAGTCCCCAGAGGGCTTGCTGCTGGGACAGCCCCGCTGCAGCTGCAGCCCACAGTCCTCAGCCCTCACCTCTGACCGCCAGGATGACGGCCCCCACCACCATGATGAGAGTCTGCAGGGCGTCCGTGTAGATCACAGCGGCCAGGCCCCCTGCGGGTGGAAACAAGCTTGCTGGAGGGGGACCTGGCCCCAGGGAGCACAGACACAGGAAGGAACTTCCAGAGCTCCTCCGAGGTGGCTGTTCCACATGCACTGCCCCTGTCCTTTATAGGCGGGTGAGCTGAGCCTCAGCCAGGCTCCAAATCCCTGCTGACTCCAACCGGCCACTTTGCAGGCTGCTCCCCTGGTCCTGTAGGAGGTGGCCCTCTGCCTCCTGCACCTGTCCCTGGCTGCCCCATGGGGCAGGGGCAGCATACCTGCGATGGTGTACAGGGCTGTGATGACGAGCGTGAGGATGGTGGAGAGGTAGAAGTTCCAGCCCAGGCAGATGTGCACAAAGAGAGCCCCGGCATACAGGTCCAGCTGGGGAGGGAGACAGTCTTGTGCGGACGTCCCAGGTCACTGTTAGACCCAGCGGTCCAGCAAGCCATTCACTTGCCGTGTGACCTCAGGCAACGGCCTCTGGGCTGTGGTGCCCTGTGGAGGAGGAGGGGAGGCCCACACCCGGTCTGCCTGCACCACGGGGGGCTGCTGTGGGGGAGGAGGAACAAGCCAGATGTACAGGGGATGTTACTGTTCTAATAAAGTGCAGACTGGCCATCGCCCACCCGAGAGCAGCGTTGTTACTGAATCTGGCCCTGCCCAGGGATATAAAGGCACCTTGACAAGGGTCGTCCAAGAGGAGTTCATGGGGGTGTCCGTGGAGACTGGTGGGCCTCAGGAACTGCGCGTGCCAGGGCTGGCCGGGGGGCAGCGGGGCAGTCTTTCTTACCCCCCACCGTGGGGTTGGAACCGAAGCCAGGGGTGGCTCAGAGGCCCATGTCTCAGGCCAAGGCTGGGCCCAGGGCTGGACTGGACACAGCCTCTGCCATCCCAGAACCTGGGGCCACGTGTGAGGCAGCAGCCCTCATTTGGGGAGAGCCAAGCTCAATCTGGAAGGGGCCTTACAGCCCAGAATCCCACCTCCACCTGGGCCAGAGAGAGGGAGGGTCAGACCCTACCCTGCAGGACCTGGGTCTGGGTAACAGGCTCCACCCCAAGCCCCAAACCTGCCATTCATTCTGTGCTGGCTCAGTAGAGGGGACACAACCCGAAACACAGCCTCTGGGGCCTGGCTGTGGTCACAGAGCCCTCTGGCTGGTATGGGGGGTACCTCAGTCCAAGGTATAGGAGTTGCAGGCCCCAGGCCCCTTCAAGCTCGCCCAGGGCCTGGCCCAATTTGGAGCAGACCAGCTCTACCTGGGGCCAGGCTCCAGGGACCCCACTTGTCCCCGCCCCAGTCCCAGCCCCAGGGATACAGGGCCCAGGCCACGGGGATCTGGCTCCAAGGCCTGCACCTCTCTTGGAGAGACCGGCCAGTTTGGAAACTCTGACCGGGTACTCTCAGGTAAGCACTGCGCCTCACTCAAGCCCCGGCTGCGGCAGTGTGTGCGTGTGCGTGTGAGTGCCGTGTGCGTGTGCGTGTGCCCATCTGTACGGGGTGGTTCACAGAGATGGTGTTTGCCTCCAGCCCAAGCAGAGAAGCCCAGAGGTGCTGAATACCAGAGCAGGAAGGACTCTTCTTGTCCCCACCCCATCAGACTGGGAGAAACCAAGGCCCTGGGAGGGGAAGGGACTTCCCCAAAGTCAGGCCCCTGGTAGATATCGGAATTGGAGTCACCAAGCCAGGAAAGGCCAGGAGGGGGTAGGAGCTGTCTAGAAAGCCTGCAAGGCCAGCCCCACCACCTGTCGTCCTCAGCTGCTGCTCGAGACCCCTCGCTGGCCCTGGCCGCCTCTCTCCGGGACAGAGCCCCGTCTGTGCCCGGCCTCCAGGCGCTGGCTGCAGCAGACTCACCCCTCACTCCACGCCCGCTCACCCGTGCCCAGGGCCTTACCAGGCTCTGCCCCTCACCTTCCCAAACCTGGCCATCCCAGAGTGTACCATAGTCCTCTGCTCCTCAGGGATGGACGACTCACCCCTCCCCCCCTTCCATGAGGGGTCTCCCAGGCGCAGGACCAGCTCAGGCAAAGGTGTGGTGTGGGACTTTAACTGCTGTCTTCCCTGTGGACTGGGCCCTGCGTGGCATCCAGTCTCCCAGGGAGTCCCCAGGTAGGGAATTCAAACATCACCTAGTCCCGTCTGACCCCTCCTGCTGCAGCCTAGGCGCTCTTCCTTGTGGGCCTGGTAGAAGCCAAGAGCTGCACGGCCCGGGGTCTTCTGTGTCCTGGCCACAGCTTGGTGGCCTCTGTGGCCCCGGTGGCCCTTATCTGCACAGGGAAGGTCTGGGGGGTCGCTGACACAGCTGACCTGTGGGCTCCTCTGGGCCTCCCTCCGCGGTGGCTGGGAGCAGCTGAGCATCTAACCCAACTTCCTGAAGCATGGATGGGTAGGCCCGGCTGGGAGGGCAGGGAACTAGCCCGTGGAGACAAAACTCTGAGAACAAAATCCAAAGACTGCACCAGGGAACTGCCTTCCCCAAGGAAGGACCACTCTCAAGGGCATAAGGCCAGCCAGGGCCTCGCTCCAGGCCAACCCGGCTCAGAAACCTGCTCCAGGCTGTGACCCAGAGGCAGCTGCCTGCTCCTGTGACGTGGCCCCACACTCATGCCCTGGCTGACCTTACCCCTGCTCCTTCCTCCACAAGCAGGATCCCCACGATTCTTCCCGTCTTGTACCCAGAACCCTGCCAGTCCTTCAAGGCCGAGCTCATCCCCCGGGAGACCCTTGCTAACTTGCCGCCTTTGCTGGGTGGCTGATGCTCACGCATGCTGCGTGCTGTCCCGAGTGCTTACCTAGTCTCGGGCAGTGCTCACGGCCGCCCACAAGGTGGGTGTGATTATCTACTCCACAGAGAGGGACACCTGGGCATGGCCAGGCGAAACAGATGCCTTTGTCCAAGTCCAGCAGTCCTAGGAGGAGGGGCCCAAGGCCACACCCTGCCCGCTGGCTGCCCCTCCCTGCCCCGTGGGGGCACTACCTAGGGCCACCCGCCTGGCAGCGGGCAAGAGCCCAGCACACGGAGGGGACTAGGCTGAGGGGATGTGTGGGCTGTGGGGTGCAGCGGGGGCTGGTCTGCTGGGCTCCGCATGGCTTGGAACCCCAGGTTCCCACGTGCACGAAGGCGCCTCACCCCATGTCCCAGTCGAGGGGAACTGTCCACTCTAGGGCATGTCCGAGGCAGAAGGAGGTGGGGGGCTGCCTGGTGCTCCAGCTGCCCCTCACCTGGGCCCCCACCCAGGCCACCTTCCTCCATGGAACCCTCCTCTCCCAGCCTCTGTGGGGCAGCAGAGAGGCTGGGGTGGGCCCTGCCCTGACACTTACTACGTGTTTGCTGTGAGTTCCCCTCAGACTACCCCTTGTGTCCTATGCCCCCAAACCTCATCTGTTTGTATAGAAGCCACCACCCTCAGCGGCTCAGACCGGAAACTCCTCCCTCCTTTGCCACATTCCCTGAATCCCACCCACCCCAGCACTACCCCACCCTGGGCCTGATCCCTTTGCGAGCCCCTCCGCAGGCCCCCTGCTCCCAGCCTGCTCAGAGGAAATCCAGAGGCGCCCGCATGTCTGCCAAGCCTGGAACGAGGCCCACCCGAGCCCTGCCAGCCCTGCCCAGGGCCTTGTGTGGTCCCATCCGCCGTCGCTGCCCCCTCCCTGCCCTGCGCACCCCGGCCCTGCCAGCTTCTGAGCTCCCGGCCCCTCTGCCCCTCGGTCGGCACTTCACCCCATCACTGTCAGTGAGCCGCTCCGCTCCGGCTCTCTCCACTCTTCATTCTGCCCGTGTTTGCTTCGTTTATCACACTTTGCCCATTTGTTATGATTTTACTGGTCTGTTTCTTCATCTCTTCCGTCTTGAAAGCGCCCGTGGTGGGGCGCTCACCCCGGCCGGCACACAGTAGGTGCGCAGGAAGGGAGTGGCGCTCGGAGCCGGAGCGCAGGCCAAACCCGCCCCTGCCCAAGCAGCTGCTTTGGGGCCCAGCAGCTGATGAGTCAGGACAGAGACCGAGTGGCCTGGCCGGCAAAGGTGAAAGTATTTACTGTCTTTAAAGTGGAAAATTCCACTGACAAACAGCTGTCACTCTTGCCTCTGTAAACTGCTTGCAGGGGCCAAAGTGGCTCAAGACCCTGCCCCCGCTAAAGATAACCTCATTGTAACTGTGCCCCACTTCCTCACCCATTAACTGTGCCCCACTCCCTCTCTAAGCAAAATGCATAAAAGACTGCTATGTTCTTTATTCGGGGCTCAGAATTTGGGAGGAAAAATCCCCCTCTGAGTCTGCCGGCGTATAGAAACCTGTTTTGCCAAATTTCTGTGTGTGTCTCGGTCTATTCCCGGTCAACTCTGCTGTAACATTTGGTTCCCTGACCGGGAAGAGCCGAGTGCGCTGGCCCTTTAAGGCCACCGGCTCAGGACGGGACACACGGGCTGGCCGGCCCCTTACCACTGAAAGAGAGCAAGGCACACCATATCCCACTTAAGGATATTGTCCTCTTCACTCGGAGGGGCTCCGCCAACCGTGGGCCTAGGACCTCCCTGGAGAGCGGTGAAGTATCGGCAACCAGGCAACCAGGAAAGGACGTCAGATGTCGGCCGCGGTAAAGTCCCGGGACTCTGTCCAAAGGTAGCCAGGCCCGTCTCAGGAGGGAAAAGGAGCTTGATCACCGCCTGAGGAAAGGTTTAAGGTTCCCCAAAGGAGGGAGGGAACGTAATAACCTGTGTGTGTGTGAGCGTGAGTGCTACAGCTCCACAGCTGAAAAGCTACGGAGCTTGATTGGGTCCGTACCTGCGGTTCTGTGGCAGCGTCGTACGGCATAACGGTGACTCACCCTCCGAAAGGAGAGTGACCTGGCCTGGGGTTTATACAGGTGCACCTTCACCAAGACATGCCTAAATCCCCGCGAGGGGAGCAGCCAGGCAGACATCTGACAGTAAAACCCCTCCCTGTGCGACACCGATCAGTAGGACACAATGGGAGGGAAGGAATCCAAACCAACTGTCCTTAGATATATAATCAAAAATTTTAGGAAGGGATTTTCAGGTGATTACAGAATTAAGATGTCACCAAATCGCCTCCAGACACTTTGCGAAGAACAATGGCCTTCTTTTGGAGTTGGGTGGCCCGAGTCGGGCACCCTCAACACTACTATTATCCAGGCAGTCTGGAAACGAGTTACAGACACCCCTGGACACCCAGATCAATTCCCCTATATCGATTCCTGGCTAGAAATTGCCCAAACTCTGCCCCCTTGGGTCCGGTTCTGTGTAGAAAGGGACAGAGTAAGGTCCTCTTTGCTCAGAAGCCAAAAAGGTCTCTCGACCCCAATTTCAAGCCCATCCACCAAGGGCTGCCGGAAGATGAGCTCCCCCTGCCGCCTGCATGCAATCCTGGTGACCCAACTCCTGGACCCACACTGTCGGCACCAGACACTCCGCCACTCTCTGATCCGCCCCCAATGCCTGATGACCCGGCCAAGGAGACTCCGATAGCGCACCGTCTCCGTTCTGCCCAGAACCCAACTCCATCCCTCCAATTGCCAGTCCCTGAGGTCTGAAATCAACTCCGGGTTGCCCATGATGGGACTGTCCAGCAGGGGCCACCAGTGCTCTATTATCAACTCTTTTCAACTGCAGATCTGAATTGGAAACAACATACCCCTTCTTACTCAGAAAAGCCACAAGCCATGATAGACAACACACCAGCGGGCGTCCTCGATCCAGAGACATGGGCGCAGCGAGCAATCCCAGATGTTGCGCCTACGCTGCAGCCCTGGGAGTTGGTGCTGCCGCTGGTGCCCCGTGCTCCGCGCAAGCTCCCACTGCGGCACCTGCTGCAGGCCGAGGGCCACCTCTGGCCGGGACCGGCAGGAGCGCGCGGCCACGGAGCCAGGCAGGGCTGGGGACGGCGCCTTTTGTCCCCGGAGACCCCTCGAAGTGTGTAGCGGGCGCGTGAAAGCGGCGGGCAGCCCAGATGTGGAGGAGCCAGTGCACAGAGCCGGCATGGGCTGGTGCGGGGGGCCGCCGCTGGGCCAGCCCTGGCGTGCTGCTGGCGCTGGCAGCCGCGCTCCTGGCCGCCGGCTCGGCCATCGAGTACGAACGACTACGTGAGCTTCCAGTCAGACATCAGCTCGCACCCAGCAGCCACTTCTACGCCAAGCCACCGCAGTGCATGGACATCCCTGCGGACCTGCGGCTGTGCCACAAGGTGGGCTACAAGAGGATGGTGCTGCCCAACCTGCTGGAGCACGAGGGAGCACGAGACTATGGCCGAGGTGAAGCAGCGGGCCAGCAGCTGGGTGCCCCTGCTCAACAAGAACTGCCACATGGGCACGCAGGTCTTCCTCTGCTCGCTCTTCGCGCCCGTCTGCCTCGACCGGCCCATCTACCCGTGCCGCTGGCTCTGCAAGGCCGTGAGCGACTTGTGCGAGCCCGTCATGCAGTCCTTCGGCTTCTACTAGCCCGAGATGCTCAAGTGCGACGAGTTCCCCGAGGGGGATGTCTGCATCGCCACGACCCCGCCCAATGCCGCCAAGGCCTGAAAAGCTAGAAGATTTTGCGGGAATGAATGTCACTCAACTGTTGGAGGTGGCTTAAAAGGTGTACCGGAACCGAGATCGTGTGGCCCAGAGGGAAAGTGAAAAAGAAATAAAACATAAGGCCACACTCCTGACAGTGGCACTCAGGGCTCTTGTGTCTACCCCAGGGCTCGGTACAAAACCTGAGAGGGGGCCCCGCAGGAAGGGGACATTAAGAGCGGACCAGTGCGCATACTGCAAAGAGATGGGGCATTAGAAAAACGAGTGCCCACACTGAAAGACTGGCCCCTCCTCAAGACGAGGCCCTCCTTGGGAGCTCCAGATGGAACTGGAGACCCAGGACCTAATTGGCCTCACAGGCGTGAACTCCAAATAGGACCAACTGGGCTCCCTCAACCTTGGCCCCCGGGACCCCATGGTCACTGTGAATGTGGGGGACCGACCTGTAACCTTCGTGGTGGACACCAGGGCTCAGCACTCAGTAGTGTCCACCCAAATTGCCCCTTTCACAGGGCGAGAGACAACCATAGTTGGATCCACAGGAGACCAGGTAGCCAGGCCTTTCTGCCAGCCCTGCTGCTGTCAGCTTGGGGGACATCAGGTAACACACGAGTTTCTCTACCTCCCAGACTGTCCAGTTCCCTTGTTGGGACGGGACCTCCTGCACAAGTTGGGGGACCAAATCACTTTCCACCCCGAAGGTATGGACTGCCACTCTCAATCGGCAGCGACAATGGGCCAAGCTTCACGGCAGAGATCATGCAGACTTTAACTAAGATATTAGGAATCAAGTGGAAACTCCATACTGCAAACAGGCCACAGAGCTCAGGGAAAGTAAAGCGCATAAACCAGACCCTTAAAAGCACCCTTGCAAAGCTATGAAAAGAGACAGGGTTACCTTGGATAGACTTACTCAGTCTAGCATTGCTTAAAGTCAGATGCACTCCAGGGCCGACAGGATATTCACCCTTTGAAATCTTATATGGAAGACCCTCACCCATAATCAGACAGCGTAAGGGAGACATCACCCAGATAGGAAAAAAGACCCTACACACTCAGCTCATTTCCCTATCCAAAACCCTGAGTCAGATTCATCACAATGTTATAGAAAGGATCCCTATAGCTATGGGATACCCAGTCCACTCTCACCAGCCTGGAGACTCAGTCTGGGTTAAAGACTGGAGGAAAACAGCACTAGAGCCCACCTGGACAGGCCCCCACACTGTAGTCTTAATCACACCCACTGCCGTTAAAGTTGCAGCAATAGCACCCTGGATTCATCACACGAGAATAAAAAGGCCACACCTGAGAAAAACCAGGACACCTGGACAGCACAACACGACCCAGAGGACCCACTAAAGATCCACCTCCAACATAGTGACGGCCCAGCAACCACGCCAGAGGTCACCCAAGCCAAATGACCGAGCCAGCCTATTACATCGCCATCGGCCTGTTCAGACTATTGGCCCTATTACTGGGCATGGGACTTTACTCAGTGGCCCCAGAGGACGGGGTCCAGGGGAAAGACTGTTATTAGTCATCATATATTGGGCTGTGGTAGGGTCCCTTCTCTGGTTACAGTGTTGTTCCCCATTCTAATCCTCGTCTGTCTCCCACTTACCGTCATCAGTAGCCCTCTCCCTTGCCCTCCAGAATGTATCCAGGACGTCTGAAAATGTGATAATTTAGATGATGATACTTACCCTTGTTACAGAACTAAAGATTTTTGGGCTTGTACTAGTCTTAAGGGAGGTCGTTACATAAACCCACAAATCTGCACTCAGGGGTGCAGAAGATATTGGACAGGTACTACAACAAAAGATGGATGTGGGACCAGATAAAGATAACAGGCCAAAAAGGGGTGCCAAAATCTGCTGAGGGTATGTTTCAGGGCTCCTCAGTGAAACCTGAAACACTGAAAGTACAAAAAATATGTCAAAGCCAGCTTCAAGGCCCCAAGATACTGCTTCACAGCTTCCAGATTCCCAGAGTATAATGAGGCCAGTTTCGAGACCTCTGGATACTATTCCACAGACAGCTAAGTTTCTCAACTCCACCCTTAATGCTTTGCCCAATCACACCCAATGTTGGATCTGTCTGCAGCTCCAAAGACGTGTATACTTTGGAGTCCCTGTCCCCTCGGGCTGGAACAATTCCATCAGTTCCACCATTAACCCCAGCAAGACACACCTAGTTAGACCAGTGACATATAACGTCCATCTGGCTGAGACATCCAACATCACTTGTCTTGTCAACCTAAAAGGAAGTAAACCTACAGGGACTCTGCCAGTCAGTCTATGCAGCAACAACCAAACTCTCAACTCCACTATGCACTGTCCCAGAGAGGGCTTGTTCTTCCTTTGTGGTAGCACTGCTTACCTTTGCCTCCCAGTCAACTGGACTGGGGTCTGCACCCAGATTTTCCTTACCCCAGACATCACTATATACACCACTCCTCAAATGGAGAAGGTTTTAAGTCCCCACCCAAGTGTCCGGGAAAAGCGAGCTCCTTTTCTCATACCACTCCTGGTGGGAGGAGGCATCATAGCTGGGGTAGGGGCTGGACTTGGTGGATTAGGGACTTCGCTACATGTCTACCAAAAGCTATCTCAAGAACTAAACGAAGACATACAACAGGTAGCAGATTCCCTAATAACCCTTCAAAACCAACTAGACTCTTTGGCAGCAGTTACCCTCCAGAACAGGCAAGCCCTAGACCTCCTCACTGCAGAAAAGGGAGGGACCTGTATATTCCTAGGAGAAGAAGGTTGCTACTATGTAAACCAGTCTGGAATAGTGACAGCCAAGGTAAAAGAATTAAAAGAAAGAGTCCAGAGAAGAAATAGAGAACTAGAACAAACTTGGGGACTCAATCTGGGCTAATGGACCTCATGGCTACTGCCCCTGGCAGGAACTTTAATGACTATTCTCCTCCTTGTCACTACAGGCCCATGCGTACTAAGCGCAATTATAAAATTTATAAAAACAACTGTAACTCAAAAGGCAGCAGCCCACATAATGGCCTTACGGGGCTATCACCCATTAGAAAATGATGCCCTATAACAGACACACGAGGACAAATGCCTCATGATAAATACATAGGGGCATCAAAGGGGGGGAATAAAGTGGAGAATTCCACTGACGAACAGCTGTCACTCTTGCCTCTGTAAACTGCTTGCATGGGCCAAAGTGGCTCAAGACCCTGCCCCAGTTAAAGATAACATTGTAACTGTGCCCCACTGCCTCACTCGTTAACTGTGCCCCACTCCCTCCCTAAGCAAAATGTATAAAAGACTGCTATGTTCTTTATTCGGGGCTCAGAATTTGGGAGGAAATCCCCGAGTCTGCCGGCGTGTAGAAACCTGTTTTGCCGTATTTCTGTGTGTGTCTCGGTCTATTCCGGGTCAACTCTGCTGGAACGTCTTCACAGAACAAACTGAGCCGCCCCGGCATATTCTCCCTCTCTCGCCCCGCGGCGGTGCCAGGCACGCGGTAGCACTGGGGACGCATCGCCGAGCAAAGAGAATTGGGGGACGGGCAGTAGACACTCCGAGCCCATCACGCGCATTCCAGAAGATGCTACGCGTGTGAGGAGGGGCAGCAGGTGAGGGGCTGGGCCTGCTGGGGCGGGGGCAGAGGCGGAGATTTGACGGACGTGAGGGAGCCACGTGGACGGCTGGGTTAGGGGCTTCCAGGCAGAGGCCACAGCGAGCGCAAAGGCCTGAGCTGGGACATGCCTGGCACGTCTGTGGGAGCGCAAAGAGGCCCATATGGCTGCAGCGGCGCACGAGGGAGAAGAGGCAGAGGTGAGGTCAGTGAGGTGGCAGGGTCACGCCATGGAGGACCTTCGCTCCTAGCGGCGTGGGGTACCATGCCTGTTCTCCTATTTTCCAGAGCCCCGAAGCAGTAGAGCTGGACCTCAGGTCCCTGCCCCGTGGTTCAGGGGGTGAGTCTCCGTCCCCTGCCACTGCAGGTCCTCTCCGCAGGCCAGTGCCCCATCTGAGGGACGGCGGCATGTGTCTCTGTCTGGGGACAGCGCCCGGGTGTGCAGACACAGGCGTGCTCCTGGGGCGCTGTCTGTGGCACTTCAAGCCGCTCCGCTCCCAGCCCGCGGCCAGGGCGCCCCGTTCTCCCCCGCACCAAGCCCAGCACTGAGCGGCCCTCGAGCCGCGCCCCAGCCTCATCCAGGCAGCCCCAGCGCTCATTCGGAAGCCCGGCCTTGATGTAAGTGGATTTCTCCCTGTTTCATAGTTGGGAAAACCGAATCACCCGCATTGCAAAGTGTAGCTGCAAGGACCGTGTCCCGGCTGCTTCAGGGCAGCGGCGTAGTCGGGCCCCTGGGCCAGCAGCAGAGGCCTGGTTCTAGCCGTGGTCTCTGCCTGATTCGCTGTGACCTGGGGCAAGTGAGGGCCACTCTCTAGGCCTCAGTGCCTCATCTGTGAACTGGGGGAGCTGGACAATATGTTCTCTAAGGGTCCTCCCACTTTATTGGCCTCTTCCGGCAGCCCTTCGGGAAGTCCCATTTTAAGCTCTCCGAGTGGGAGGGAGAAGCTCTGCCGCAGCCACGTCAGAGGATGAGACCGAGAGTCAAAGAGCCCTGTGCCCGTGGCTCAGCCTCACCTCCCTCACCGGCCCCACCAGGTCTCCTCACTGCCCTCCCTCCTCGCCTCTCGGCCCCCTCCGGTCCACTCTCCAGGAGGTTCCAGAGAGCACGAACATGCGAACCTAGCCACATCACACCCCTGCTCACAGCCGCCAGTGCCCCTCGGCCACCTCGACCTCCCACAGTCAGAGCGCCCCGGTCCCATCCCTCATGGCAGGGCAGGAGTGGAAATGTGGCGGCCCCTGGCTGGTGAGAATGCCTCAGTCCCCACCGCTCTCTATTACCTCACCCCAGCCCCTCCTCACGCTGCTCCCCAGCTGGTCCCAGAAGTGTCTGACTCAGTGACCCCCTAGAGCCTAGGCTCCTGACCCAAACCCCCAGACGCACCCCCCACCCCCCACCTCTGCCCCTGGCATTTGCCCCCTCCCCCATCAGTATCCCTGTCTCCATTAGGGCCCAACTCAAAGGCCACCCCAGCGAGCCCTGTCACGTCCCCTGCTGAGGTCCATGCCCGTCCGTCCCCTTTATCCATCCGCCTCCTGCTGCGGTGGGACCCCCTGGTGGGTCGGGCCAGGTCTCCAGTTATTTCTGTATCTTGGCTCCCAGGGAGGTTGCTGGTGGTGGTGGGGTGCTCAGGAAACATAGGAGAGCGAGGAAGAGTGTGAGCAGAAAATTCTGAACTTGTCCTCAAGGACAGCCCAAGGCCAAGTCCCTCCAGACTCTGAGGGGATCCCCAGGGGAAGAAAACCTCTTATGATACCCTGAGAGCGTCAGTGCAGATGGCAGTGCAAGGCTTGCTGCTAACCACTCATGGGAACCTGCCCGAGAATGACAAGATGCCCTGGGGACGTCCCTGGAGTTGCCTGTGGGCACCAGTGCAGGTGGAGGCTGGGCCAAGGCCGTGGTGGGGACACTCCAGGAGGGTAGGGAGCAGGTCAGATGCTAGGTGGAGCCTCCTCCCAGGCCCCATTCCCAGGTAGCCCTGCCCACAGCTCCCGGTTGCCCGTGAGGCCTCTACAGCCTCCATTCTGCCACTAAACCAACGCCACACCTGGGTTTCCCCAGTCCCAGAGCTGAAGGAAGAGGGCCCAGGAGGTGACATCAATGAGAAAGCCAGGCCTCACAGGGCACTTCCCACAGACGGCGCAGCAGTCCTGGGAGGCCACCCCACCCTTGCACGTGAGGAACCGAGGTTCAGGGAGGCCCGGGGACTTGTCTAGTTCCCTCAGCCAGAATCAGGCAGCCCCAGGGCTCACACTCCCTTCGGAAGCCTGGAGCTGTCGAGGCCGGATGCTGCCAGGGACTCAGAGTGACAGCTGGAAGGCCGTCACCAGGAGATTGGGACAAGTTCCTTCCCCTCTCTGGGCCTCAGTTCTCCTATCTGTAAAGTCAGGGACTCAGCTCCTCCTGACTCTGACATTTGGGGTGTGCTTCCTGCTCTTAATGTTCCAGTGGGCTGGTTCAGGCCCATAAGGAAGGCAGAAGGATGGAGCTCACTGGCCCTGGGACTGGCGGGGACCGCAGGGCTTTGGCGCCCCCTAGTGGTCAGTCCCACACACCTCAGTGGCTGCCCAGCACTGACCTCTCACCCCCAGGACCGTCCTAACGCGGTCTAGGACCTGGGGCAAAGCACTAGGCCGCATTCTGCTACTGACAGGGCCAGCTGCTGAGCCTGCTCCCCAGGGGCCCCAGGTCAGGGGTGTTTCCAGGCTCTGCTGGCTGGGAGCTGTGGGGCAGCTCACCGATATCTTGGTGAAGACAGACATCAGCAGGGACAGGACAGACAGGTACACGCGAATCCGCTGGCCTCCGTAGCGCTTCTGAATGTACTCGGGTAAAGTGACGATCTGGAGAGGCACAGGCCCAACATTCAGGGCTGGGGCCCGTCCCAGTCGCTCTGTCTCTCCCTGGCGTGTAAAGCAGCCGCGAACCCCCAGGGACAAGGCCCAGGCCCCTGGCTCCTTTCAGCCCCAGCCCAGGCCTGGAGCTCCGGGTCTGAGCTCCCACCGTGTCCTAAGGGTTTCGGGCCGGGCAGTGGCATGCTGAGATGGCTCCTCAGGGCTGAGATGAGGAAGGGACTGGAGGCGCCATGGCTCGGCACAGGTACAAGTTTAGAGACTGTTATGACAAACCCAGATGAGCTATGATCAGGCTGGATGGAGACGTGGCTGTGAGAGGCAGAGCAGAGGACAGGCTGAGGCAGATCCAGGAAGTGGAATCGACTGGACTCAGGAGTGGGCAGAGTCAAGAAGGGTGCAGCCAGGTGTGCCACCCAGGTGTGCAGCCCAGGTGTGCAACTTGTGTGCCTGAGTGGCTGAAGCATCACGCCTGAGATGCAGCATGCAGGACGGTGCAAACCAGCCGACACCAGGGCTGAAGTCCACAGGGAGCTGCCTTCATGGGTTGATAGGAGTGTTTGTCGGACTCATGCAAACTCGGCCCTGAGTTCACTAACTTGCAACGTGAGGCCATGGGGCTCCTGCCCATCACCACCACCAACTTGGACCAAGGCCCAGCCCCTGGCTAGAGGTCCCAGGAGCAGACTCACCTCCGAGGAGATGTAGATGGGCACGAAGACCCACGCCAGTGCCAGCAACACGTACGTGGCCTGCAGGGACAGAGGCGGGAGAAGACCATGGGCGCACATGGCTCTCACAAGCCAGGGCACAGCTGGACGTGGCTGGGATGAGCAGGCGGGAGGCCCAGCTCCCGCCACCTGACTTGCCAGGAGAACCCGGGCAGCCCTGTCCCCTGTCTGGGCCTCTGCAGACTAACAGCCTGGGCCGCCAACAGCTCCCTGCCAGCTTTGGTGTCCTGAGGACCAGACTTGCCCAGGAACATCACTGCACAGAGCCCGCCTGGACATTGGCTAACACCAGTTCGTGGGAGCTGCCCCCAATGAAGGGTGGGTCAAGGTGGCCGCACCCTGGCCCCAGCCCTCCCACAGGCTGCGCTGGTCCATGGGGCTCACATTCCACTCGAAGCCCGCTACAGCCAGGCCTCCAGCCGCGCCGGAGCCCGCCAATCCGATGAAGAGGCCAGAGCCCTCGCTGCTGGCAAAAAGGGAGGCTCCGATCTGCAGGACAGAGAGGGAAACACATCAGCCACAGGCCCCCAGGCCGGCCCACCCTGCGCCTGACAAAATCTTCATCCCCAGGAACCTAAGTGGGCCCCTCTCCCCACTTCACAGATGAGAAGCCTGGGGCGCGGATATCCACGGCCGGCCACCCAGCTAAGGAGCGGATGCAGGTTTCAGACCCCAAAGCCCCCACCTCTTACAGTTCCCGCAGCCCGGCCTATGCCTCCTGCTCCCTGCTAGCCTCGGGGCCGCCCCATTGAGCCCCGCTGGGCAGTGACCTTGGATGAGGAAGACACGCAAAGTGACCGAGGGATGCAGGTGCTGGCTGATCTGAGGTAGGATGTGACCCCACAGATAAAAGAGCGGGTGCGAGAGGGCACAGTGCACTCACCGGCCACCACGTCATGTCCCGGCCTGCCAGGAAGTAGCCACTCACTGTGTTCCTGCTCGCCCGACAAGAGGACTGCGAAGACAGGAAGAAGAGGCGGGACTTGGAGCCTTGTGCCACGGTGGCGGGGGTACGGAGTGGGGCTTCCATCCGTGGCAACAGCTCGGCGGCTCCCCCAAAAAGTTAGGCATAGAGTCAGCAAGTGACCCAGCAATCCTACTCCAGGCATATGTCCAAAAGGACTGAACACGCCATGTCCACACAAAACCTCGCACGGGAATGCTCGTAGCAGCGTTGTTCATAGTAGCCGAAAGCGGAACGCCCTGGATTTCCACCAACCGACGAACGAGTAAACAAAATGTGGTCTGTCCACACGAGTGCATATTATTCAGCCATCGAAGGGAATGACGTTCCGACACCTGCTACACATTGGATGCAGCTTCAAAACATTATGCCAAGTGAAGAGGCCAGACACAAAAAGCCACATGTTGTATGACTCCATGGGTATGCTGTGTCCGCAGCCGGCGAAGGCATAGAGACGGAAAGGTGAGTGGCTTTCAGGGGCTGGGAAAGAAGGAGTGGGAATGACTGCTGATGGGGACGGGTTTCCTCTTGGGGTGAGGAAAACGTTTTGGCGCTTGCTAGAGGTACTGGGTGCGCAACATTGTAAATTTACTAAATGCTGTGAGTTGTACTTTTTAAAATGGTTAAAATGGTGAGCTTTATGTTATGTGAAGTTTACCTCAATTAAAAAAAAGAAAGAACAGGGGCGGTCAGGTCCCCATCCCTGGCTGGACCCCCTGGCCCGTGGCACCAGCGGTCGCTCCTGCAGCCTCACTTGCCAGCTTACTCAGAGCATTGCCCAAGCCCCCGCCTGGCAAGGGCTAAGGCAGGGGTGCAGGTGGGGCCTTGAACACCCCCGAGGGGAACCTCTCTGCCCAGGGGAGGAAAGGACACAGACAGACAGGCAGCTGCTCCCTCTCCTGACCCTCCAAACAGCCTCGAGGGAGTTTCCATGGCCCCGAAGGCCAAATCCAGGCTTGGAACTCTGGGAGATCATTCCACAGGGAGCAGCTGAGCCGGGATTGCCTTTGTTGTTCTTGATGAGGACTTTGAACCAAGGAATCTGAGAGCCCTTTGGCCTTGATTTCTTACTTCCAATATTTATATTTCTGACACATTTCAGCAAGTGTCACCCGACTGTTCCTGCAGGCCTTTTGTTTGGGGGGAGTAGAGAATTTTGTCCTCCGTGTATATGGAATGAAAAACCAACAATCAGAATGTCTGGGAGTAAAACCCTGGTTCCTCTGCAGGCTGTGTGACCCTGGGCAAGTCACTCAACAATGCCTTGCAGTGTGGGCCCAAGCAGTCCTTCCCTCTCAGGCTTTCGTGAGGTTTCATGAGCTAATACATGATGCCTGGGCCTGGTGAGTGCTCAATGAGGCTCAGTGATTACGGGGAGCTTTCAAGCACTGTCTGGATGGGAGAAATGGAAAAGATGTAAAATCAAAAACAGGAGAAATTTGAAAAGAGGGGCACGGGAGGTGTGTTCAGATATATATTTTACATTTCTTTTTCAGAACATATGCAAGGCCGGATCACAAAATGTCAGTCAATAAGCGGGTCTCATTCTTCCTGACTTCGCTTGCCCTGCCTCATACTCAGGATGGTTAAGCCTTGCTGTACGGACCCACTGCACAAAGCTTATTTACTTATTTATTTTTATTGTTCGAGACGAGGTCTAGTTTTGTTGCCTAGGCTGGTCTCGAACTCCTGGGCTCAAGCAATCCTCCCACCTTGGCTCCAGAGTACCTAGAACTACAGGTGTGTGCCACTGTGCCCAGCTTCAAAGCTTTCGATGTGGCCCCTGTCTGTTTCTCTCCAGCCCCAGATGCCACCACCTTCTCTTTGTGCACTGTGATCTTGTACTGAATTAAGCATAGTCTTCGCCAGGATGGCCGTATCCCGATGTATAGGCTGTGCACTGCACAACTCCGGAGCAGCTCCAATCATAGCCCATGATTTTCCTTAACGTTTCTCATCTCTCAAGGCTGTAGTGGGCACTGCCACTTGCCTCCTTTCATCCCTTTCCCTTCCTAAGGGGCCTCGTATTTCCCAGCAATTGGCTCAGGTGGTCCCAACCCAATCTCAAGTTCAGGGACCCTGAGACACCTAAGCTAGAGCCCATCACATTCCTTCACTATTGTGCCTGGTGCAGGAACAATCACTGACTTAAGTGGGTACAGAGTGCAGCTGGGATCGCTCCATGGTCTCCTGGGAGGCAAACAAGGAAGCTGGGCTCTGGGGACTGCTGGTGGCCACACGTCCTAGTTAATGTTTACTGACTGCGTCCTGTGCCGGAGTTGGTCCCAACTGCTCTACCTGTATGAGGATTCTAATTTTCATAAAACGCCTAGGTAGGTACCATGTTACTAATGGGGAAACCAAGGCTCTCAGAGGTGAAAGAGTACCTGGCTAGTAAGTGGCAGAGCCAGGATTTGAACCCAGGCTCAACCACTAGGCTGGTCATCTTGCCTCAGGACACGAGGGGAACAGGGCTTGGGACAAAGCCAGACATGGGTGGAGGCTAAGAAAACCATGGTGAAGTGTAGCGGTAGCCTTGCCACTACTATAAACCCCTGGATCATACTGCACCTGAAGCCTTCCCTATTGCTGGATTTTCTGTATGGACTATTACACTTCCTTCACTGTTAGAGCTCACTTGGAGGTAGTTTTCTGTCACTTGTTAACAGATACCTTAATGAATGCAAAGGCTCAGCTCAAAGTTTCCTCCTCCAGGAAAATTTGCTCCTTAAAGGCTCTACCCTTCAGAGCACTCCCAGCCCCATCATCAAGCATCTTTGCAGGGCCGCACCTGCCCAGCTCACTCTGTCCACCTCTGGGCCGTGAGCACCTGCTGTGCTCCCTGCCGGACGTGGCTCTGGTGCCGTCCCTGAATAGCCCTAATCTTTCCTGGATGTGCTGGCTGCTTTCCGCCAGCTGCACACAGCTGGGCCAGCTTGGAGGGACAGGACAGACTCCTGGGGCACCAGCCTGCCAGCAGGGCCTGGGCTGTGAGAAGTGGCTCCTGGTAGCAAGGGCCAGTGGCTTGAGGCACTGAGCAGCAAAGAGACAGGCCTCGGGCCGGAATATCTTTCGTAGATGTGCACTTGCAACTAACATCCTGCCGACGCTGGTCCGGCAAGCCTACACCCGCCTCCTCTTCCCTCTTCAGCTCTTGCCTGGCTCCGCCCTCGCCTCACCACCATCACTACCATGACCACTGCCATGGCTGCCCCCACCACACTGCTACCACCGCCTCAGTACCACGGCCACTGCCATGGCTCCCACCATGACCACTGCTACCACCACTTCAGTACCATGACCAGGGCCATGGCTCCCACCACCACCAC
>NW_012152752.1:477589-496326 GCF_000956105.1 Propithecus coquereli
CCACCACCACTGCTACCACCGCCTCAGCACCACGGCCACTGCCATGGCTCCCACCACCACCACAGCTACCACCACCTCAGTACCACGGCCACTGCCATGGCTCCCACCACCACCACAGCTACCACCACCTCAGTACCACGGCCACTGCCATGGCTCCCACCACCACCACCACTGCTCCCACCGCCTCAGTCCACGGCCTCTACCATGGCTCCCACCACCACCACCACCACTGCTACCACCACTTCAGTACCACGGCCACTGCCTTGGCTCCCACCACCACCACTGCCATGACCACTTCCATGGCTCCCAGCATCATCACCACTGCCCCTGCTACTAGCACTACTCCTGTAGAACCAGTCGCAGTGGCAGGGTCCCTTCCCATGTGGGCCCCTTTCGTAGGAGAGCTCACCCCGTGGGATTCACGGTATCTCCATCTTATAGGTCACTGAGGCCCAGAATGCTGAGGGGACAGGACCCATCTCCAGGACCTCAGCCTTAGGGCAGGGTCTACAGAAGGCACAAAGGGTCTTCATTCTCCCCAGAAGAACATCAGGGCTCAGGGTCACCAGCCTGGGCACCCTGGGGCCGAGCAGGTGAAGCCCGAGCTCCCCAAGCCCTGCGCGTGCGGCGGGTCAAGTGGAACGTCAGGGAAGCCCCAGCGCCGCCCCGCGGATGGACTACAGAGGCCCGGCCTCGGCTGCTTCTGCGCTCAGCCGGGCTTGCCCCAGGGTGGCGCCCGCATCACGGGGGCCCCACTGCCCCCGGACTCCCGGATGGGGTCAAGTCACTTCTCCCTCTCATCACGAGAAAGAGAACTGGCTTGGGAACGGGGGCTGGGCTGTGGGACAGCCCCTCTCCCCGGGAGCTTGGTGAAAATACAGACCCCCCGGCCCCTCAGGGCCCTCACTGCCTCCAGACTGTGATCCGGGGGCTCTGGGGTGCAGCCCGGGAACCCGGGGATTCTGTTCAGGCTGACCTTCACCCTGGGACACACGTGACACCGTGTAGAATGGGACCAGGAGGACGGCGGGCTGCACCCAGGGCCCCAGCTGTTCAGCAGCACGAAAGCCCGTTGCTGTTAGAAAGACCTTCCTCCCCCTCGCTTTGCCGACAGCAAGCCGTTGCCCCAAGAGAGAAAGGGGCTTGGTCAAGGTCTCTGAGCAAATCGACCCCAGGCTGGGACAAGGACCACCAGGTGAGACTGATACTGTCGCCGCAGGGACGTGCCAGACCCAGTTCCCATCCTAGCACCCGCCCCAAGAGCCCGGGTGGCCCCTGCCACAGGCCCCCTCACCCATATGCCCACGGCCACGTTCAGGGCAAAATACGCAGTGATGACACCGATGTCAGCCGCACTCAGCTGTGGCCCGGGAGCGTGGAGGTCGCCGGTGGAGTTGTTGGCCATGGCCGTCCCACGGTGGTGCCAGCTCTGAGCGGAGGGACTGAGGGGCAAACCAGGTTGGAAAGGCCTTCCTGGCAAGGAATTAATTGATCATTAAACCGAGTGAGACGGTGGCAGCCCCAGCCGACGGCGTGGCCGTGAGCAGAGCAGCTGCTGTCCTCCCTGCTGCGGGCTCGCCTCCTCCCCTCACAGGGCACTGGGGAAATAAGTGGAGTTTCGTGGATCCAAAGGCAACCCGAATTGACCCGGAAAGAAAGGGCTGAGTTGCCTAACGGGCGGCTTGATGTCTGTCTAGTTTGTACAGGAAGCACAGAGTGCTGGATGGACGCCTCGCCTCTGGGGACCCTGCGAGACGGCAGCCCTGTCCGCCAGCAGCTGTCGGGCTGTGAGCAGGCTGGGAGGGACTTGGGATGGTGACTCTGTCATTGTGGTTCACTTCCAGCCATGACAGCCCTGTCTCAGAAATGTCCCCCTGTTGGACAATAAGTCCTGCTGCCGACATCACTGCTCTCTTTTCCTAGACCGTGAGGCAGCCCTGAGCCCCTCAACTCAACCACCCATTAGGCCCCCCAGTTCTGCCTGGGACCACAGAGGGACCAACATCTATCAGACACCGAGGACCGCGCTTGGTTGTTCTGCGCACGATCCCATTTCATGCTCAACGCAGCCAAGCCGCACAGGAGGCGATGTCTGATCCCAGCCAAGGAAACAGAGGGGAAAATGAGGCCCAGAGGCCGAGCCATCTGTCATCACAGTCATGAAAGGGGCAGAGCTGGATTCGGCTATAGATCGGGCCCCAGTGTCCCCACCATGGTGACAGTGACAGCTCTGGTTTCATTTGGATTCCATCATGTCCTGATGCTCACTCAAACAGTGCACACAGCCGGGCTGGCCCGTGGTCTCAAGCCTCAGCTCGGTGACACGGCTAGTGACTTTGCAAAGCATTTGGAGTTTAACCAGACACGCAGCCCTTCCAGAAGTGTTAATGAGTGTGCAGCTGCCACTGAGAACACGCTGGCCTGCGAGCCCAGCGGGGCCTGTTACTGGGTAACCCTGGGGTGGGAGTGAAGATTAACCCCTCACACGCAGGGCCAAGCAGAGGAGGGAAACGGCGAAGTCACTGCCGACAGTAAACCCCAGGCAGGCTCAGCCGGCCGCCGCCCTGCCACCCACCCCTGCCTCCCACCAACCTCACATGGTCTTCGCTTCCCAAGTGAAAGCTCGAAATGTATTGTGAATCGAAAGGTCGCTGCTCACCGGCCAGAGGGCCCAGCCGGACACCACCTGGATTGAGTCCACCTGTCTCATTAGGGTGAAGTGGTTGAGCCAACAGCATCTTGTCCCTTCTCCTCGGCTGGGTCTCGGAAGGAAATAAACCCTTTACAGGTAACTTCTGAGCGAAGTCTCAGGGAAGGAAGCAATGATTCTCGTTCTGCTCTGAAGGATGAGGACGGGCAGGCTGGCAGCGGAGGACACAGGGGAGAAATACCTCCTGAAGCCCAATCACACCCTCGTTCCCACCTCACCCTCACCAGCACGATCGCCTGGAGGCCCAACCCTTCCAATCAACGCGCCGCAAGAAGACAGAGACCCTCTTAGCTGAGCAACCATCGCACTCACTTCTCTAAGCGGCGTCCCTCCCGAGAGGAGGTCCCCGGACGCGGAGCACCACCTCCCGGACAAGGGGTGGGCTGGGCGGGGGTCCGTGGGGCCCGTTTGTATCTTGGGAGGGGAGGGAACATCTATGAGTTTATTTTCTTTCTTAAGTGCCTCAGAACGGTGACCGAGGCTCGACTCAGTAAACCAGGGGGGTGAGCGCCGAAGGACTGGCACAGGCTGCAGGTTACTGAGGTGAGACCACAGCCACGCTGCCACCTGTTTCCCACACGTCGCATCTCCTCGTTCCTCAACTCTTCCATTGCTTCCTTCTTTCGTGTTTCGTAGATATATTCTAGTCTACCGTTTGCTTCCCTTTCCTTTCTTTTATTCTATAGTTTTTACTTATTTTCTTAGTGGTTGCCCTGGGGATTATAATTAATATCCTAATGTGATGGTTAATTTTGTGTGTCAGCTTGTCTAGGCCATGGTACCCAGTGTTTGCTCAAACCGATCTAGATGTTGCTGTGAAGATACATTTAAAATGTTGGCATTTCAATCAGTAGGCTTTGAGTAAGTAGATGGCCTTCCATGATGTGGTGGGCCACATCCAATCAGTTGAAGGCCTTAAGAGCAAAGACTGAGGTCCCCAAAGGAAGGAGGAATTTTGCCTTTCGACTGAAAATTGTAACATCAACTCCTCCCTGGGTCTCCAGTCTGCTGGCCTGTCCTGCAGATTTTGGCCTTGTCAGTCCCAACAATCACATGAGCCAGTTCCTTAAAATATTAATAAATCAACAGTGCTCTGTTTCTCTTCCTCTGTGTGTGTATATACATATACATATATATAATCTCCTATTAGTTCTGTTTCTCTGGAAAACCCTAATACCAAATAGTTCTAATCATCAACTTAGTTTCAATAGTTTCAAAAACTTTGTTGCTAATAACTCCATCCCCACTTGTTGTATTTTCACAAATTACATATTTACACAATGTAAGTTTATGACTAGTGTTTTATGTAATTATCCTTTAAATCACATAGAAAAAAAGTAGTTACAAATCAAAAATATATTGACACTGACTTTCATATTTATGTATAAAATTATCTTTACTGGTGTTCTTTATTCTTCATGTGGATTCAAGTTATTGTATAGTGTCCTGTTTTTTTCTTTGGGGACAGAGTCTCACTCTGTCGCCCCAGCTAGAGTGCAGTGATGTCATCACAGTTCACTGCAACCTCCAACTCCTGGGCTCAAGGGATCCTCCTGCCTCACCCTGCCCTGGCCCCGCCAGTGGCTGGGACTACAGGCACGCACCACCAAGCCCGGCTAATTTTTTCTATTTTTTGGTAGAGACAGGGTTTCTTGCTGAGGCTGGTCTCCAACTCCTGACCTCAAGGGATCCTCCCGCCTGGGCCTCCCAGAGTGGTAGGACCACAGGCGTGAGCCACCGTGCCCAGCCTGTGTAGTGTTTTTTCATTTCAGCCTGAGGGACTCCTACTTGAAGCTTATTGAGCTTCTTCCATATATAGATTCCTTCATCAATTTTGGGAAGTTTCCAGCCATTATTTCTTCGACTATTCTTTCTGCCTCTTCTATCTCTTCTTTTTCTGGGACTTTGTGTATTTATTGGCACACTTAGGCTGTGTTCATTTTTCTTCATTCTTTTGTTCTTTCTATTTCTCAGTCTAGATAATCTCAATTGGCCTATCTTCCAATTCACTTCAAGTCCACTTTCTTCTGCTTGCTCAATTATGTTGAACCCCTCTAGTAAATTTTTCATTTTAGTTATTGTATTTTATAAGTCCGGAATGTCTACTTGGTTTTTGTTATTTTTATTTCTTTATTGATAGTCTCTATTTGGTGAGACATAATTCTCATGGTTTCCTTTGGCTCTTTGAATATATTAAATATAGGGGATTTAAAGTCTTTGTCTAGTATATCCAATGTCTGGTCTTCCTCAAGGACCAGTTTCTAGCAATTTCTTTTTTCCCTGTGTATATGCCCTACCTTTTTGTCTCTTTGTATGCTCTTTGTCTGTTTGTGCCGCTGTAACAGAACACCACAGACTGGGTAATGTGCAATAAGCAGAAATGTATTGGCTCACAGTTCTGGAGGTTGGGAAGTCCAGGGTCAAGATGCTGGCATCTGGAGGACGCCTTCTTGCTGCACCCTCACATGGAGAAGGCAAGAAGGTGAGAGGGCAGGAGGGGACCGAACTCACCCTTTTATAATGTCACCAATCCCACCATGAGGGTGGAGTCCTCATGGCCTAAACACCTCCCAAAAGTCCCACCTGCCAAAATAGTTACAATGGCAATTAAATTTCAACATGAGTTGAAATTTAACAATAGCATATGCCTCAGAATGTTTTGTTGAGAATTAGATATTTTTAATATTATAATGTGAGAAGTCTGGATATCAGACTCTCCTTGCTCCCTGGGGTTTGTTGCTGCTTGTAGCTGTTTATGTTTGTGTAGTGCCCTTCTGAACTGATTTTGTAAAGTCTTTACTCTTTGTTGTGTGTGACAACTGAATTCTCTGTTCAGCTAGCTGAGTGGTCATCAGAGACTTTCTTAAGAGCCTGAAACTGAAAAAGAAAGAAAAAAAAAAATCTCCCAGTCCGCAGTTCACAACTCTGCCTTAGCCCTCACTTCTTGCTTATACCAGGCCTGACAGCCAGAAAGGCGAGCTGAGGGCTTTCTCGGGTCTTTTCTGACCGTGCATTCAATGTGCAGTCATGTGGCCTTCTAGAGTTCTAGGAATGTGTTGGAGCTTTCCAAAGCCCTTTCTTTTTTTTTTTTTTTTTTTTTTGAGACAGAGTCTCACTCTGTTGCCCGGGCTAGAGTGCCGTGGCGTCATCCTAGCTCACAGCAACCTCAAACTCCTGGGCTCAAGCCATCCTCCTGCCTCAGCCTCCCGAGTAGCTGGGACTACAGGCATGTGCTATCATGCCCAGCTAATTTTTTTTCTGTATATTTTTAGTTGTCCGATTAATTTCTTTCTATTTTTAGTAGAGACAGGGTCTCGCTCTTGCTCAGGCTGGTTTCGAACTCCTGAGCTCAAACAATCCGCCCGCCTCGGCCTCCCAGAGAGCTAGGATTACAGGCGTGAGCCACTGCGCCCGGCCCCAAAGCCCTTTCTTTCTAAAGCAACTCATTCTCCAGCCTTTCCTCCCAAGTGTTTTGGTTTTATTGTTTGCCCCAAAAGGCAATGGCTAATACTTTTGCCTTTAAACTTTTCCAACAATTGTCCTGCTCTACTCTGGGAAAGTTCTAAGTTAGACAAAATACAGGCAAGTCCTTTGAGCCAGTCCTTCAAGGAGACACCAAACAGGTCCAAACAAGCCACCATAATTCTTTGAGAACAAGGTCCATTCTGCTCTGGTTGGTACCAGGAATCCATAGCAGGAATGGGCTGTTGTCTGCAAGGCTGCCACGGAGCTGGGCAGTAGGCAACGTGCCAGGGCGAGTTAACATGCCACGAAGCTCTAATTGGGATTCAGCTGGTTTTTTTCCTGAGTAAACATTTAACTTGGTCAGTGTAAACTTTTAATTAGTTCCCAGAGTGCCACTCCAACAGTTGATTCTGACAGTTTTTGCCAGTTTATTCTCTGCTTTTGTGGAGAGACAGACTTTGGAATTCCTGACTCAACCATTTTTGCTGATATCTGCCAGCTTATTATTTTTTGAAGTAAAAAGAAAATTTGTGTTATGCTCAAGAGTTCCCTAAAATAAAGAAAACCACGCTCACAGGGCACCAAGGGAGAGCTTATTTTAAGCCCGCACGGTCCTAAGTTAGCAGCAGTTAATCTACATGTTAGCAATGCAGATTTCAACTCTGATTAGGCCCTCACATCAATGTTATTAATATTTCACATACTAATGTGTCTCACGTTCATGCACGCACGGGAGCACAACCACCACGGGGTGTGCGGTTGAGGTGTGGTATCAAAGGAGAGGGATCAGCTCTGGGGCCACAGACCTGTGTCCAAATCCTGACACTGACCAGCGGGAAGAGCACTTCACCTCTCTGGCATTTCTTTGTACATCAAATAGAGATGCTGTGACAAGGTGGAACAGTGAGGTAAAGGGCCAGGACAATGCCTGGCATGCAGTGGTGCTTAATAAATAAATGCAGCTGTCATTATTAGTGATCACAGACAAGCTGAAACTTGTAGGCACAAATACTACCACCCAAAGGCCGTGCAGGCAGGTCGGCCTCTCGAAGTCCAGATTCTGGGTCAGGCTGACACGAGCCAAGCCAAAGCTGCCGCAGACCGCCCAGGCACTTTGCTGGTCTGCCGTCCACCCGATGCCCAGGGGTTGGCGAGCCTTTAGTCGGGAGATGCTTGAGACGATGGGAAAGAGCGCTGCCTGGGAGGGGGAAGCTTCATTCTGACTTGGGCTCGTTGGTCACAGTGAGGTCGTTGGAGGTAGTAAGTTATGAGCCAAAGGACTAATGCTCTGGCACTCAGTGGCTGAATTGGTGGTAATCCATCCATTCGTGCCCCTCAGTGACATCCAGGGTTCTTGACGCCCCGAGCATTGCTCTAACCCATGTTTGTCTGTCAGGTAAAGACATCACAATCAGAATAGGAAACTATTAGTCTTTTTCCTGTTCTTAGAACATTTGGGTTCACTTCCCCCATTATCTCTGGTCACTAAGCAAAGACAGCAGTCTGGGTTTCTCTGACTGAAGCAAATCCCACAATATCCTGGAAAACTGGTCTCCATGGCTGCCTCTGGGAGGGAAAGTAGGTGTCCCCAGCGCTCCCAGCACACCGGAGCCCGAATGGTCCCCCCGACCACCCCAGGGCCTCCATCCTCCTGCCCCAGGGCCTTCTCCCCATTCTCTGGACTCTTTCGTGGGCCCCACATAGCAGAGCAGCTCCGCCTCCCGCAGTGCCTGGGGCTCTCTCCGTGCTCCCGTCACCTCCCTCCAGAGCTAATACGGAACAGACCTGAGTCTGTGTGGGTATGAAGGATCCCAGCTTTGTCCAAGTTCATCACTCAGAGGAAAACACTCCTGCTACATGTTTTCATTCATTTCTGTCAGTGTGACTTTTCTTCATGAAAGATGACATGCCAAGAAAACTCAGGGAGGTCAAACCTCACCGGACACAGCCAGCAGGACACTTCCCACTGAAGGAGCTCAAAAGCACATTTTCTCTCAATTGAATTCTAGAGCAGAACCCATCCTCGCTTGCTACTGCAACACTGCCTTTCCTGGAAGGGCCACTGTGCCAACAAAGCCACCTGAGGAAGTACCCTCAGGTCACTCAGAAAGTGTCACTTGTCCTAAAGCAAAACTAGGCTGGGTGTGGTGGTGCGAGCCTATAGTCCCAGCTGCTAGGGAGGCTGAGGCAGGAGGATCGCTTGAGCCCAGAAGTTTGAGGTTACAGTGAGTCACGATGGCGCCGCTGCACTCCAGCCTGGGTGACAGAGCAAGATCCTGTCTCAAAAATAAATTAATTAAAAAATAAAAAATTTTAAAAATTAAAAAAATAAAGTCAAACTACATGGTGACTTCAATTGTCATCTATAACAGAAAATGGCATGACAGGTATCCACAGGGGCAGAAGGTGGGATAAAAGCCAAAAACACAGGCCGGGCCCGGTGGCTCACGCCTGTAATCCTAGCACTTTGGGAAGCTGAGATGGGAGGATCGCTCAAGGTGAGGAGTTCAAGACCAGCCTGAGCAAGAGTGAGACCCCATCTCTACTAAAAATAGAAGGAAATTGGCTGGACAACTAAAAATATATAAAAAAATTAGCTGGGGATGGTGGCGCATGCCTGTAGTCCCAGCTACTCAGGAGGCTGAGGCAGAAGGATCGCTTGAACCCAGGAGTTTGAGGTTGCTGTGAGCTAGGCTGACGCCACGGCACTCTAGCCCGGGCAACAGAGCAAGACTCTGTCTCAAAAAAAAAAAAAAAGCCAAACACAGCAAGTCAAGATGGGAGATTTACTGCTGAAGCTTCTTCAGCCCATTTCACAGGATTGTGGGGCGTGATGTCCCAGGTAGGCTCCCCTCCCGGGTAGTGACATCTTGTTCCCAAAGCTCCTCTCCCAAATGTGGCAACTGGAGAGAGGATGACAACCTGCTACCGGCCAGTGCTGCAGCCACCAAGGAAGCCGTCCGCGCAGTACTCTGCAGGCCGCTCATGTGTGAAGATCAGGAGCTCCCATTTCTAGGAACAGGTTTGCAAAAAGCAACATCGCTTTTTCAAATAAACAGCTCTATCACTAACTGGATTTGAAAACTTTGGGTGAACACCTTTCTCCCAAGCTGTCTCCTTACAAGTGAAATGGGGGTTGGGGTGGCGCTGCTGGGTGTGCTGAGCGTGGAGGGGTGCCTGGGAGCCCACGCACACTCAGGCAGCTTCCAGAAGCGGAGCTCTCAGAGCTTCTGCACACACAGGGCCCCTGGCTGCTCTGGGCAACCCCGAGAGCCACACTGCTCACTGTGCAGCACTGAGAACCCCGGCATCGCAAATGACAATGATCTTAATACTATAAATACTATACACTAAATCAACAGCTATTTCATTCCAGATTCTACCACTGGCAGAAAGCAAAGGTTTAAGGTGTTTTGGGGGAAAGAAAAATTAATCTTTGTGAGAAAGTCTACATTTTTTCCTCCATGAATTGAGCTCAGTGGCAGGGCACGCGGGCCTAACTCCCAGGGCTCCAGTCCAGGGGAGCCGAGTCTGATAAACTCCAAAATGGAAGCTCAGTTCTAAACTCTAACCTGTAAGACAGACGATACTTGACAAGGGTCATATCAATGACGCTCCCGCCAGAGCATGAAGTGGCGTGACCTGTGTCAAGAATGGTGGTGCCATGGAAAAGGGAGCAGAGCCACATCTTGGAGACCGCATGGCAGCTCGCACCCCTCGCTGCCCTGCTGCCGTGGCCTCATCCTGAGATCAAACCCCTCTCCCACCGCGGTCACACAACTCCGCATCAGGAACTTTCAGGGTCTTTGACAAAGTGTCAGAACAGGGAATATTACATCCCCAAGAGGCAACTGCATCCCCAAAAAGTTGCAGAAGAGAAAAGAAGCTGATGAACATTTCAAAATCCGCAGCATGAATATTTAGCTTTCATTTTATTTTAGTTATAAAACAGTTGCTAAAACACAAAGTTTTAAAAAACACAAACACAAGTTTTTATTTCTTCTTTAGTTGCAGAAAATAAATACCATCACATATTCCATAGGCTGGTCTATAAAAGCATTTCTAAAACCGTCGTTCACTGGATTCAACAGTATAAGCTTTTTGGCTTCTCAACTGCAGGTACCATACTACTATAGTAGACCATTTTATTTTATTAACTTTTTTAAGCATTTGGCTCAAGCAACTTTGGAAAAAGGTTGTGAGCTTAAAAATCTTATTCTAAGTTACTTCTTAAATAGTTAAACTAAAACAACGAGATCTTATTTTATTTAAGAGGAGAATAAAGTATTTCTTTTATAAAAATTGCCCCAAACCCACACCCCCCCAAACTGACATAAAAAGTTGGTCTATCTTCATAGGAATCCACAAGAAGAGAGGGTCCGGGGACAGGGAGGGGCAGAACAGGATGGCTCCCGTGGAAGACGCCATCGGCCCGCACAGCATCATTCTTACGTTTCCAGTTTGGCCCTCAGAGCTGTACAGTGGACAGCTTTCAGTCGTCTAAACCTATGTTTCTGAAAAGGTAGGACATGGACTCGCCGTTGTGAATCCGACGGATTGCTTCTGAAAGGATCATGCTGATATCCACGGTTTTAATCTTGGGGCACTGGAGTTTCTGGATTTCGTGTGGAATTGTGTTGGTGACCACTACCTGTGAATCAGGAGAAAAAACAAAGAGCATCAAAAAGCCAAGTACCTTCATGCTTTGGTCTGAAAATGTGACGCACTCCCAAATCTCTGGGGTTCTACTAGACAGAAGACAGTCTACCCTACAACGTTTCTAGTTAATGTGAAGCTGCCTGTGTTTCTTAGGTTAAGGTTTTTTGTTTTTTCTTTTTTTTTTTTTTTAGAGACAGGGTCTTGCTCTATCACCCAGGCTGGAGTGCAGTGGTATAATCATAGCTCACTGCAGCCCCCAAATCCTGGGCTCAAGAGATCTTCCTGCCTCAGCCTCCCAAGTAGCTGGGACTACAGGCATGGGCCACCACACCCAGCTAATTTTCTTATTTTAGAGACAGGGTCTCACTATGTTACCCAGGCTGGTCTTGAACTCCTGGCCTTAAGCAATCCTCCCATCTCGGCCTCCCAAAGTGTTGGGATTACAGGTGTGAGCCAAAGCATCCGGCTAAGATTTGATAACCTCATACCCACTAGGACAGCTATAGCCAAAAAGACAGATAATAGCAAGTGTTGGTGAGAATGCAGAGAAACTAGAACCCTCATCACTGCTGGTGGGATGTAAGAAGGTTCAGCTGCTTTGAAAACCAGTCTGGCAGGCCCTCAGAAATTTAAACATAAAGTTACTATATGATCCAGCAATTCTAATCCTAGGTATATATCCAAGAGAATTGAAAACACATGTCCACAAGCTGGGCGCAGTGGCTCACGCCTGTGATCCTAGCCAAGGCGGGAGGATCACTTGACCTTAGGAAATCGAGACCAGCCCTGAGCAACGGAGAGACCCCATCTCTACTAAAAATAGGAAAAAAAAAAAATTGCTGGGCAACTAAAAATACAAAGAAAATTAGCTGGGCCTGGTGGTGGGCACCTGTAGTCCCAGCTACTTGGGAGGCCGAGGCAGGAGGATCCCTTGAGCCCAGGAGTTTGAGGTCACTGTGAGCTAGACTGATGCCATGGCACTCTAGGCACTCTACCCAGGGTGACAGAGTGAGACTCTGCCTCAAAAAAAACCAAAACAAGTCACCTGTGAAGGCAAAAAAAAAAAAAATGTCCACGCAAAAACCTGTATACAAATGTTCACAGCTACATTATTCATAACAGTAAAAAACCAGAAAAAACCCAAATTTCCATCAGTGTATGAAGAGAGAGAGAGAGAATGTGGTATATCCATACAACAGAGTGTTACTTGACCACAGAACAGAATGAAGCACTGCTCCATGCTACTACAGGGATGGACCTTGAAAACATTACGCGGAGTGAAAGAAGCCAGAAGCGAAAGCCCACACACTGTATGATCTCACACGAAATGTCTAGAAGAGGCAAATCCACAGAGGCAGGAAGCAGATTAGGGTTGCCAGGGGCTGGGTGGATTGAGAGAAAATGTGGAGTGACTGCTAATGGGTACGGGGAAATAAAAATGTTCTAAAATTGATTGTGGTAATGATTGTACAACTCTGAACATTCTAAAAACCACTGGATCGTATACTTTAAATGGATGAAAGGCATGGTACGTGAATCACACCGCAATCTGTTATCTAAAAAAAGTGGTAGCTTTAGAGGCTTGTAGTCAATAAAACCCAATATAACCCACCTTTTGAATCCATTCATAACTACAAAAGAACTTGCTCTTGGACCTACTCTCTGTAACTAAGGATCAGGACGTGCCAAAGGGCCAGGCGGCTATGCCCACACACGGCCTGCCCGTTACCTCATCGATGGCAGATTCCTCAATCAGCCGGGGGGCGTCGGAAGACAGCAAGCCATGAGTTGCCATCACGAAGATCTTATATGCACCTCTTTCCTTCAGGGTCTCTGCTGCAGCGAGAAAGCTGTCAACATCATCGATGATGTCATCCTGCCAAATCGCAGACGGAGCAAGAGGTGCATGAGAACTTTTGCAAGGGCAGGTTAGACAAGCAGGACAAAGAAGCGTCTGCCTAAATTGCCAGGACACATCTGCTCTTCTGTCCCACCATGTGCAGGCAGCACAGTCCCAGGCCCCGTGCTCGTGCCACACGGCCCCCTCCAGGCCTTGCACACAGCTGCCTCCCGCACACCACCTCTGCCAGCAGAGCCGTCTCCAACGTGCCCAGGTTCCTGGGTGAGAAAGCTGTTTCCATCTCTGCACCCTGACTGGCCAGAGCTGTGCCCTCATAATGCAGGTGGCACCAAAAATGATGCTGGAATAATTTTTTTTAAATACATAGAAAAACGTTACAAGATGCTTTTGACTGTGGGTAATGGAATTATGGGTGGCTCTTTCCCCACTTCTCCTTATTTCTAAGTTTTTTCCACTAAGCATATGGGAAATGTGCTTTTTTCATATTATTACAATGGGAAAGACAACAGTGATTATTGTTCTTAATAATAAAATAGTTTTCAAGTAGCTGGGACTACAGGCACATACCACCACACCTGGTTAATTTTCTTATTTTATAGAGATGGGTCTCACTATATTGGCCAGGGTAGTCTTGAACTCCTGGCCTCAAGCAATCCTCCTACCTCAGCCTCCTAAAGTGCTGGGATTTACAAGCATGAGCCACTGTGTCTGGTAGCTTCTAGAGGTTTCCAACACATAGACTAGATTCCCAGGCTCCCAGAGTTAATTTAAACCCATTATGGTAGTCAACATTGTCTAGAGTTGAATAAATATTCACATATTTATTTTACATGCATACATTACTCTTCAAATGTATGATGATATTACTATAATAAAAAATATACATAAATTAATTTTAAAATGCTACTCGCAAAATGGTATAGCCACTTTGGAAAACAGCTTGACATTTCTTATAAGACTAAATTTGCAACTGCCAGGAAAATCAACAGAGAAATTAAAGCTCCCAAAATGCTAGGATTATATTTAACATTCTTAAATAACGATTATAGAGACAGAGGGCAGATTAATGGTAGCCAGGTACTGTGGGCTGAATGTTTTTGTCCCCCAAAAATACACATATTAGAAACCTACTCCCCAATGCAACAGTGTTGGGAAGTGGGGCCTTTTAGGAGGTGTTTAGGTCATGAGGGCTCCAGCCTCACAAATGGAATAAAGCCGCTATGAAAAGGGCTCGTGGAAGTGGGTTCTCTAGCTCCTGTGCTTTTGCTATGTGAGGGCACAGCACACGTGCCCACACCAGACCAAATGCCAGTGCCCTGATCTTGGACTTCCGGCCTCCAAAACTGTGAGAGGATAAATTTTTGTTCTTTTTTTGAAACAGGGTCTCCTCACTCTGTCGCCTGGGCTAGAGTGCAGTAGTGTCATCATAGCTCACAGCAACCTCAAACTCCTGGGCTCAAGCGATCCTCCTGCCTCACCCTCCCGAGTAGCTGGGAACACAGGCGTGCGCCACCATGCCTGGCTAATTTTTTCTATTTTTTGTAGAGACGGGCTCTCACCCTTGCTCAGGCTGGTCTCGAACTCCTGAGCTCAAGAGATCCTCCCACCTCGGCCTCCCAGAGTGCTAGTGGCGTGAGCCACCGTGCCCAGCTTAATTTCTGTTGTTTATAAATTACCCGGTCTCAGGTATTCTGCTAACAGCAGCATGAAACAGACCGAGACATCAGGGGCAGGGGCTGGGGCTGGGGCCGGGTGTGGAGGAGGTGGCTGTGGAGGGAGGCACGAGGAGCTCCAAGGAGAGGGGCGCTGCTGTGTCTGCACGGTGGCTGTTCCATGAAGCTCCCTGGGTATGACTGCATACAGCTGCGCACACGCAGTGCACGTAAACTGGGGCCGCGGAGCCAGGAATTTCCAGGCTGTGTTATTATAACAAAGTTAAGCGAGACAAAGGAAGCTGGGTAAAGAACATGCAGTACGTCCCTGTACATTTTTTCCAACTTTCTGTGAATCTATAATTACTTCAAAATAAAAGGTTTTTTTTTTTTTAAAAAGCACTTGCAATAGAAAGGAAACAAAATGCTGCTGAACCTGGAGCATTTTGTTACTATAGACTTTGCCAGTTGAGGAATAAATTAATGGACAGCTATTAGCCTGGAGGGTGACATTAGAGATTGTCTAACTTGGAAAAGATGACAGCAAAATTACCAAGCACAGGGGATAACAAGCAGGGAGCACCCACCACGGAGCTTGGGAAACACTGCTATACAACCACTTTTTCTTCAGACCCAACTCCACTCCCAGGCACCTCAAAACTCTCGCATGTGTACAGCAGAAAATAGGAGCAAGAATGTTCAAAGCAGTATCGTTTGGAAATAGAAAAGAACGTATGTTCAATGCCTGCATAACAGATAACTCAGTTGTGTAACAGTTATACCAGTGAAAAAGAATAATGTACAACTATCCGCTACTACGTGGGTAAATCCCGACAACAGAGTTAAACAAAAAAGTCACGAAGGACACAAAGATGTCGTTTATATAAACATCAAAACCAAGCCAAGCAAAACAAGACAGGATTTAAGGGAATGTGCATTCATGGCAGACTATAAGGATAAGGAAGGGCACAAATGGATAGATTTTGGGTTAGGGCCAAACTTTGAGGGGGAGAGAAAAGAAAGAGCCCCAGGTAAGCCCACAGGAGGCTTCCAGGGTACCTGGTGATGTGCCATTCTGCAAGCGGACTAGCAGGTACCCAGGTGTTCACTCTATTCTTTGAGCTACATAGGCATTAAGTATATTATTTTTGTGCATTGGTTTTATGATGTGTCAAAGCACATGTGTTTTCAACAGTTAAAATCAACTTTGTTTCCTACTCTTATCACAAAACAATTTCTGGCTGGGCGCAGTAGCTCATGCCTGTAATCTCAGCGCTTTGGGAGGCTGAGGGGGGAGGACTGCTAGAGTCCAGGAGTTTGAGACCAGTCTGGGCAACATGGCAAGACCCCATCTCTACAAAAAAATTTTAAAATTAGCCAGGTGTGGTGGCACGTGCCTGTAGTCCCAGCTACTTGGGAGGCTGAGGCAGGAGGATCTCTTGAGCCCAGGAGTTGGAGGTTGCTGAGCTATGATGTGTGACACCACTGCACTCCAGCCTGGGCAACAGAGTGAGACCCTGTCTCAAAACAAACAAAATTTCCCATGTTATAACAAACAGCTGCACAATATTTAGTTAACTATGTAGTTAGCAATTTTTAAAATATACTAATGATAGCATTTCTCAATTTCTGGGCCAAAGTAAATGTTTAGCACAAGGTACTAACTTAAATGAGACATACCTGACCATATCACTAGCCCTAGGCCTTTTATATGCTCACAATTAACAAGTCAGTCAACAGAATCACAATGGTAAATACTAAAATTAATAATAACAAAAGAAGGCTACATACCACAATGATGGCAATCCTTCCTCCAACATCACCAACAACTGTGATTGGGGGCTTTTCTTTAGGAATCAGCACTGGGCAGAATAAAACAAACACACCAAAATTTTACATTAAAAAGTAAAACAAAACCTTTAGGAAGTTAATGTCTCATGATCTCATGATAAAAACACCAAACGAAATAGGGACAAAAGGGAACTCCCTCAATCTGATGAAAGGCAACTATGAAAACCCACAGCTGACATGACACTTCATGATGAAAGACTGAAAGCTGTCCCCTAAGATCAGGCATAAGAAGAGGATGCCTGCTAGTTCCACTGTCATTCACCACTGTACTGGATGTGCTAGCACAGGTAATTAGGCAAGAAAAAGAAAAAAAAGGCATCCAGATCAGAAAGGACTAAAACTCTATTAGCAGATGACATGATCCTACACGTTAAAAATCCCAAAGAATCCACAAAAACCGACCCAAGCTAATACAGGAATTCAGCAAAGTTGCAGAGTACAAGATCAACACACACAAATCAGGTGTGTTTCTACCCACCAACAATGAAGAACCCGAAGAGAAAATTAGAAAGTAATTCCATTTACAGAAGGATCCAAAGGAGAAAAAAACCTCTAGGAACAAATTTAACCAAGGAGGTGAAAAACTTGTGAAAACTGTAAAACATTGCTGAAAAAAATTAAAACAAGAATTTTTTTTTCCCTCTTTTTTAGAGATGGGGTCTCATTCTGTCACCCAGGCTGGAGTGCAATGACACGATCACAGCTCACTGTAGCCTCAAACTCCTGGGCTCAAGCGATTGTCCTGCCTCAGCCTTCTGAGTATCTGGGACTACAGGTGTGCACTACCATGCCCGGTTAAGTCTTTTAAAAAATATTTTTTTGTAGAGGGGCGTCTCATTACACAGGTTAATCTTGAATTCCTGGCTTCAAGCTATCCTCCCACCTCAGCCTCACAAACCACATGAGCCACTGCACTTGGCCTATTCTTAAATATTACACCAAAAGACAAGCAACAAATAAAAATCAGACTTCATCAAAATGAAAACCTTTTGTATGCCAAAGGACACTATCAAGAAAGTGAAAAGATAACCTAAAGAATGAGAGAACATTTGCATACCATTTATCTGATGAGTCTAGTACTCTAAATATACAAAGAAAGCTTACGACTCAACAATAAAATGATATACAACCCAATTGAAAAATGGGCAAAAGGGAGAAAGAGATTATGAAAAAAAGAAAAAGAACAAGATTTTTAAAAAATGGGTATAGGATTTGAATAGACATTTCTTCAAAGAAGGTTTATATATATATATATGCCCAACAAGGCCAGGCACAGTGGTCAAACCCATAATCCTAGCACTTTGGGAGGCTGAGGAGGGACGATTGCTTGAGGCCAGGAGTTTGAGACCAGCCTGAGCAAGAGTGAGACTCCATCTCTATAAAAAATAGAAAAATTAGCCCGCTGCTCCTGTAGTCCCAGCTACTTGGGAGGCTGAGGCAGGAGGATTGCTTGAGCCCAGGAGTTTGAGGTTATAGTGAGATATTATGATGCTACTGCACTCTTTCCTGAGGGACAGAGGGAGACCCTGTCTCAAAAAACAAAAGCAAAAACAAATGGCCAAAAAGCACACGAAAGGATACTCAATATCCTAGTCATTAGGGAAATGCAAAATGAAACCACAATGAGATGCCATTTCATACCCACTAAGATGGCCACAAAAAAAAAAAAAAATCAGAAAATAAGTGTTGGTAAGGATATGGAGAAATTGAAACCTCTACGCATTACTGGTAGGAATGTAAAATGGTGTAGCTGTTGTGGAAAACAGTATGGCAGTTCCTCAAAAAGTTATACACAGAATTACCACATATCCCAGAAATTCCAATCCTAGGCATATATACCAAGAGAAATGAAATATGTCCACACAGAAACTTGTACATGAATGCATATAGCAGAATTACGGCAGGAAGGTGGAAACAATCCAAATTCCTATCAACTGATGAATGCATAGACAAAATATGTTGGATCCATACAATGGAATATTACTCAGCCATCAAAAGGAATGAAGTACAACATGGATGAACCTTGAAAACATGCTAAATGAAGGAAGCCAGACACAAAGGCCCACATATTGTATGATTCCATTTATATGAAATGTCTAGAATAGGTAAATTCAGAGACAAAAGGCAAATTAATGGTTGCCAGGGTTTGGGGGAAGTGGGCTTGGAGAGTGGCTACTTAATAGGTTACAGGGTGTTCTTCTGGGGTGATGAAAGTTTTGAAACTAGAAAGAAATGGCAGTTGCACAACACTGTGAATATATTAAATGCCAGTGAATTTTACACTTTAAAATGGTTAATCCTATGTTATGTGACTTTTTTTTTTTTTTTTTTTACAATTTTTTTAAAATGGCCTCTATAAGAGATCATTTGCATTCTGGCTACAGAAGGGATCAAAGAAAGGGAAGGCTACAGATAATCTGGACATTTCTGTAAAGACGATTCCTTCTTTGAAGAAGAGGTAGTGTAGGTGATTATTCACAGTTCCTTCCGTTAAGTTAAATTTGGCCTAATGCTGCCTCTCTATATAGTGAACTGTAGC